>NW_027412545.1:3001351-3431351 GCF_025532065.1 Leptinotarsa decemlineata | reverse complement strand
ATGAAGGAGTGGATTTGCGTGTTGAAATCCCGGTCAGGTTACATTTTTTTGATTCATGTTTTCTTCATTTATCCCAAATCCACTCTTCCATAAAATTATTTGGTACTTTTATTTCGAAACATAAATGACTATATGCATTTGTGGACCAGGCGCCAATTTATTGAAACTGAGATATCTGTATCAAAATTACTTTTCTATTGGATGAGGAACTTCGACGATTTTATAAAATAAGTACCCTACATGTTTGGGATTCTTTTTGATAAAATATCACTACTGACTTTTTTAGTTTCCTTAGGCAAGGCGCGCACTGAAGTAGTGTGGTAGTAGCGAGGTATTGGAATGGTGAGCGGTATAGGGATGGTCAGCATATGGCGTGGCGATCAAATAGCAACGAAGTGGTATGGAAATGGTGTAAAGCGCATTGTAGTGGCAAACAACGTTGGTGTACCGATTCATCATGTCGTCCTCAGAGGATGAAGATGTTCTTTTACTTGTGCAACTTGCTAACCTGAATGCTAAAAATCAGGAGAAGGAGAAAAAACACTATTGGGTTCATCCCCTATGGCAGAAAAATAAAGAATTTGGAATTTTTAACGTATATAAAAAGGATTTGAACTTGGACGACCAAAAATTTAAACTTTTCTACCGAATGAAGAAAGGGACATTTTGCAAGTTGCTGACAAAACTACGCTCTATGCTTCAAAAAAAGGATACAAACTTCAGAAATTGTGTGTCTCCCGAAGAAAGACTTCTAGTAACACTGCGGTAAGTACGATAGAAAATATAAATAATAAGCACTTAAAATAATAAGTATTTATTAACAAAATGCAAACTTATAAAACATTATTTTGTAACGCATACTTAGAAGGTATCTGGTAATAATGAGGTTTTTAGATAACTATACTGACTATTTGGTAATAATGTATCTTGTGTAGGTAGCTGATGTACTGTCGAAAACGAAATATCTTCATAAGATGGCTGTGAATCAGCTGTCTCACATCGAGGTGGAGTACAGTTAGTACATGCTGCAGATGAACGGATGGAAGACATGCTGTCTGCAGCAAGCGATGAATAAGTAGGAGTTGGGGAGAAGAGAGGTGCAGAAGTAAGAGGTTCATCCAAGATTTCACCGGCAAGATTTAGGATTCCCACTTTATATTTTCTTTTCTGCTTGTCCGTCATTTTTTTCAAGTCTGGCAATAAACTCAACAAAAACTGCACATCGGCGTCATCATTAGTTAAAGCAGGTGGTCTATAGGATGCTTCCTTTTTTTTATTGAAATATTCCAATGCAGATTTGTTAACGTCTTCCAAAGTTACTTGATTCTGAGTATTTTTTATTATTTTAGGTTTCTTTACACCGAGTACTGACAAACTGGATACACTTCTCTTTTGTTTTCCTTGCTTTGGATCACGGGAATCGTTTTTTACATTTACATTTGATACATTCTGGTCGACTTCTTCAGTAATCGACTGTTCACCATCACTATCGTTATTTCTCCCTTGATTATTTTCATACGTTCCAGTTTTCTTTGCACTTCCTAATTGTTCACTTTCAAGCTCTTCGGTCTGTAAGTCTTCCGTAAATATTTCTTCATCAAGTATATCTGCCGCTTCATTATCCTTTGGTGCGCCAACATTACCCTTAGGTTGACGTGACTTTGTGAATGGTAAAACAAAACATATGTACTCCGAGAGATAGTAAGGGCGTTTTACTGATGCTCCAGATCCAGATGGCACGTATGTCTTTAAATGTTTTGTGTAACTTCCACGTAGATTCTTCCACCTTTTCTTGCAGTACGCAACGGTAGCTGTAATATTAACATATATATTATATATGTATATATATATATATATATATATATATATATATATATATATATATATATATATATGTATGTATATATGTATGTATATATATATATATATATATATATATATATATATATATATATATGAATAGATTAGTACTCTTTGATCATTCCCATATTGATTTCAATTTAAGAGCCACCGGTATACAGCTGTTTCAGCCTATTGGGCATCGTCAGTACCGGGCAGGCGGTCCTCGATTGAAGACAAAATGAGAAAAAACCAAGAAAGTACTTGATAAAAATAGCTGCGTAAACGCAAGAGACTGCATTAACCTTTCTAGATTATATATATATATATATATATATATATATATATATATATATATATATATATATATATATATATATATATATGTATACATAAGGAAATGCAAATCATCCTAGCTTTTTGGACACTATTGAAAAAAAAATGCAATTTCTTATATTTTGGAAAGTAAATGCCATACCGCTTGCTGCGCTTGTAAGGTAAAACAAATTACTAAATTATTGTCTTTGTTTCCAGGTATTTCGCAACCGGATGCAATCTAAAGGCACTATCGTGTTATTTTTTGAGAGGTCATACTACCATTAGGGAAATAATTGCGAGAACTTCAGAAGTAATTTGGGAAGTTCTACAACCAACTTATCTTCCTAACCCTACCAAAGAAACATGGGTACAATCGGCTCAAAGATACTGGGAGTTATGGAACCTGCCAAATTGTGCTGGGAGTATAGATGGTAAACACATTAGGATCAAACGTCCACCAAAGTCAGGTTCCGAATTTATAAATTACAAAGGGTATTTTTCCATTGTTTTGATGGCTGTGTCAGATGCAGATGGATGTTTTTTGGTCATTGATGTAGGAGAGTATGGCCGAAACAGTGACGCGAGGGCATTAAAAGAAAGTAATTTTGGAAAGAAATTAGCCAACGGCACTTTAGACTTACCAGACCCATCTCCATTACCAGGACAAGACACAAATTTTCCATTTTATTTTGCTGCAGACGAAGCTTTTCCATTGATGTGTACTATGATGAAGCCCTACCCTAAAAGAGGCTTAACAAATAGGAGAAGGGTGTTTAATGGAAGGTTATCAAGAGGTCGCAAATCAGTTGAGTGCGCGTTCGGAATGATGTCATCCAAGTTCAGAATTTTACACACAACAATTGGTCTTAATATAAATACAGTGGACAGTATTGTTAAAGCAGTATGCGTATTGCATAATTTTATTAAAAAAGAGGAAGGTGTATTTTCGCGCCCACGAGGAAAGAAAGGAAACGATGATGACATAGAAGTAGAAAATGAAGAACAGCGTGATCCAAGACTCTAAAATCAAAGAAGAGCTACCAATCCAGCAATTGCTACACGAACGAAACTCTGTGATTTTTTCTTCACAGTGGACGGCTCACTTGAAGGTCAAAAAATATTTTGTGTATGAAGACAAAAGTATTAACACTTATAAACAATAGGCATGCGAGTACTGGAGAATCACAAAATAACCAATATATTTTTCAAAGAACCAAATTTTTTATTACTTACCTTCTTTCCCTATGTCTTTTGCAATTTTGGACCAAGCCCGCTCTTGCACATGGCTCATATGATAATCCTCCCGCGTATTATCATATAGACAGGGATATGCCTCTACAAGGGTTACAAAATGTATGTTGAATTCATGGTCATCTTGCATGTTTTTTCGTTTTCGTATAATTTTATTTTCATTCACAAATCCACGTCGTCACCAGTCGCTTGCCACTCGAAAATTAAGCTTGTCCGAGCTCAGTGGCACCAGACTGACATCACGCCACCTGCAAAATACCACTGCACCACTATTCCATTTTGATACGCGCGTCTTCATTTGTTTACATAGACTTTACCGATTCCACGTGCCACTTGGTCATCACGCCACCGCCACGGCAATTGCTGACCACTTCAGTGCGCGCCTTGCCTTAGACATAATTAAAAGAAGATGTTTGAAGGTGGTTGCTAATATTTCATGGTGCATTTCATCAGTTCGGACTTCCATTGTCTAATATGATATAAATTGATTTGAAATCCCTGAAAGAATATGTAAAGAAATTAAAAAAGTTAGCTGAATAATAACAATTATATTGAGTAAAAAACTGAAATTACAATGAAATAAAATACAAGCAACAACCAAAAAATCAAAAAAATTCAACTATCAACAGGAGATAGAAATTAAAAAAGTAAGTATTAACAAGAAATTAAATTTAAAAATTAAACGATGCCAAACCAAGTTACTTCAAGACGTTTCGATTGTTAACTGGACTTATTCCTCAGAGATCTGACTATTTATAGGTCATTCAAGTGCTTTCACCTATCCCATCTTCCCTATCTCATCGCTTCATCGGTTTTAGCGGAAGCTGACTGTTTGGTGTGTGTTGATCGTGTTCCGCTTGATTAGAGGTTGCCATATGTTGCGTATCTCTACGATAGTTTGAATAAATGCGGAAATCATTTCTTGTCAGGCCTAACAAAACTGGATCTTTCTGGTTAGTAGCCGAAGCTCCACCAATTCTGCGATTTCACACCTAAGCACCACCGCAATAACAACAGCGACAAAAATGCTGTGAAAATATACTGTTAACCTAACCACCCGATATATGATATCTTTTTCTATGACAAAATCCAGATTTATTCCTATAAAAACCAACGGCAACCACACCAACAGGAGCACGTATAGGAGAGCAACGTATTATCCCAGATTCGAAAGTTTTCACGCTCGCTTTCGCAGAGTTCCCTCCAATGGAAACTAGCTGATATACATTGCAATGTTTTGGAAAATGAAATGAAAAAGACAGAATTTAACTCACAAGAACACAAACTAAACTACTACAATAACATCAGTAACTTTCCTTACTACTGCAAAATAGATACTGATGGATCAAAGACCGACTGTGCATTCCTTGTAGATGGACGGACACCTCCATAGCTGGTCGATACACTCAACGACCAGCGTATACACAACAGAAATATATTATGCTATATACTAACCTTTACTATTCTGTGAATTTGGACGAAACGAAACTCATTTTCTAATTTGTACCGACTCGATGAGTTCTATAAGATTATTTCAAAATAAGTTTACTCTTGAACCCCTTGTAAGGATTATTCTTGCCAGAATTTATATTATGAAGGAAAGCGGTAGAACTGTCAACTTCATGTGGATGCCTAGTCATTGTGGCATAAAGAACAACGAGGATGCTAGAATGATTGCTAATTCCAACGAACTTGAAGATGTGCCACTCCACTTAGAAGATCTAAAGAATTATAATAAAAACAAAGAAGAATCTGACTAGTAGACTCTTTGGAATGAAACTGACGCGAAACTGAAATGCTCAAAATCAAGTGTGAATAAGCGAATCTCACCATTAAAATTGAACAGAAATGACACACCTTCACGTACTTCCAGGAAGAAAACAACCTCTATGTATTACATGCCATACAGTACTAACAGTACAACATATACTTGTAGAATGTCCAGAATATGAGGAAACCAGGCAAGACATTCTATGTGATGATAGACGAACGTTGAGCAACCTGATGGCATTTTTGAAGGCCGCAAATATAATAGATGAAATTTGAAGAACAGAGAGCAAGTACGCGGCTAATAACCTAGCAGTTGATGCCGCAAAAAAAAGACTAATTTACTTGATAAGCAGTCCTCCCAGTTTCCTTACAGAGAGAAAAACTACCCACTTTCACCATTGCACCATCCACATTGACACATATAAGTTTTCGACGGCATGTTGTTAGACACATACTGAAACTGCTCAACAACAACAAAGCTTTTGGTCCTGATGATGTATCAATCAATCAATCAATCAAACATTTATTGAATCAGTGTTCATTTACAATCACATTAGGCAAACATCATCATAAAATACTGGCTGATACAACAGGTCAAACTATTATAGAAAAACAAATACAAAGCATAACTTAAATAAAAATAAAATCACTAAGCTACAATCAAATTATGATTATGACTCAAGGAGAAACTCATCCACAGAGTAGTATGCTTTTTGCAATAGAAAAACCTTAAGCTTCCTTTTAAAGACATTGATGTTTGAGGACTTAATGTCATTACTAAGCTTATTATATAGTTTAATCCCACAGCACATGGGGTGATTCTTCGATACTGTCAATCTACTATAAGGCTGATAAAGTTGAAGGTTATTTCTGGTGAAATGTTCATGGATTTGCTCATTTCTAGGAATAATTGAAATATTTTTTCTTATATATATCAGAGTTTGGTAGATATACAAACTAGGCATTGTTAATACACTATAACGAATGAATAATGGCCTGCAGTTTGCACTTGAAGATGCCCCAGCCAGAATTCTGATTACCTTTTTCTGAATAACAAACACTTCATCAGCTTTAGCTGATAAGCCCCACTGTTCAAGACCATAGGAAATCACTGACTGAATTAAACTGTGGTATAAAAGCATGAGAACATCAAAAGAGACTGTTTGTTTCAACCTACGAAGTAAATATATATGTTTACTGAGCTTCAGTTTGACACTATCAACATGGAAACTCCAGGTAAGTTTATTATCAATATCAACACCCAAGAATTTAGTACAATTAACTTGATGTAAAGTTTCATTATTTAATCTTACTAAATAGCTTTTATCAATAGTTATATTTTTAGTAACAAAGTTGAGCATTTGAGATTTGGCAGAATTTAGCAGCAGACCATTTGTAGAACACCACTCCTCAATTTGATCAGTTACTTCATTAGCTTTGACAATTACTTCGGACATAGTTTCCGCAGATACCAAGATATTAGTGTCATCCGCAAAAATTATAATAATGGAAGCTTTCGAACAAAATTTCGGAAGATCGTTAATAAAAACCAAAAATAAAAGAGGTCCTAAAACAGAACCTTGAGGTACCCCTCTTACTATACATTTACTTACAGAGTTAATTCCATTCACACAGACCAGCTGACTACGGCCAGTCAGGTAAGATCTAACCCAATTCAATGCAGGACCACGTATACCATAAAACTGCAATTTGTGTAGCAGTATGTCATGGTCAACGAGGTCAAAAGCTTTGCTCAAATCAAAAAATAACCCCAGAGTTTGCTGTTTGTTTTCCAAGATTTCCAACACATGTTTAATGAGTTGATCAATTGCGCCAACAGTGGATTTATTTCTTCTATAAGCATTCTGACTAGAAGAAAATAATCTAAATGATTCAAAGTAATCATATAATCTTTGATAGAAACAGTATTCAATAATCTTAGAAAACTGACTAAGTAGCGAAATAGGCCTGTAAGATGCACAGTCAGATCTCGAGCCCTTATTTTTATATATTGGCAAAACCTTTGACATTTTCAGTATATCAGGAAACCTCCCCTCTATGAAAGTGGAGTTAACTATATGAGTCAAAGGCTCAGAAATTACATTGGCAACGTTTTTTATAACAAGACCAGGAATTTCATCAATACCGGACGATTTTTTCTTACAAACTTTTTTGATAACTTGTTCAATTTCCATCTTAGTTGCTGGATATAAAAAAATACTTTGATGTGAAGATGACATATAATTAATATTTTTAGTATCAGGTTTGGATATGCTACTGCTAACAGTTGAAAAATACTCACTAAAAAGGTTGCATATAGCAAAATCATCAGAAAGAAGGACCCCATCTTCAGCACTTTCTAGACAAGGTATTGCATTGCCAGAATAACCAGTCTGGGATTCCATGATGTACATGTCATAGTGTTCAAAAAATGCGCCATTTAACGCTGAAATAATTTGTAGGCTGTTGCCTTAATAAACAAATTTGACTTGAAAGACTGCTTGAGTTCAACGTATACTTTATGTACAAAAATTTTTCGAAATAACTTCTTGTTCTGATGATGTACCTGTCATCGTGTTCAAACAAAGCTCTATTGAAGCTGCACGATTAACATTCAGCTTTTTGTCTTGAAAAAACTTTTTTTTTCTCTTTGAAAGACTGCCCAAGTTCAACCTATATTCAAAAGCAAGAAAACTTTTCCAGTTGCTTCAAAATCAGTGATATAAAAAATTATAGGGAAAACTGTTAATCAACACCTTGAACATTTTGACTAGTTCAACATGAGCGATCAGTAATACAGCTTTCGGAAGATAATATCATATGTCACTCAACTTTGCTACTGGATAACGGAGAAATATCGAGAGCTAGGCCGTTGTGTTGGTTATTTCCAACCATGTTTAGTATTATGATTTTACTATCTTCGGAGATATGGCATGTCATATCGTAATTTTCAGTGACTGTCCAACATTCTGAATACTTTATGAAATTTTGTTCTTTGCACATAACTGACCTTTTGAACAAATCTCAATATACTGGATACGTTATAAAATATGTTCTTCACACATAAGTGATGTTTTGGAAAGATCCCAATTAATTGCGTTGCCAACGGTTTAGGTTTTTCATTTATATGACTTAACATGCACTATGGATGCACATATCTATGAATCCATATTTTTCTACTTGAATCGTGCAATTTTGACTAGTAATCTTCGATGTTGACATGAAATCTTCTTATTTCTGTTTATTTCAGGCGTTGGAATTTGTATTTTAATCTTTAGTAAGCTTAACATTTAAGCTGAACTTATGATACAGACCGATAGATAATTTTTGTTATTTATACATTGGTGCTGTTCATTTTTGCCCAAGTTTAGTGTTTTGCCTGTTTTCAGCTTACTATGATGTCATCGAGCGATATTAGGCCTATTTTTCTCTACGAATTCAAATTGAACGAAAGCACTGCCAAAACAGGCAAACAAATTAACTAGCCATTTGGCAATTATAATGTTAATGAACACGAAATTTTGTTCTGGAGATTTTAGCCTCGGAGATGAGCCCCAAAGTGGTCGACGTACTGTAATCCAAGACAAGGCTTTGAGGACTCTGGTGAAGATTGGCCAATCACAAGCGGTGTGTGTGATAACAGAAAAACTGGGCGTCAGCTCCCGGGCGGTTTTTGATGACTTAAAACGGATTGGAAACGTCAAAAAGCTGGAAAAGTGGGTGCTCCACGATTTTAACGATCGACAGAAATTGTGACGTTTCCAGGAATCTTCTTCTTTGCTTTTGCGCAACAAAAAAGACCATGGTTACTGTATGGTAGTCAGCGGCTGGTGTGATTTACTAAAACTTTCTACAACCGGGCCAAACCATCACAGCACAGTCCTATTGTGAGAAAATCGACGGAATGTAGCGAAAAGTGCATCAGCAGCCGGCACTGGGACAACAGAAGAGGATCGATCCTGCTCCACTACAATGCCTGTCCACAGGTCCGAATCACCGTCCAAACGTTAAACGAGTTTAGCGGCGAAGTTGTGCCTCACCCACCATATCTCCCAGACCTCTTGCCAACCGACTATCTTCTTCTCGAGCACTTCTATAACTTTCAATTTCACCTAATCCCGATCACCCATTTGTATGCTGATGAAATCAATCAACTGGTGTTCATTGGCAAAAGTGCAGCTTGAAATGGTGTACAAATCAATTTAACTGAATTAGTTTTCACTGACATATTACAGTTCAAAGCAAACTTTTGGAACAACCTGATACCATTTAAACGAAGTGTAACTCGTCAATCATATTTTCATTCTTAGGGACCATTTATGGACGGAAGCTTGAGTATATGCTTGGAATAATTTCATCAAAAAAAATTGAAAAGAAATTGAGACATTGGCTTACGCCAATAACACTATAATCATGCCATAAAAGCCGCAGTTTCTTTGTTGATAGAATATACCGAAGTCCCAGATATAATTAAGTGCATATCTGCATATAGATATCGCAAAGAACGTATTTAGCCTTATTTCGGTAAATACCACAACCATTTACCACCCGTTTCAACAGCCATCCATCATCGTACAATGCATGTATCACGTCGTATCTGGGTAATCACTATTAATAGCTTCTTCCTTCGGTGTACAACCCTTATCTTTTCTCGCACCTTCTCCCTGCACGTATTCATCATCCCCTTTAATATTGCTCGGCGCGGCCATTCCCGAAACACGGATCTTATCTGGATGCTCTTATTGGGGTTAAAGGAATTCCAAGATATATTTTGCGAGAAAGTCTGCAAACACAGAATTCAATTTAGATTTTATTTTTAGATGAACTTCGATACGCAGGAGAATGTTTTACATTGAAAACTGCGACTATACATTTCTTTCAGCCCCGAAAAATTGCTTCAGGCGACTGCCAAAAAATGAACGAAAATTCGTACGAAAATGGTAATGAATTCATCGTGAATAGAATTCATTAACAGCAGAATCAAAAAATCACACAGTACATTTTTCACATAACAACAAAATTAAAGAATGAAAAATCCATTAAAACCAACAAAAAATAAAATTCGATAAAACTCAAAATAGAAATTCCGTACGATTTCAGACGCTGAACTCTACGTAAAAGCAGTAACTTCATCCTCCTAGGAAGGCTTTATTTAGATCGGATCATATCGCTTCGTCTGTTGGAAAGCAAATAAGGAACTCTCATTGTCTACTATATAAAATGATTTGAAATCCAAGTAAAAATATAATAATTGAATAAATAAAAATTAAAGGAATGAAAAAAGAAAATAATAAAAAAATAAAAAAGTGTAGAGATTCCAAGTCACGTTAGTTCACGACGTTTCGATTGTTGGTATCTACAATCGTCTTCGGGTGATGACAGTCATCTCTTCTGCATTTGTCCTTTCACGATATTGAAACTGTTAGTGCTCATGTTGCCTGTTAAGTCTTATACCCCAAATTTTTTAGAACTATAGTCTTATTTATTTTCATTATCGTTTGAATAATTCTCAACAGACCAATTTTGTGGGCAAAAAAAATTCCATCAGGACTTTGAGAAGGAGAAATAGTGCCGAGAATTGATGCAGCATTTCCTCTCTGATTTGCAATGCTGTTTCGTTATATTGAAAATGATCTTGCTCTAGAATCGCATGTTACTGTAATCAGTTTTCGACCACTATCTCTGAAAAAATCGGAAGCAAAGGAATCAAAGCTACTGAATGTTTCACTACCAATTTCACTACCACTATCATTCTTTCAGCATCTTCAGCGGCTCCACCAGCAGTTTGCGAAGCTGAATTGAGATGAGAGCGAGCCAAGGTATCGACAAAGGTGAAGTCCCAAATCAAAGGTTTCCATCAGGACGTTTGGTAATTTACTGCATAATGTCGAGGGAAGCGAACTGTACTAAATTTACAACTGAGACCATGAGTACCATTTTCATCAACAACGAAACCGCACCGACATGTGTAACAGATCAAACATCCTAAACGAATACCTATTAAAATTCTGAAACTTTCGTCGTCTGATAATGTTCCCAAAGATGCAACTGGAAGTGCGTTGAGCTAGGCGCCAGATTTCTTAGTTCTTACAGCTTTGAGGCGAGCCTGATCTGTAAGGGAGTCCTTAGCTGCAACCATGAGTTCCGTAGATAACATCTGCAATAATGGAAGATCCCATGATTTTGGAGAGCCTTTGTTATGAGTTATTGGTTCATTTGATTTTTCCATCCATATTTTTTCACCTTCCGAATAAAATGAATCACCAATATCAGAGAAGAAATTTGGTAAAATAGTAGGAATCAGATGCTTTACACTATCGAATGAGGAGAGAACAGCTGGTAAGCAAGTGAAGATGATTGTCGGATGCCACTACCATCCAGATTCACCGGAAGCGAAGTTCGGATCCAGGATTCGTTTTCAAAGTTATTACTGATTATTTGTCCCAAGATTTCTCTAAGTGCTGAATCGAATCGTGCTAATTTGTTTTGACATCGAAATGTAGGGCTACTTATTAGGGTACAGGTACATTAAGTTAGGAATTGCTAAAGAGTGCTTTAGTGGAAAGTATCCAATGTGAGCAAGAAGGCTCTTGATATGAGAGGTCATCAAATTTAGGGAAGTAGGGAAGTAGTTTTTATCTCAAACATTCAGCCAAAAATTCTTCTGAAAGTGGTGCACCAAGTAGAGCCAATTCGTGCCTCACTATTGTTCTTATTCCAGGAGTCAAACTATTGAATTTTTCTACTATTGATGCATCTTGTGACTTCCAAGTACCAACAGTTGAAATTAGTTTGAAGTGATTTCGTCAGACGATCAATGGATGAGCAGAAAAGTGCAGGACCCAGAGGATCTCCTTGTTGAACTTCTCTTCCCGGCATGATGACGTTGTCCCCAAATTCAACAAAATTATCTCTTGATAACACTGTCTGAAAATACTCGTCTGTGAATCATGTTCAATGCGTTTCAGAAATCTAGTTTGAGAAAAATTGTTGAAGATGAATTTGGATGCTGATTTACGAAATGACAAGCTGCGTTAGCGACTACTTCACACCCTCCGAGAGTTCCAAATCTAAATTGTATGGGACTAAGTAAGTCCCCGAATATATTTTTAATGGTTAAACAAGAAATGTTGGCTACCAAGCGTCGAAAAAATGTACCAACGGCAATAGGTCTTATACCACCACATTTCTTCTCTAGAGCTTGTAATGAATCACCATAAAGGATTGGAAGTACCTCTGAATTGACTCTGGCAGCAAGTAAAAAGTTACATAGTTATATCAAAGAAGATATGAGCCTTTAGATCCGAAGCTTTTTTGTAAAAGATCTTGAAAGTGTGAAGACCTTAGAGAATCTAGCCCACCAGATGATCTTGTGTGAAAGGATCTAACAGAACGTAAAACATCAATTTCAGTTACTTGAAGAGGAACCAGGTTTGTATTTCCATTTCCTAGAATATTGAGTTCTAGATGGGTATTCTCGGAGGGATGTTTTGATATGGGCAACGTAAATGTTTTATTGTCAAAAGTAGTAACTAAATCAATGGAAGATAAAACTCGTATAGCCGAAGTAATATTAGAAACTTTATTGATTATATATTGACTTTTATTTTGTTTCATTGTTGGTTTTCCATCTATGGGAAATTTGGAAAGATTAGGGGAATAATTATTGTAATAATAATTATTATGTGGTTTTTTGGATGAAGCAATACAAAACAATGTATATGCAAAACACAGTAACTTTTTCCAGGACTCCAAATTGTTTGATTGAATACAATTGTCTATTGTATTAACCAATGAATCAGCAACAAACATCATGGATGATTTAGGTATTCTCTTCAATTCTGTTTCAGGTATGCTAAATGAGCATTTAATTTTTCGGAAGAGAGATTTTCAATAGGCAGAAATGTTTAAACGCTCAACGATTAAATATCATTTTGATAAATAGGGGTTGAATGATGCTTTCTCCTCACATAAATGTTAACACTACACCGATGGAGAGGTAGTTTTCATATGTATACCAGCCCATGTCTCCCCAGGGGGAGTCGTAGTTGAAATATTTGAAAATCCTTCCTTTTTGCACATCAACAACATAAAACGAATCTACCTCCTTACAAAATTTCGGTCTCCGAAAATATAGCGGTTTGGAGAAACAGTGATGAATATGCAATTTTCATATGCAAACGCGCTCCTTTTACCCTCACGGGGGTGCCCCAGTTAGAATATTTTAAAATCCTTCATTAGTGCGCATCTAAGACCTAAGATGCACAATTATAGCTTGCTAGGACTCACCAGAAAGGAAAAACAGAGATGAATGAGTGAGTGTTAAGTGAGTGCCTTTCGCATTCATAAGTATAGATTTTTATTGTCTTTCACACTAAAGAGCCTTGCCTTCACCCATGCCGATGTCGCTTGTACCAGTTGATATTTGAGTAACTGCATCGTAAGTAATACTTTCCAGTATGCTAACTTTATAATTAGAAACGTTTGGATCAAGATCTATGAATTTTTTCGAAAACAAATGATTGTTGCGAAGAATAAAGAAGGCTTACTCGAATAAGTGGGTTATTTCACAATAAAAAAGCTTTCCCTAAGTGTTGCCAATAATGAAAAATTAATCTGTTGGAATTGCAACAATAAAAATTCTTAGCACTTATCTGATTCGTCGACAGGATGGTTATTAGAAAGATAATTATTATGAAAGCACAACGAAAAGTAGCCGAGGTCAAAAATGGATAGTCCTTCGCAAATCTTCAGTCTAGCTCAGGTTAGGTTAGGTTATGTGAAATATTGTATTTGAAATTAATTTTAAAAATTATCACGAAAGTTGTTAATGTTAAACGAATAATTAAATTTATCCAATTTTCTTGAATCACCTGTGTATGTCTGTATTGTGAATTAGTTTCAGAACATTTCAATACATTTCACTGAAAATCGATACAGAATTCATTTTCTTTCGAATATATATTCAGTAGTAAAAAACCAATAAATTCGCTCAACTAGATGTGATTGAATTATGTCTATATTTCAATTTCAAATATAAATTTGTTACGACCCATTGCTTGCACCAGTTATTTGAAATTCGTATAATGAAAAATGTCTGTATAAATCAAGGCGATGTTCCGTATCTGAAGTTAGTATTAAAAGATTCGGGAGCACTTGGTTTATTTTTTAATTCCAGACACTTCGAGCGTCGCACTTTTCGTAAACTTCGCGAAAATAAAAAGAATTTCGCTTACACCATCTCACCTCGTTGAAGAACTGAAGAACATTTTTACGATAGTTGGACGTGTAATTTTGAAAGAGATGCGATTAGATTTTCAGTATTTCAAAGAAAGTTGTTGCCTAACTGTCTTTTGAGGTGATTGAATTAGTGAATTTGTAGATGAATTCGTTAGCTTTTCCTGGTTTCTCTCCAGATGAATATTATTATCAACTTGAACAATCTACCCACCCAATCAAATCATTTGACAATATTTATTTTGAATTTCCCTAGTAACTAGATGTTATCATTAGTTACAATTACGGCATATCCACATATCCAGCCTTAACATGAAGAGCACTTCCTTTACTTTGTCGATGTCAATCATTTTTGTGTTGACGCCATAACATAAAAAAGTAATTTTTAAATTTTAATACTCACCCCAGGAGACCGTAGCGATTCTGTAGAAGGGATCTATAACAAAAGAAATTATGAGGAAAACTATACTGGTTTACGTGAAATGTTGACATTTCCTTGGTCAAATAATGAGAATAGCATGATATGAATATTAAAAGTAAGGTTTTATTTTGTGAATTTCACGAACTAAATAAAACTCACTTTTAACACAAATATCATACAAAGTTTTTGCACAACTGTCCGTTTTTCATAATAAAATAGATGAATTTAATATTTCTACAAAAACACATTTTTACTTGTTATCGCATTTGCTGTCAAGTGGCCGTGTCAGGTGACGCCGAATCACCCGATTACCAACAAACAGCTCAAGCGTTTTATTTAAAGTCACATTTAAAGTTCTTGCTGGTGTATGATGTCTTGCATAATGAATAACAATAGTGAAGAATTGTGTGTTAAATGTTAAAGGAAATTTCAGCGAAACCGTTTTCTTAGACTATCTAGAAGAGAAATCAAAAATATGGATCTAGTCAACTTTGTTGAGCAAGTTTTCAATGATAAAGTCGAGTGCGCTCGTTGAAAATGGTGTTATTACAAGCAAATATTTCAAGGTAATAGCATTCTTAAAGCGGAAAAATTAAGTTATACGCACAAAAAATGAAAAACTCTCACGTTTGAACAAATCCAGAGGTTTATAAATGAGGCGCCAGATGAAAAATATTTGATGATAAAAGTTGCTACTATTTTCGTAATATATGGAGCCTGCCGGCGTGAAGAGCTGTGCAATTTATTAAAGACATTAAATTAATGGATAAATCAATGATTGTTCAAATTCCAAATACAAAAACGAAAATAGGTCGTTCTTGACTATTTTAATTTATACGTTTATACATTGACTATTTTAATAAATACGTTGCATTACGCCCTTCTGTTATCAATCATCAACGTTTTTTCTGAAATACTCAAATTATAAATGCAGTGCCAACCCAGTTGGTATAAACACGTTTGGGAAAATGTCCTCTATCATTGCTGAGTGTCTGAACCTCCAGGAACCAAAGGAATATATAGGTCACTGTTTTTGTCTTCTGCTTCATTGCTAGCAGAAACAGGAGCAAATATAACGGATATTAGGAAACACGAAGAATGGAAGTCTACAACAGTAGCTGAGGGTTACATTGATTAATATATTTCGTATAAAAAGCTATAGCTGAAAGAATAATCACAGCGTTACAGCATCGTCCTCTTCATTTCAAGAATTGAATGTTAATGACCATGAAATTGTCAACTCAGATTGTTCAAATATATTACAAGGCTCTTCAACATCACAAGGTATTAATATCAGCAGTTGTTCTGATAGAACTTTTCATATTGATGTTCAGAAATAATAAAAATGATGAAATTTATGTATATAATACATTTGTAACATAATTTAATTGTATCTATATCTATTGTTAATAATAAAACTTCCTTAAAAATTGAATAATTGTTTTGTTTATTGCTATTTGGTCGAAAAAAAAATTGTTAAAAATACTTTTAGCACTAGTGTTAAAAATATTTTTAACACGCTACTTTGTAAACATCATCTTGACAACCATTAAAAATGTCACTTCTAATGACAGTTGTATAAAAATGGAATTGGGATCATAGAGCGAAAAAGTATCTGAAATAAATAAAAACTAAATCGGTATAAAAAAAACCTATGGTAAACTCATTACTTCAATATAATGAAAAAAGTGGTAAAACTACTGAAAGATAACTGTGTAAAAGCTATTTAGCGGATTTTTTGGCCGAGGTTTGCAGATTTTCATGTTTTGTTCGTTTTTATGAGTATACTAAACTGTAATATATCAGTGAATACCCATTGAACTTAATCGAAATAAGCGACATTTGAATCAGCGCACTTTTGCCGGCATAACACAAGTCGACTAATTTCGTCGGAGGCCATTTTTGCCAGGTCCCGATTGGCGAAGGTTCCACCGTTGAGAAAGTAATAGTTGTTTCAAAAGCTTCGTCCCATCAGTATATACCACATAACATTTGAAACAACGATAACTTTCTCACCGGTAGAACCTTCGCCAATCAGGACCGGGCTAAAAGGGCCTTCGTCGACCTCATCGAATCCGAGCGCGCAATTTGTATGCTGTGTTCAATAGAATAGAACGAAAATTTTGATTATACTGAAATGCGATGAGTTCCTATATTTTCATAAAATATATAACTTCCTCAACTCATGACCAACTAAAAGTTGTACCTTTTTATAATAATAATAATAATAATAATAATAATGTTTATTTATCAAAAAATTACAATATTGAATATATCAGTAGTGCTTGAGAGATGCATAAATAAACAATGACATCACTGAAGAAACAATCGTAAGATTGCTCCTTGTGCGTGATATAGCCTCTAGAAAAGATTCAAAAAAATGAAAAAAAAAACATTCATGGAGCACATAATACAATATTTAAAATATCACAATGATTGGTTGTCAGTTTCATGCAAGATATTACATGATATAAATATCACAGTCGAGTCGGTAAAAGCGTCGCATCCAGATCAAGTGAATAACACGATCGGTTTGAAATCTCAGTGAAACATAATATACATATATCACATTACAAATTATCTAAATATCACCAATAGATGGTTAACAGTTTTATGCAAGGTATCACATGAGATAAATATTACAGTCGGTAAAAAGTCACATCTAGAGTTTTATTAGAGATATATGTCATTGTCTTTTGAATATGACAAACAATTTGTTAAAACTTATAAATTATAACAGGTTTGAATTTTTGCACTTTTTACAGTAAAATAATTTTTTGGAATATATCTCTGTCATAACTATTTAGCCAATTTTTTACTTGTTTCTTGAACTTAATGTAGTTTTGACTAGTTTTTATGGTTTTAGTTAGGTAGTAAATCCCAAGTTTTTGGACCCAGATAGCTGCAGTGTCTCTGTCCCACTGTTTTGATACATTTCGGAACCACAACACTAAGTTTTTGTCTCCTAGTATTGTATGGGTGTTATTTTAATTTCATTTTTATATATTTTCTGCAACATTTTTTGGTAATAGAGTTGTCTAACATCGAAAATGCCACTTTCTTTGTATAAATCATCGCTTGGATACATCCTTCCTTTCCCCAATATGATTTTAAGAATTTTTCTTTGTACAATATTGAGGCAATTTAAGTATGTGTCATTTACTCCTCCCCATCCTATTATGCCGTATTAAAGTTGGGACTGAACTAAACTATAATACACAGTTGTCAAATGGGTGATATCAAGGTATTCTTTCAAGAGTTTGAATCTTGATATGAATCCTCGAAGTTTATTTGTGAGATACGATATATGTAAATCCCATTTCAAATGTCGGTCAATTTTTATACCGAGGTATTTAATGGCGCTGGCTTCTGGAATTGATATATTTTGGTTTATATTCAATGGCCCCATATTCGGCAAATTGTTAGTATAGGAGGTGAAGGGTAAGTATTTGGTCTTTTCCGCATTCAAAGTAAGTTTATTGTATAAAAACCATTTATTAATATTGTTCAACTCTTTTTCCGCCTTCGCTTTCAGTTGTTGCCATGTATCGTCACTATAAAATACTGCTGAGTCATCTGCAAAGCTCAGAATAGCTCCTTCAGAGGTCATTTTCAATAGGCTGTCTGTATAGATGGTGAACGGAAGAAGGCCTAAGACCGTACCTTGGGGAATCCCGTAGGTAATCGTCCTTGGTGTACTTACTGCAACATAAATATCGACTACTTGTTTACGGTTTGAGAGATACGATTTCAATAGATCATGCGGCTTACCCCGCATGCCAATTTTTTCCAGTTTCTCAAGAAGCCTTGTATGAGAAACAGTATCAAAGGCTTTGAAAAGGTCAACAAAAATGCAAAGTGACGGTTTGGAGATGTCGAATGATTTGTAGATATGAGTCGTCAGTTCCAATATTGCATCTTCTGTAGATCTTCCTTCTCTGAATCCATACTGTTGTTGGGACAGGATATTATGTTTTTTCATGAAATGTGTCATTCTTTCTTTTATTATTTTTTCAAAAATTTTTGCTATGTGTGATATCAGAGAAATAGGTCTATAATTTGGAATTTGTTGTTTATCACCACTCTTGAAGAGCGGTTTGATAACACCTGTTTTCAAAATATTTGGAAAGATTCCGTTTTCGAAGCCACTATTAATTATGTGGGTAAGAGGGACTGTTATAAAATCTGCTATATGCTTCAACATTTCTGCAGTAAAACCGTCGTGTCCAGGACTTTTTTTTAGTTTTAGTTTTTGTATAATTCGTAAAATTTCTTCAGTGTCTGTGGGATATAAGAACATATTTTTATTGATTTCAACTGTTTGGTCTTTAAAATAACCGGGTTTTAGGATTTTGTCAGCAAGTTTTTGGCCTATTTCACTGTAATGTCTATTGAATTCATCAGAAATGACCTGTTAATTTTTCGTTATATCACCATTATTCAATACAATTTCAGTTATTTTTGTTTTGGGACAAGTTTTATTGCAGATTTCATTTATACTATCCCAAAGCCCTCATGATTTATTACTATTTTTATTGCTTTCGTTTTGGAAATATTGTTTCTTTGCTTTTTTTGTGAGTTTAATCAAGTTGCGTTTGTAATCATTGTATATTTGTTTGAGTTGTTGATCACTGGGGTTTTCAATTGATAGTTTGTAAAGATTATTTTTTTCCCTTATTGATGTTGACAACCCTAATGTTGTCTTTTCATTATTTTTCAATTTGATTTCAGTTGTATTTTTGTTCACATGATATTTTAGTCTATTGATGAAGAATTCACATTTTGAGTGGACATCACTTTGTTCATAGATGTTGGTCCATGTTTCAGTTTGTAGCGCTAATTTCAACCTTTTGTAATTAATGTAGACTTTTTTATTTTTGGGTGTTTCGTTGCCAACTTTCTCGCCCATATCTATTGTCAAAGCAATTGGTCGGTGGTCGCTTATTTTATCTTGAAAGATAAAGGACTTTATACGGTCGTGTGTTTCTATATTTGTTTTTACGAAGAAGTGGTCGAGACATGTGGAGGTATCTGGTCTAGTGATATCATTTATATAAGAAATGAATTCGAAATATTCCAAGTTGTTTTTATAATCTTCAATGTAATCAATTTCTAATAACAAATCTATGTTTATATCGCCAGTTATTATATGGATGTCATTCGGATCAACAGTTTGTAAATAGTTGAAAAAGTGTTCATTGAAATCATATGGACATGAACTCGGAGATCGATATATCGAGCTTAATATCATCTTTTTGTTATTGAATTTTATCTTGAGCTCCAGAATTTTCATGTTACCTAAACTAATATTTGTTTGATCGTAATCGCGTTCATTTTTTATGAATATTATCACTCCATCATTTTTATTAAATGAAGATTCATTATAGAGTGTGGCAAATCCTTTCAATCCGTATATATTAGCATCAGTGACTTTGAAAGTTTCCGTCAATACGATTATTTCAAAATTTTTTTCCAACTGATTTAAATAAATGAAAAGTTCATCTATGTTTTTGGCAATACTTCTTATATTGGTGTGGAAAATTTTAAAGTCGCTGAGTCCTTTCATCAAATGTACATTGAAGTCTGTGACCTCTTTTATATGATGTGCTTGAACGGGTTCATTTTGATACTCTCTTATAAATGGATCCATGATTACTTTAGACGTAACTTTCGCAGAACTGAATAAAATCAATTGAAACAATGAAAAGGTTTAATGGGTATCATTGAGTTATTTTTTGTGACCCGAGCCGTGGCGCGTTCTCGGTTTATCCTGTAGTGACTTTTGTACTTGGATCAACTGGGTTGGCTTTTTTGATGTTGTAGTCTGTGGAGTAGATAATTCTTTCCTAGTATTCTTTTCTATCAACGCGATTGTTGCTGTTGGTGTAGAAGGTGCACTATTTGATTTTGTTTCTGTGTTACCTCCGTTCTCTGGCTCTTCAACTCCATCAACAATTAGCTTGTTTCCTCTTATATAACACTTATTGTATTTTTCTTCTTGTCTAGCAAGAGAGAGATGTGTTCTCAGAATCTTGTTCTCGCTCCTTTGAACCGGTGTTAAGTCGTTGACGACAGATATGTTTCTCCCTTTCAACTTATTACACTTTCTCAGTATTTCCTTTTTTTTTCAGATATGAAATGAATTCTATTTTCACTGGGCAGTTGTTGGATTTACCTAATGGCTAAACGTCACTCAAATCACTTTCTTCAAGTTCAATTTCAAGCAGGTTTTTCAGATCTTCGCTTAAATTCTCAGCAGTAACCTCTTCACGTTTTTTTTTCAATCCGAATATGACAATATTTTTTCTATTTTGGGTTCTTTTTAAATATTCCACTTCTTCCTTTAGTTTAAAATTATCCTTTTCTAACTTAGCAATACTACTTTTCAACTCCTCAATTGTCAACTGAAGTCGAGTTTCACTGGCTTCAATGCAATTTTTAAGTTCTGCACGATTTTTCAATATTTCTTCGCACAATTTGTCAATTTTCTGTGCAACGTCCGTCATTATTTATAGTTTGTGAAAGGAGGTGTATGGACACCTTTAGCGATCGAGGAAAAGAATTTACACTTTATCAGAGAAGGTTTTGTACCTTTTTTGTAATCTATTTATCAATTTGAACACGAGTACTTACACTTTAATAGCTGTTATTCAACGTGCACTTTAACTCAGGTTCTCATATGTAACACAGTAAAATACGGCTCTTTTTAAACTTTGCTTAGGTACCACTTTCAGATTTTAAATATGATTTTTACTAGGTATAAACTTGATTTTTCAATAGAGGGTTATTTATACGTTCTACGTATTCACGTATTAGCAAATACTGATACTAACTTGATAAAGGCGTCATACCTTGCTAGTTTAAGAATTGCAAAAGATGGAAAGCCTCACACAATAGGTGAGACGCTTTTACTGCCGGCTCCTGTGGATATAGTTCAAGCCGCGTTAGGAGAAAAGGCAGCCAAAGAAATTTAAAAAATACCACTGTCAAATAATACAGTAAAAAGGCGTATTGACGATATGTCTAATAAAATTAAAGAACAACTGGCATTGAAACTCCAAGAATGCACCTATTTTACACTTGAAGTTGACGAAAGCACTGATGTTACAAACATGACGCAGCTACTTGGTTTCATGCGATTTGATTATAATGCAGAGGTGATGAAAGAGTTTTTTTTTTCTGCAAACCACTTGAATCAAATACCACAGCTGAACTCATTTTTAAAGTATTTAATGAATATGTGCTCAAAGAAGGCATTCCCTGGTCCAAGTGTATTGGCTTGTGTACAGATGTGGCAAAAACTATATCAGGAACATTGACAGGGCTAGCAGCAAAAATGAAGGAAAAATTTTGAACCGTCTCTTTAAACTTTGATCAGAAGTTTTCATGTTTTCAAGTGAAAAAAATCATGACATGAGAAAATTGTTTTCTGATGAAGAATGTTTGTCAAGATTGGCTTACCTAGCCGACATTTTTGACAAACTCAACACACTGAACTTGGGACTTTAGGGACCAAACAGAACAGCCTTCACAGCCAGTGACAAAATGAACTCCTTCAAAAGAAAGTTGGTCCTGTTTTGTTCACATATACAGGAGGAGAATCCATCTGCATTCCCCACTCTGATGAAATATCTCCAATGCCACATGTGGTTGCAGACATCATTGTTTACTTGGAAGACCTTAAAAAAAGCTTTAAGAAGTATTTCTCTGAAGATTATTCAAAAGTGGACTGGATCAGAAATCTTTTTTCGGGAACCTCACCAAATGAATTGGAACTAAAAGAAAATGTTATCGACCTTACAGAAGATAGTTCCATGAAACATTATTTTAGAGAGAAATCTTTTTTCTGGATCGAATGTAAAACCGAGAACCCTTTACTCTTCCGGCAAGCTCTGCTGTTTTTGATGCCATTTGTTACGAGTTACTTGTGTGAGAGTGGATTTTCTGAACTGTTGTACATAAAAATAAATAAAGAAGCAGAATAAGTGCTGAAGAGAACTTAAGAGTGAAGATAAGTTCCATTACTCTTAATGTTGATATTTCAATCACACGCAAACAACAACAAGTTTCGCACTAAAGACTATAAAAGTATTTGATTTGAAAGGGTTATATTTTTAGGAGTGATTAATTTTTTGGGAAAGTTTTTGGCTTTCTACTACTCCATCTGATACAAAAAAATGGACGAGAGAATCTTCCAAAGCTGTTTCAGGAGGACTTTCTTTCAGTTTGTGTCTGAAAGTTACTTCTTTGCATGATCTACACATCCATGTATAGAGTTACTTATTTTCAAATTGATTAATCCTTCCTTTCTTTGGAAGATTCTCTCATCCATTTTTTTGTATCAGATGGAGTAGTAGAAAGCCAAAAACTTTCTTTCCTATAAAAGTATATTGTGTATGATGATTAATTTTTTGCTTTTTAATAATTTTTTATTTGTAAGTTTTTTGACCTATGGGTAATAAATAAAACTGTAAAATCATACCATTCTAATCTTTTCATTCCTCCTTTATTATGAGCATGTTATAAATAAACAAATATCTAACCATTAATTATGAATTTTTCTCAGGAATTTAATTAAAAAAGACTTCGAACACTTTTAGAAGAGTAAAGATTATACGTTTATTAACATATTTAGGTCTGGTGGTACGCCAATATTTCTCAAAAAGTCAAGTGGTACGCAGGTGCAAAAAGGTTAGGAACCCCTGCTCTAGATGATTATATTTGAGTATGTACCTAAGCAGATAGTTCGTACTGGTGATTACGTAAGGTATATGAAAGTTAGAGAGAACAATTGGTTATTAATATGACGAAAAAGCTACTGTGATAGCATCGTGATATTTCTGAAAATAAAGTTTGTGACAATCAAATCGTTTTTCGGTGTAGTTTGTGAACCCCTAATATACTTTGGAATCGAGATGTTTGTATAATCTGACCATGTAGAATAGTTTTTGAATGATAATCAATAAGAAAATAGTGAAATAAATCGTGGTTTTATTTCATTTACCTCTTGATTTCTCATACTAGTAAGAGCTCGCTGCTCATATTTGCTACAAATCTCAACTTGAAAAGATTGGTTTGATTCCTTTAATTGAACTACTGCATCACGTTCAGAAGTTAGGTTTTTTTAATATCCGCAGCCATTTATTTGCATCGCTCCTAATCATCAATTTCTATACTACCACAAAGCAAAATCTTCAAAGAAAATTGATACCACTGTCTGTGTTAAATTCCGAAATACCGAATTAGCGAATTCGAAAAATACTTCGCGCGGAAAATCCTGGATGAAAAAGTAATTCCGCCCAACAAAGAAACGATCTTGTATCCATGTATCGGAACAAGGCACAAAAAGCCGTTCGGGCAATATTATGCATGGCGGAGTCCTGGCCGTATTACGGCAATGAATCAGGATTACATTTTCACACAGAGTATGTGCGTCCGTGTTTATCGCCGTATTACGAACAATATGCATTTTGCATATTATAAATTATGAACCGACATAGATAACACATTAAATAATGGTCGCTGTCAATGTCTATTGTTACGCATGTTCTACACTAGACGACGATGTGTTCGCATATTCGATGAGCCATTAGAAATATTTTGGGTGGTTTCATCGACAAATATGCATAATGGTCATAAACTAGAAAACAACAACAATGAATCAGTATATGTTCATGATTGAAGTCGAAAAGTTTATAGGTTGCCAAAAGTTATATGTGTATCGGACCGTGATTTTTACTGTAGAAGGCGCTGCGATATAAATGAGACTGGACAAAGAGGTATCTGAAAAAGTAATTAGCGAACAGGTCAACATCGATACAAAGCATAACCACCCTGAATGTGAATAACGTACATATATATATGCTGTGTAAATAGTTGAAACAATTCAAAATACTGTTGAAGAAAATGATTTCATAAATTTCCATAAATAACAGAACCCCTACAAAATAGGATAACTGAGAGTACGTCGCTGGTGGACTGGAAGATCGCTTACTCGCTTGCCGCTACAAGACATTCCTCCTGTAGTAGGTAACGAACTGGTGTATAGTAGAAGCAGCATACCAAAGTAAGCGCTGGGGGAGAAACAGAGCTGAAACAACTGCTACTTCAATTCTTTACATATTTCTAAAGGTGGAATACTTAGAGCATGTGCAGTTTGCATACATCACTATGTGCTACCAACACACTGTCGAGGTATGCTTTGTACACAGTAAAGGAAGTTTGTGTTCTTCTTTTGATGTTTGTGCTACACAACTTGTGTTCTACTATCTGCGTATAGTTTTATTATTTGTTAGCGATTATTTTCTGTCCAGAGAATATTAGTGGATGTACAATGACTTTTCAATATAACTTAATAAAAAAAACACCTTGTAGCCGTTTCTTCTTCATGCCCTTCTATTATGGGGGAGTTCAAACGATTAAATTTATAGTGTCGAACAACCCGACCTAGCATCTTGTTTGCGAATACCTACGCTTGTAGCCAGTATGTGCCTATATCGACTCATTTGTGTACGTACCCTAACTTTGTGTAGGAATATTTGACTGATCTACTGATTAACCTCCAGTAGAAAATAATACATATATTTATTTCATTGATTCACTATCGATAGTACAGAAGAAACAAAATCCAGGCTGGTAGGCCTTAGTCGAATGGATGATAGTACCACACATTACGTCTACTACTGCGTCAGACATTATCAGTAGTATGCGTTGATTGCGAAGGTTATATCACTTTTGATGGGCTGTTTTGGTTGGTCCACGTTGTTGACGGGTTCTCTGCTGGTAGAATGTCGATCAGAGTCGTATTCTAGTCCATTTCGGGCGTTCTTGATACTACGTTCTGTTGATCCATATACCTCCTATGAAATCGTGTGTGCTAATGCGTTGAATTAGACAGGGCAGCAGTTTCATCATATTTTATTATGCAGTCTGTTTCTACTAGAACATGTTCAGCAATTGAAGATTTTTCTAGTTGCATACTGCGGCAGCTACGTTTCGTAGTGGAAGTTGGAGTATTTGTTCTTCTATGACTAGGATATAGGGCTCGTTTGATTTCTTTTGCTGTGAATAGTTTCGTATATTTCTTCAACTCATTGAGGAAGTTGAGATTTCTTTTGGTTACAGCTTTCAAATGTAGTGATAATAACAAAATGATGATAATTTTTGAGAAACCTGAATGATTAGTTTGATGTCATGTGGTCAAAGAATTTTAACACAGTTCAATATTCAATGTATGTGGTATTTTTTTTTTAACAAAATACGAAGAAACTCCTTGAGACGCTCTTAGAGCGGTGCCTGTGCTAAAGTAGTGATTCACATTGGATTTGAATCGCTGAAGATTAAATCCATTTTGACAAACGTTCTCAGGATGTTTATTTCACAAGAACACAGTTCTTCAGATGAAAATGTTCTCAAACAGTGAAGTTCGAGGTGTAATGTAATGTAATGACGAGACAAGTGTGCTGTCGTCAGCAAACCAACATATTGAATTCTATGTTTTTTCCAATAGGTCGTTGATATACAATAAAAAGTTAGTTGGAGATAATATGGATCCCTGGGGAACACCAGCGTTGATGGTGAAAGTATTTGAAAGATATCTATCGACGACCAATTGCAGGGAACGTTCTTTGAGGAAGCTGAAGAGCCATACACAAAAATGGTCCCACAAGCCATAGCATCGATGTTTCGCCAGCCACACACGGTTAAAAGCCTTAGAAATATCAAGCGAAACAGCTGACTCTCCATGTTTATTTCAAATATGGATAACATACGATAGAAGGTCGCCTGTTTCCGAAAGCCATATTGATGATCGCTCAAGATGTTGAAACCATGAAAGACTTTGGAAGAGTTTTCTCGACCTTTTTGGGAATAGGCTGAACGCGAGCAATCTTCCAACAAGAAGGAAAAACCTCTTTCGTGTAAGACAGGTTAAAAAGTCTGCAAAATACTGGTGCGAGATCACTTTTCGAGTAGGATGATGGGCACTTCATCAAGACCAGACGCCTTGATAATATTCAGCTGTTTCAAAATTCGCCTGACTAGACGTTGTCGAAAAGTAATTTCCGGCATTGTGAATTCTAGTGTGGGAATAGTGGGTGGTGCCTTTTCCAGAAAATCGACTGTGGAGTGGGACACAAATTGTTCAGCTAGTATGGGATGTAAATGAACATGTTATTATTTGTAATTGCGTGCAGTACTTGAATTCAATGAGGTGAATATATCTAGATTATTTTTATTCATATCTCCAAAATAGGAAACAATGACCTTTCCCAACATACAGGAATGAAATGAGAGGTTTGCAGGGTTTTGTTTTGAGGTCTGTTCTGATTACTTTTGCTGTGTCTAAATAATGTGCAGTCAATTATTATTGAAGTATCGTTTACAATAATCGGAGATGATACAACGTTTCTCACGACCTGATGCAATTATGTGATTCAAACTTCTTTTTTTTTCAACGTAGATGAGTCCTAAATCATCAACTTTGAACTTGTTTTTGTTTGAAGAAATTCAATATTCTGGAAGTTTGGGCTTTAATTCTGATAATAGACAAAGTGATATGAACACATCTCAAACTTGTGTAAAAACTAGCTTCAGGATCATTAGCTATGAAAATTGTTTTTAATAAAGACGATATACAGTGTGTAACTAAATAAGTGTAAAACATTCAAGGAGGTGATTCCTCATCGAAAAAAAGATGGGATCTTTCATATAAAAAAATATCATTGGAGCATCCCTTGTTAAGAAACATCCTCTTAAAGGGGGTATATAAAATTTGTATAACAATTTTTTTCACAAGCACTGAAAAAGTAACAATATTGAAATTAACCTGACGTTTTGTACTACCAAAAAGACACTTAGCCAGAAATTTATTTGGTTTACCCCATGGTTGTAAGGGGTGGAAAATGCAACCCCTAAAATTTATTTCCAATGTAACTTCTTGTCTTATTATTTGTTTACCATTTAAAAATTTATTTCCGATACCCTGTTTCATTCTGAACAAAAAATGTTTTTGCCCAAAATAAACCAGTTCGCAGCAAAAAATTATTTTATGAACAACTACAGAGATAGATCGTCATAAATGCGAAAATACGAATTTAATCTATCTAGTGGGTAGCTATTAGCGATATTGACAATTGAATTGGTATGACGCTGTCAGTTTGTGAATTTTCGAAATTGAATTGAATTAATTTGTTACTTTAATAATTCACTTGTTATTAAAATGGCATACACAAATGAAGAAATGGCTGAAATGCAGTACGTTTACGGTCTGTCGCAGGGGAATCGGTAAGAAGCTTCTAGAAGATATGCTGAAATGTATCCTCAACGGCAGCATCCTTCACATAGAATATTTGCTCGACTTCATCAACGATTACGAGAATATGGTTCATTCGACAAAAGAACGCAGGATTGTCGTCGCCATCGAGAAGTACGAACACCACAGCTTGAGGAAGCAGTACTTAATTTGATTAAAGAACAACCTACTACCAGTACTAGTACATTTTATATACCCCCCCTAAGGGGCTTATCTTAACAAAGGATGCTCCAATGAAGTTTCTTTATACGAAAGATCCTATCTTTTTTTCGATGAGTAATCACCTCCTTGAATGTTTTACACTTATTCAGTTACACCCTGTATATGCAGCAAGATCAAATAACTCTACATTGGCTGAATGAATGAAGCAATATCTATATCGTTGGAAGCAATAGGCAGTTGGAAGGAGCATATATCATTTTGAAATTCGAAAACAGAGTGATTTTAAAAACAACCTCATCATTTTCACTACCAGCAATCGAATAAGAATAGTATCTCCTTCAAGTTAATTGCAAAGTGATCAAAAGTGGATTATTGTATTTTGGATCGCGCCAATCCACCAGAACCATTGAAAAGCCATAACATTTACTGAAATAAATGCTACCTCCATTCCACATGATTCACGTTTCAATGGTATTAAATTGTTTATAGTGCGATGTGAAATTACAACGGGTCATTTCATTCCCGATCCTATGACAATTACTGAAAATATTTGCTCAGCCTTTATACCATCGAATTCACTAAAACAATATATAATGAATGTATCGGTGGCCAGGTATTCATTGACATTGTTGTCTATCGAAATGAGTTTGCTCCGAACAAACAAAGGCAAAGGTCCGATAATAATAGATCGGGTGTCCGTTATAGTCCAGAGAATTATGACGATAACGTACTAGAAGGCAAGGCACATCTATATATGAAATTCTTGGTTTTAAGTATTTTTTAAGATCAGTGTGTTTCGCACTTACACAAATCAAAAAGAATATAATTGAATATATGATACAAAATTAAACAGAAATTGAATTCGTTGACTTTCGAATAGGAAAATTGAACTCTGTTCATCAAACGAACAAAGTAATCCAAACATTGATAGATGCGTGATCACTACGCACATTTGAATTCAGTGGGTGAAATAAATAAGCCTCCTTACGCTGGTCAATCAGCTCTAACTGCTACAGGGTCGAAGTGGTGTGTCCCTATACTCCAACCTCATACACAAGTCAATAAAAATATTCTCGGACAGTAAAGCTGCGTTGGAAACTCTCGACTCCTACCGAGCAACTGCAACATCTAAATTGATAGCAAATTGCCAAAAACGACTCTCCTCGATAGTAGGACACAACAGATTGTCTCTGGTCTGGATTCCTGGCCATAATGGCCTGCAAGGCAATGTGCTTTAGGCTTTGCCAACCAAACATTGAACACCTGGATGGCAAGAAGATTTATGGACTTCTGGCAGAATCTTCCAGGATTGGCTCACTCCAAATTGTTTATTCACCCTTTGGAACTTGATACCAAATAGTTGTTGGACTATAGTAGGCTTGAACTACGGAGGCTAACAGGCCTTCTCACAGGTCGCTGTCATTTGAATCATCACATTATGCAGAGACTCGGACTGTCAGAAGACAGCAGAGCTCATACTTTGTGCCTGCCCCGCTGGGGACAGAATCCGTTTTTCAGAGTTTGACAGAGCCGTACTTCTGCTGTCTGACCTGAAAGACCACTCACCTTACAAACTGATCGTATTAGTTAAAAAGCTAGGTTTATTTGGTCGAGTGTGAATAGGTGTGAGCCACAATAAACCCTTGCGGGTTGTGGCGAATACACTCACTCACTTTTCACCTAACCTAACTTTACCCTATACTCTACCTTAAAAATGTCCTATACCCAGCTGCATATTAAAAAAATATATAAAATTTCGGTCTTCCTTAGTGCGTCATTAGAAACCAGTAATTACTTTGATTTTTCAAGTGGAACGCCCTGCATATAATATTATTTTTGAAATCTACAACAATTACACGACAACTTTTCTTGATATTTCCCTATACCTATCTGTTACCATTTTCGAAATATGAATTAATTTCAATTTTTTTCTTCTAAAATCTTTTATTTGAGGAATACTATGGTACCAATCAGTTTGGAGTTAGGTGTTACTTCGCGGCTTCCCACAATTCAGAATAATCTCCGGAAAAATAAAGTTTTTTCGTTTTCTTGAAAAAGTGACTGAAAGTAGATTATTTCAAATGAACACCCTGTGTATCATCACAAACTCAGAAATGTGTTGAAATTTTCTTTCTTTCTGTGTATATCATGCGTATACCTAACTAGTCAAGCTCATTTTTGAAAATGTCTCTTCAGAATGGTATTCCCATTTGGCATTTTGTAAGCAGGCCCTGATTACTATTTGACAGTAACGTTGTGACATAAAATTAACATTTTCTTCACTTCAGAAATTTCAAATACCTTCAAAACTATGAAACAAAAGTATTCAAATGAAGTTTACGTTGTACAGTTGTACAGTGTGTTGTACAATAAAGTTGAACAATGTGATGAAATTATCATCAGATAACGAGGAGTAGCCACAGTCCATTGCGTATTTCTGATATGTGCCCCTCTTGGTGGAATCAAATGTGCCAAGTCACTTGAACACTTCCCGTTAAAGTATCTATAAAAGAGAGACAAATCTTCAACCTTTCATCGATGTTCCACGCTATCAAGGTTGCACGTGATGTTGCGTCTTCAACCAGGCGGATGGCTCTTTTCTGGATGGAATCCAGCAACTTCAGGGTACTTTTGGAGGCAGAGCTCTATACATGAGAGCAATACTCCGAAGAAGTTCTGATCTGAGCTTTATGAAGCATCAAAAGTTGCTGAGGTGTGTACAGTTTTCTGGTTCGGAACAGTGTTCCAAGCTTCTGAGAAGCAGCCTTTGCGATTTCAGCGACATGATTGTGTCAAGCCATATTGGTGTCCATTTTAACCCCCAATAAACTTATTGAAGCAGAAAGTGGAATTGTCTGACCTGACATTATTATATCCGATTTGGAGACATGTATCTTCATGGAGAAAACCGATGCCTGGGTTTTTGTGACAAAGAATTGAACCTGGTTACTTTCACCCCTATTCGAAATCATTTCTATATTCTTATTAAGATATGCAACCTCCTGCTGCAGTTGAAGATTCGCATCCGCAGCCGATGTCCTGTAATCCAAATGGAATGACGAGACAAGTGTGCTGTCGTCAGCAAAGCAATATATTGGAGTCTCGGTTTTTACAATAAGTCATTGTTATGGAGAGTTGGAGACAATATGGATCTCGGGGAAACACCGGCGTTGATGGTGATAGTATTCGAGAGATATTCATCGATGGCCACTTGCAGGGCACGTTCTTCCAGGAAGCTGAAGAGCCATACACAAACTTGATCCGACAAGCCATAGCATCGAAGTTTGGCCACACACGGTCAAATGCCTTAGAAATATCAAGTGCAACAGCTCTTGATTCTCAATGTATCTCGATTGCGTTATTACAAATATGGCTGACATACGATAGAAGGTCGCTTGTTGATCTTTGTTTCCGAGAGCCATATTGATGATCACTCAAGCCTTCCAAGTATTTGAGTATATGGTTTACAACTTCCTCCATAATTTTTTATATCATTGATAGCAAAGCGACTGGTTTATAGTTATTTGGAAGATTTTTCTCGCCATTTTTGGGAATAGGCTGAACGCGAACAATTTTACAACAAGAAGAAAAAACCCCTTTCTCATAAGACAGGTGAAAAGTATGCAAAATACTGGTGCGAGTTCATTTGCACACTTTTTAAGTACGATGACGGGCACTTCATCAGGGCCAGACGCCTTGTTGATATGGAGCTGTTTCACAATTCGCCTGACTAGACGTTGTCGAAAAGTAATTTCCGGCATTGTGGATTCAAGTGGGTGGTGCCTTTATCAGAAAATCGACCCTGCATGTACTATTTTCATTTCGATGAGAATATTTGTATTTTCAGAATGTTTACTAATTAATCAATATATCTCTGTATTATTATCTTATTCTATAATACAGTTTCGAAATGTTTCTCTCTGTTGAATAATTCGGGAGCACAGGTCCTGAAAAAATTCACTGTTTGTTTGCTAATTATCATTTGCAACCCTCGTTCTCCTATCGAACCAGCCCTCATAAGGGGAAAACCTACTGCGTTATTTCAACAGTTGAACATACATTTCATGTTTTAATTATGCTTTTAGGAGGCGCCCAAACATCCTTTGTTAATGGGGTCGCGGAGATCCACTAGCTAAAGAATAGTTTTATCTCATATTTGTTTGTTTGCTTTGCTCCGCTACTTCTCGCTAACTTCGTTCCTCGCAAATAGTTTATTCTACTCGGTAAGTTTTTGTTTTATGACATTCCGTTTTCTTGATGTTTATGTATAGCACTTTTTGTATCCTTTGGTCCGTTTCAGAATAGATCTGGAAGGATTGTTTGTCTATTTTTAGTCTACTAATTTGTTTTGTTTGAACAGAAATAACGGAAAGGAGACTAAGCTTATTGATGAGTAATATTTCAGTGGGGAATTTCATGTAACATTATCGTCACTGGAAGCATTCGGTAATGAAAAAAATAAAAAAAAGAATCAGAATTAGAACGAAAATTTATTTTTTGTAGGAGCGGTACACAAATGACGTTATCATTTATTAAATTATATAGAAATGCGGAAGTAACGAAGAGTCGACGTGTATTCAATGATATAATATCAAATTGGTTCAACAGGTTCAACCTGAAATGCGAAAAGACAAGAATTTCAAGAATTTTAAGAAGCTTTAATTTACTGTATGGGAGAATTATAAATGGAATACCAGATCATCGCCTCATATTCAAGTTTGGACCTCACAAAAGCATAGAATGGCGTGATTATCATCTTTTTGTGTATCTGAATTCTCTAGTGTTCCTCATTATCAAATCCAACATTTCACCAGCGGATGAAACAGCTTGGTCTATAAAAATATTTCAAGGTCTTCGGCATTAAATGATCTGTTTAAAAATCTGTTTTCCCGTTAACCAGCTGTCACCCCCATACGAACGACAACTCTCAGAAGTTGTATCTTGGGTTGCTTTTTATCTAACTGCTCTGACCAGTATATGACCATTTGTATCAAGACGGTCGATAATCTTCACTGTTGTATGATGACAGAAGTGAAATATGTGAATCCCGTCTTGAAAAGACATCTGAAATCTGAATCTGTGAAACTATATTGTGAAATCGCGATGAAATATGTGAAAATACATTTTTGTAAAACAATACAAATGTATTGAAAGCCGTGGATTTGTAGAATTTCTTCCTGATGTTTCGCTGGCGCGAGTGGCTAGCTTCTTCAAAGGTTTAACTATCATGGCTTGCTGTCCGATGACTACCTTTTAGGCTTCCTAAAGCGTATTTATGCCTTATCAGGTAATCCGTTGTATTTGTACCTGAATTTGTATCTGTATTCGTACCTGCACTTGAACCTGGAACATTAAAGAAAAAAGAGACCCATTATCAGCGGCAGGGGTCTTTCGCATACCGTGCACTTGTGGAAAGGTATATATCGGAACCACCAAACGATCCATGGGAACAAGACTAAAAGAGCATAAACGGAACTGCAGACTAGGCCAAACAGACAAGTCAGCTGTGGCAGAACACGCACTGAGTGAAGGAGACCACAGAATCTTGTTTGAAAACACAGAATTCATTGCCCCCAACCAGGGATACCCTAGCCGACTGGTACGGGAGGAAATAGAGATCCACAAACACACGGATAATTTTAACAGAAAAGAAGAAGCGGTGAACCTCAATCAAATAGGGAACACCATATTAAGGAATTCGAGAATAACGAACAGGACAACAGGCAGCAAGATTGTTAATGTTCCAGGTTCAAGTGCAGGTACGGATACAGGTACAAATGCAGGTACAAATACAGGTACAAATGCAGGTACAAATACAACGGATTACCTGACAAGGCATAAACAGCTTTACGAAGCCTAAAAGATAGTTATCGGACAGCAAGCCATGATGGTTAAACCTCTGAAAAAGCTAGCCAGTCGCGCCAGCGAAACTTCAGGAAGGAATTCCAAAAATCCACGGCTTTCAAACTCGAAAAGCAATGACACTGAATGAAAATGTGAATTTACGTTATATATCTGAAGTGAAAAAGATGAAAATACTTTTATAAAAGTGAAAAATTACTTTGTGAATTGTTATATTATGTGGAAGCCCGTTGATAGTGAATTGTTATATTATGTGAAAGCCCGTTGAAAATAATACATGGTAGTTCTGTAATAATACATGGAAGGTCTGTAAAATCGCGTAACCTATCAAAGGACATGAAACTAAAGGAAATTTACTTGAAATACTATTTGAAATTACAAAATATAGGCAAAATTACCCTAATTCATATTCTACTGGTTCATTGGTATTTGCGAGAAAACACATAACTTCCCATTATAACATAAGGTTTTTTTCTACAAAATTTGTAATGAACTGTCTTCGTAGGAATCACTAAGGATAGTAATTTCATATCACTTCATGTCGGTTATGTGTGGTCGACGCAATATTCTGTGAATTTAAAAAAATGTTTGAGATACTTAATAAAACTCTTTTTTGTTCAACTTAATTATTTGTAACTGGTAAATTATCATTAAAAATGAGAAGTGAAACTTCTATGTTTCATTTCTCATTTTTCATGATGATCCCCTACCACGTAGTAACGGCTACATCAATCAATTTGTTAAATTATTTGTTAGCGCGACTTATCTCATGATTTGTTTGAAGGTGATTGACAATGTTTCGTGATGAATTTCAATAGCTCGGACTTCCATTGTCTACTATATAAAATGATTTGAAATCCCTGAAACAAGTAAAAAAGAATAATTAAAAAAGAATAGCTGAAGATAACAATTATATTAAGCAACAATAAACCTGAAATGAAATGATAGTGAAATAACCTACTAGTAAAAATATAATAATTGAATAAATAAAAATTAAAGGAATGAAAAAAGAAAATAATAAAAAAGTGTAGAGATTCCAAGTCACGTTAGTTCACGACGTTTCGATTGTTGGTATCTACAATCGTCTTCGGGTGATGACTGGACTGATTCCTCCGAGAGATGACTATTTATAGGTCGTTGAAATACTTTCACTTTCTCTGCTTTCCATTTTCCGCTCCACTGATTTCGTGAGAGATGACCGTTTTGGCGGGAGTTGGCCATTTTTCGTTCGATGATGGGTTTCCATATGTTTCGTATTTCTACGCTGGCCTGGCTGAATACGTTGTTGGACAACATGTATGCGGCTTCCTTAAATTTTCTCCTAAACCAATGTTCCTCTCTGTGCAAGATCTCAGCTTGGGACCACTCGATGTTGTGTTGATGGGTCCAAACATGGTCTGCTATTCCTGATTTGCTGGTTTCTCCTCGCTGTGTGTGCTTCTTGTGCTCGGCAATGCGAACATTCAATGGCCTCTTAGTTTCACCAATATAGGATTTTCCGCACTCACAGGGTATCCGGTAAATGCAATTCTTAGAATCGCAGTCCGCGTTTGGGGGCCTGGTTTTCGTGAGGCTGCTACGGATAGTGTTACCGGATCTGATGTTGTATTTGGAACCAATTCTTCTTATCCTCTCCGATAATCCTCTGATGTAGGGAAGTGCAAGCACTGGTTGTGACGGCTTCTCTTCCTTGCGAGGCTCCTGCTGTCTTTCAGCGAAAGTCTTTTCTACCATCGCTTTGGAGTATCCATTCCACTGAAGATCATTTTTGATGATGTCTAGTTCCTTCTCGAGACTTTCCTTTGTATTACAGAGCCCAAAAGCACGGTCTAATAGAGTCTTGATGATTCCTCTTTTTGTCGATTGATGGTGGTTGGATTCGTGGTTCAGATACTGTCCCGTATGAGTGGGTTTTTGGTATACAGATGTTTCCCACTTAGTGTCGGTCCTCTTCACCAAAACGTCTAAGAATGGCAATTCGTTGTGGATTTCCTTCTCCATTGTGAAAGTGATGGAAGGTCTCACGCTGTTGATGTGTTTCAGGAAGGCGTCTAGTTCAGTATTCCCATGGTTCCATATTATGAAGGTGTCGTCAACATATCTCAACCAGACTCGAGGTTTCATGTGGGCTTCTTCAATGGCCAGAGTTTCAAACCACTCCATATATATGTTGGCTATGACTGGTGAAAGTGGCGATCCCATTGGCAGTCCCTCATCTTGTGTAAACAATTCGTCCTTCAGTTGGAAATAACAGTTTCGTACACAGCATCCTAGTAATTCCATAATTACTTATATAGGTAGATTCGTTCTCTCTTTCAGGTTCCCGTCTTCGGATAGCTTTCTCTGTATGATTTGGAGTGCTTCTTCGACCGGAACGTTGGTGTAAAGGCTTTCCACGTCGAAACTAATTAGTTGATCTTCCTGTGTAACCTCAATTGACCCTAGTAGTTCGACAAAATGCCTTGAATTCTTCACAAAAGACGATGTTTTTCCTTGTAATGGTTGTAATGGTTCCCTTAATACAACCATTTCAATTAATTATGGAATTACTAGGATGCTGTGTACGAAACTGTTATTTCCAACTGAAGGACGAATTCTTTACACAAGATGAGGGACTGCCAATGGGATCGCCGCTTTCACCAGTCATAGCCAACATATATATGGAGTGGTTTGAAACTCTGGCCATTGAAGAAGCCCACAAGAAACTTCGAGTCTGGTTGAGATATGTTGACGACACCTTCACAATATGGAACCATGGGAATACTGAACTAGACGCCTTCCTGAAACACATCAACAGCGTGAGACATTCCATCACTTTCACAATGGAGAAGGAAATCCACAACGAATTGCCATTCTTAGACGTTTTGGTGAAGAGGACCGACACTAAGTGGGAAACATCTGTATACCGAAAACCCACTCATACGGGACAGTATCTGAACCACGAATCCAACCACCATCAATCGACAAAAAGAGGAATCATCAAGACTCTATTAGACCGTGCTTTTGGGCTCTGTAATACAAAGGAAGGTCTCGAGAAGGAACTAGACATCATCAAAAATGATCTTCAGCGGAATGGATACTCCAAAGCGATGGTAGAAAAGACTTTCGCTGAAAGACAGCAGGAGCCTCGCAAGGAAGAGAAGCCGTCACAACCAGTGCTTGCACTTCCCCACATCAGAGGATTATCGGAGAGGATAAGAAGAATTGGTTCCAAATACAACAACAGATCCGGTAACACTATCCGTAGCAGCCTCACGAAAACCAGGCCCCCAAACGCGGACTGCGATTCTAAGAATTGCATTTACCGGATACCCTGTGAGTGCGGAAAATACTATATTGGTGAAACTAAGAGGCCATTGAATGTTCGCATTGCCGAGCACAAGAAGCACACACAACGAGGAGAAACCAGCAAATCAGGAATAGCAGACCATGTTTGGACCCATCAACACAACATCGAGTGGTCCCAAGCTGAGATCCTGCACAGAGAGGAACATTGGTTTAGGAGAAAATTTAAGGAAGTCGCATACATGTTGTCCAACAACGTATTCAGCCAGGCCAGCGTAGAAATACGAAACATATGGAAACCCATCATCAAACGAAAAATGGCCAACTCCCGCCAAAACGGTCATCTCTCACGAAATCAGTGAAGCGGAAAATGGAAAGCAGAGAAAGTTAAAGTATTTCAACGACCTATAAATAGTCATCTCTCGGAGGAATCAGTCCAGTCATCACCCGAAGACGATTGTAGATACCAACAATCGAAACATCGTGAACTAACGTGACTTGGAATCTCTACACTTTTTCATTATTTTCTTTTTTCATTCCTTTGATTTTTATTTATTCAATTATTATATTTTTACTAGTAGGTTATTTCACTATCATTTCATTTCAGGTTTATTGTTGATTAATATAATTGTTATCTTCAGCTATTCTTTTTTAATTATTCTTTTTTACTTGTTTCAGGGATTTCAAATCATTTTATATAGTAGACAATGGAAGTCCGAACTAGTGAAATTTATCTCATGATGTAAATCACTCTGTGTGAAATTCACAATTTTCGATGAAGGCGAAATTAAATCATGTAAAATGGCGGCTGTTAACTGTACTATCATTGTAATTATGGTTTGAATATTCAAGGGCCAGAGCTCAGAGGTACTCTGGCGCCTCGTCTTGTATAAGTTACCGTCAATTTCTTACGAAAATGGAAATTACTTCCATCAAAGCTGACAGATTTTCTTCGACAGACTGTCGATAATTAGGTCCATTCAACCTTCCATCAAAAAATAGGAAGGGATTATCACCGCATTACAAGGTGCATAGGGTAATTCCGGGAGAGATGGCTCGCCGGGAGAGACGACTCATTATTTGTAACAAACGTTACTGCAGTTTCGTCCTATATGGACATTCTCAAACTTATTCAATAAACTAACAATGATTCATTACACTCGCCAATATATACCATTCAGGTACTTGATTGAGTACCTGAATTTACAGTTCACAATGCGGATGTGGCAATTTAAAAACCGGAGAGTAAATTAAATCGATTTGATCATTCAACAGGTTGCACCCGCAATGTTTATGCTTGTATGCTTGTGAATTTCCAAGGATTCTAAATAATTAAGTTTGCAACCCTTCATTGCATAGTGCAGAATTTTCGTATCGTTTAGATTCGGAAACTTGTGGTTGCATGCCAAGGAATGGTTTGAAAATGTCGAATCATTTTTTCCTAGTCTGAAGGACCTTTCATGTTTAGCATACCGTTTTTGGAAATTTCGGCCGCATTGTCCCACATAAACACTAATACATTCCGGACACTTAAGCTTATAAACTCCAGATTTTTCCAACTTGTCGACCTTATCTTTGGCATTGAAAAGGAAATGAGATAACCTGGCATGTGATCTGAATGCTACTTCCACATTGTTCTTTCTGAAGAAACCTGCGATTATTTCTGTTCTTTTTCCAAAATATGTTAGCGTTACCCATTTCTTGATTTCTGGTTTTTTGACCGGAGGATATATTAATCTGTAAGTGAATTTCCGGCTTTGTTTCCTGACTAACTTCTGGATAGTATCTGCGTTGAAACCATTATTATGACCTATCTGTGTAATTGTATCAATTTCCCTAGCTAGATTGTCAGCAGACAAAGGCAGTGAGAATGCTCTTTGCAACATTGAATTGTAGGCTATATAGGCATTCTATAAAGTGGTGAATTTTGACCAGCATTTGTCCTTGTGCAAGTTAACATAAAGAATTCTGTACGCCTCAACGTTCTACCCTGAACATTGAACTCGATTTTGGAATAAAGCTCTGGGCAGTGGACTAATCCTTTCATCAACTTGAAAATCATGATAAGATCCCTAACAGTTCTTCTATCCTTCATAGGCATACTATTATATTGGAGCATAACGGGACTGTAATCGCTATTCTAATTAGAAAATTCAATTTGTGACTAATGTAGCGAAGAAATTTGTTTTGGACTCTCTCAATACGACATATTATGTTTATGTGGAACTAAGAATTTCAAACAACCGATGCAAAGCAGAGCCTACTATGTACATATGCATAATATAAATTGAGGAGAGGTATTGCCGTTCTGAAAATTTGACAGTTTTTTTGAGGAATCCAATAATACTATTACATTTATTGACGGTTTTTTCGATATATGAATTAAATTACAACTTCGAGTCCATAATTATTCCCAAGTCATTAACTTCTGAAACTGATTTCAGTTCGTGATTTTCAAAGTAATAATTATTTCTGATGATATTTTTGTTCCTGGAGAATGGACTGACACGGATTTTTGTGGATTGAGAAACAAATCATTATCAACACATAATTTTTTGGGCCGCTTCAAGTCCTCCTGAATTTCTCCGCTGTGATATGAATCCTTTACTGTGTGATAGATTTTCAAGTCATCGGCATAGATTAAAAAAAGTTACACTTTTTAAAGCAACTAGAGATTTCGTTGATATATATAATGAAGAATAAAGGACCCAAATGGCGGCCTTGAGGAACTCCGGAGGATACCGTGAAGGATATTTTTTGCTCACCTAGTCACATCACACAATTCATGCAGCCACTTGATCGTACCACAAAAAAAATTAGCAGGTCCACATTTGGAAAATTATTTACAGCAGCTCGGCTGAAGTCTGCAAATGTGCCATATCGGCAGCCATTCCAGATTATGCTTATCTTGAAATCTCATTAACAATTACATCCCATGCAATAAATATCAATCCTACAGTGAACCTTGGTTGGAGAAAACAACAATCAATTGTTTATTTCATCTAATGATCCCCAAATCAATAAACTATCTTCGTTTAAAGTTCAGACTCCTACAAAAAGAATCAACAAAACTAAAACTATAACTCCTTCAAAAATTTTGGAAGACATTTCTCCAATTTCTTTTACGTCTGCAATGCAGCAAGCAAAAAAAATCTAAGCAAATGACTGAAATACTAACCAGTACAGAAAATATAGAGAAACGTAAGGTGGTACAAGATAAAAATAAAAGTAAAGGAGGAGAATTTACCAAAACTGAAACTGTTAATAAAAGAAGTCGTTTGTTATCTTCATCTGATGATTCGATTGAAATAACAACAAATGACATTAGCGAATGAGAAGATATCGAATGTTCAGGCTGTGAGAATTATAATAATACCTCAAAGAAAGACTGGCTGCAGTGTGAGCATTGTATGTTTCAGTTCCATGAGAATAGTTCCAAGTATACACATTTATGCGATAGATGTGGTAGATTTTTAGACAAAAAACGTTAATATGCTGTGAGTCATCTAACCCAACTTAATGAGCAATCTCACCCATACGCTTCGGGTGAGATGAGTTGGTGCAGAATTTAAAAATTGTTGTAATATATGTTTTTTGCAATTTTTTTTTATACAGTGTCAACACATTTATGCGATTGATTTTTAGACAAAAACGTTGATATGCTGTGAGTCATCTAACCCATCTTAATGAACCATCTCACCCATACGCTTCGGGTGAGATGAGTTAGTGCAGAATTTTAGAATTGTTGTAATATATGTTTTTTGCAATTTATTTTTTATACAGTGTCATCCCCAAAGTATGTACCATTTGGGAAACTTCTTTATTAAGGGTTTTTCGACAAAATTTTAATTCTGATAAAAGTTTGTGCATCCCCTGAAACTGAACATGCACCAACAAAATACAGTAGAACACACGTAATATACGAGGAACCTTCAAATATTTGATTTTCAGTCAAGAGTAAAGTACTCTTATTTTAAAAATCTCGGAAAATATTATTTAAAAAGTTTTTCAGCATTAAAAAATATATACAGATTTGAAGTCATGACCATCTAAGTGGAGTTTTATTTTTTTACCAATTTTTTTAAAATGGCACTGCGGAAAAAAAATCTGCTAAAACAATAAATAGACAACATCCTGTATAAGACGGTTCATTTTAAAAGCCTGGAATATTACGAATTACACAACTATGGTATTAAACACGGTTAATTTTTTTTGAGAGTAAAATAATTTTAAAAATTCTTGGTGCAAAGTTATTTTTACTTTTTGTTAACACCGAAAACTACTCAAAATTATACAGAACTATAACAAGAACATGATATTCAATAATATAAAATCACAAAACATCAAAATAAAATAGGTATTTCGAAACAAACTCATGGATTTTCTGGAGATTTTCCTGTCCAAAATAATTCTCCAAAATAATCTCAAGAAAATCAACGAGTTTGTTCCAAAATACCTATTTTCTTTTGATACTTTGTGATTTGATAATATTGAATATTAAATTCTTGTTACAATACTGTATAATTTTGAGTAATTTTCGGTGTTAACAAAAAATAAAAAAATCTGCACCAAAAACTTTGAAAATTATTTTATTTTTCGAAAAATTGATCGTGGTTATCACCAAAGTTGTGTAATTTGTAATATTGCAGGCTTTTAAAATATAACATCGTATACAGGATGCTGTCTATTTATCGTTTTAGTAAATTTCACTTTTCGTAGACCCCATTTAAAAAAAGGTTAAAAAAAATTAAACTTCACTTAGATGGCCATGACTTCAAATCTAGATGTATTTTATAATGCTGAACAACTTTTCTAAATAACATTTTCCGATATTTATCAAAATAAGATTACTTTACTCTTTTGTCTCAAAATTAAATATTTGAAGGCTCCTCGTATATTACGTGTGTTTTACTGTATTTTATTGGTGCATGTTTAGTTTTAGGGGATGCACAAACGTTTATCACGAATAACTTTTTGTTGAAAAACTCTCAATAAAGAAGTTTTCCATATGGTGCATACTTTGGGGATGATACTGTATGATAACTAGCCAGAAAACTACCCCTAGTAACGGGAATCTAAGATTGCATTTGCAGCCCAGGATTAATTATTGTGGAAGTTTTGAAAACATGTCTAGAAAACGAATTTAAGAGATTCTCCCAAACAGTTCACAAAATCGCAACAACTGTTTCATTGTACAATATGGCTTCTTCAGGTATGCTCAATATTACTAAATTCAGCTGAATTCATGTTTGCCTTCACGGAAATTTCATTTTTCTTTTCGAAATGTCACTAACAAAACTAAAAGATTATGTTGTACAGTAGAAATAAGTTTCTCGCAAATATGACTTTGGCAACCTGATACTTTATTGCTCGTTTTGATATTGAATGAATCAATCTTACTATGGGAGAAAACAAAAATGGATCTCTTCATTCATTATACATATTGAATAATCTTGAATAATGCTGTTGCTTTCTTAGTAATGATATTTTACTTCTGTGTCATCTGCTTGGACAAATGTAAATAATCCTGAAATGTCACAAAAGTGAATCAATAATGGCGAAACTGAATTCCGGGTTGCAGCATAGCAAATTCCGGTTTATATCCGGGTGCTGATAATAATTCTCCAGAAACTGTTTACCCACGTAGCAAAACGCTATAAAAGTTGGGACGAAACTTCAATCTCCACCCAAATTATGTACATTTTTTGGTACATCTTATTTGATCAATCGGAATAATACTCGCAATAATATATAGGAGTTTGCGTGAGTCGGAACCGTTCCGACGAGTTTTCAATTGAAAATAAATTTCCATTTGCTGGCCATTCTGCGGAAATCAGTGACATTAAAGAATAATTACTCGTTCGGAACAGAATTGTTTGGATTGGCGAATGAGTAGAACCCAGATATAATATACTGGTTATTAGGTTCAGGAAATTATTTGAAAACGAAAATGTTCATAAACTGTTATGAACTATACCTTACGATTTGATCTTGACAAACTTCATTTTCAAAATATATCACATATATCACGACATATTTTCCTATAACAGTAGCTTTCAGAGTAGTCAATCAAATACTAAAAGTTAATTCTATTATATACTCTAATTTTCATTCACCCCACGTAATCATAAGTGAGAGTTACCAAGTCACGTACTTCTTCGTACATAATCACCTGAAGCATCTACTTAACTTTTATATCCTCAAAATATGATTACCTAGAGCATATTTATTATATAATTCTACATCAATAATACGATGTCGGTTTCTAAGAAAATAAATCAGTAATGGATATTACTGAAGATCAAACAGTTTGATTTTCCTCTTGGAGAAGATCACTTGGTGATCGAAACACGTGTCGAGGTGTTAAAATAACGGTTTAGTGTTGGGCAAAACCCCAGCAATATTCATTACTACACCAAAGGTTCCAAACAGTACATCACAAGTTCAGTAATGGTGATTTATTTAAATACAATTAATCATTCAGTAATATATTTGGATTTCTGAGTTTGATAATTTCCATTGCTTTCAAATAATTTAGCCTATTAATCTTTATTTTCTATAAGTAAAATTTTGAAACCACCGTTAAAGATATGATTTTCTTATAAAAGATGATTTGAATATGTTGAACTAGTTTTATCATATACAAAACTCATATGATGATCCTGGATGCGATTCCTAAATGTTCTGCCAGTTTGACCAATACATACTTTAGAACAAGTTCTACAATTAGATTTATATACTCGTGTTTTCTCCAATTTGAATATTTTGTCTTTTTATCTGACTTATCAGTAGGAAAAAACCCCCCGAATTAATTTTGGGTAGACTTTTTTGAAAAATATTTTGTTAGTCCTTAGCTCGCACAAGATTCGACTTCTGAGGGCTGTCGTTCGCAGGGGTGCGATAGCTGGTTAACGAAAAAAAAACATATTTTGAAAAACATATTTCTTTATTTTTTATTAATTTATCTCCGTTGTTTACTGCAATTAGGCTCAATGATATTGAGTTCTTTATTGAAAGTATCTATTGAAAGAGGAATATTGACGACTCTATGAATCATGCAATCCATAAATGTCATTTTGTGTTGGTAGAGATGGGTAGAATTGTAAAGAATAGTAATATCCGTATGGAAAGGTTTGTGATAAATTGAAAAATAATGTTTGCTGTTCTTTCTACTAATTGTCAAGTCCAAGAAATTGATTGAGTTCGAATTGTCTGCTTCTACTTCAATCGTGAGAAATATCTAATTGTCTCTTAGTACCTTACGTACATAAACGTCATCCACATATCTGTGTCAATACAAAAATACTTAAACAAAAGATGCTCAAGAGTCGACTTCTCTTGTTAACCAAGAACATTTCCACAAGTAAGGAGCCTAACAGATTTTCCATATTCAAAACTTTTGAAGAGGAATAAATGTTGTTGTTGAATTGAAAATAATTTTGTTCGAGACATAACGACTGAAGATCAATAATTTCTTTTTTCATAAATGGGTTCACTCGATTTTCCTCTAAAAATTGAATGACTGAAGTGATAGTATCATCAGGAGGTATGCTAGAAAATTGATCATATGAATTCCGTAGAATTGATTCTGGTTGTAATTTACTATGGTTCATGATGATACTGATTGGTCTATCTGATAATTTCAGTGACAAAGGAGCCTACTGGTCTAATCTGATAACTCCCTGAAGTTTTTTTAGTGAGTACAATTCTGGAGTTTGGAGGTTCATAAACTTGTTTACGAGAAAAACTTGACTTCATTTTTGCTAAAACACTCTTTATTTGTAGTTCTGCTTCGCGATATGTTTCATGGCCTACGCTGTATATCTGGATAAGGCATTTATAAGATCAGGAAGCAAGGAATTGATTTGGAGTCCTGCAATAAGGGAGGTCATCTGTCGAGAATTTTGGAAAAAAAGTCAATGTAGAAGTTGAAAAGCTTGGAAATCTCGAAGGAGGTGATTGTTCATGTTGTAACGTTCCGTTTTTCCATTCGTAATTTCATATTGATTGTGACACAATCTAAACACAAAATAAACCTTTTTCTTTTCAATATCAACTTGTGAACTATAACATACCCATTATCTAAATTCCTATTTTTATTTTCACAGATCTGGGATTCTTCTGAGCAGTCTTTGGTAGCGCTACTCAACAAATATAAATTGGAATATTGACATTCGAAAGCCATATTATTTGTTTTGATTATTTTATTCTGTATCACGGTTAGGTATGCAAATAGACGTCAGATAAATCGTCTTCTTCTTTTGTTCAGTTGCAAAATTCATTTTCAAAGAGTAATGTTATTGAGTCAGGGAATTCATTTTTACCGTGTAAGGTCAAGTTAGAAGTTAGACACAGAGAGAGAGATGTATTTTTTATGTCATTCTTAGAATCGGTTAACTTTGTTTATATGTCTATTTTATTAGGTGATAGAAGAATTTGCACTTTGAACTGTTACCGATTTGATGTAGATAGAATGAAATTGTGTGCTTATCTTTCTAAGTGAGAACGTCTAGTAGTGACAAAATAATTATGAAATTTTGATAGTCATCCATATAACTGAATTCCAACTATAAAGGTAATTATGGGTTGTGAATTGAATAGGGATGATAGTGAATAATGTTATGAAGTTGTGATTTGAAGCTAACCGTAGTATTTTTTTTATTCTAGTTCTGCCAAGTAAAAGTGAATCAGAAACATAAAAGACCGAAGCAAAATCAGTAAAATTAAAACTGAAACAAAAAAGTAAAATTAAAATTGAAACTGATACATAAAAAACTAAACTCAACATTCAGGTAAAAGTGAAGCGTAGTTGATTACAAAAACTATTGAGACGACGAGACCATAAGTGGTTGAGATAGGAGCACAACTATATGAGAGTTGGTGGAGTGTCTGGAGATCTGCCGGAGACTGCCGGAATCCTAGATCACCTGGATCAGAGAAGTCGGAGTGAGAGATTACCAGTCATCGGTTTTGAGTTATATTAATGGTTTCAAAGAATAGGATTTCCATATGATATTGTAAGGTTTAATGCATTAAACCCTTTGGTAAGTTCTTGTAATTATTAGGAATTCGGATTGGATAAAAAACTCATTTTAACTACCGACAATCTGGTTCATTTATAAATAGTTAGTCCCAAATTTATTTTACTTTATTCATTAAATTTTTACCCAGTTTTTCCTTGTTTTATTGGTAGTCTGGAAGTGTTTCATATCCCTGTGTAGCAACGTTGATCTACAGTGACGAGTGTTGAGAAGGGTGCCCTATTTCTATAAACTTCTGTAGATGGCGCCCAATTAAGGACTTGGTTTTGGTAACCCTTTTCAGCACCCAGTATTGGGCTTCTATAGGGAATATAAGAAACGAACCACGATCTTGCCTCCACATCACCCACTGTTAGTCGTGGCATTTGTATCGTTATCTTGCTCTGAGTTCAGAAAAGAGTACGGTAACGTTACAATATTTAATTACTACGATCCATCGTAGGTCAATTGATAATGTTCTTCATTTTGTCCCTGGAATTTCTTTAAAACTATCATTGGAAACATTAGTACAATAGGTCCAGTAAATTTCTGAAATAATTTCGAAAAATTGTAATGAAGTTCAGATTCTCTATGGGAATAAAAACTGTCCTATGAGTCTTACCCATATTATATAAAATATTATTTGAAAATACAAATAATACAGTAACTATAACAAATACGAAAATATTGTTCAAATAACTTCAATAGAAATCTTTGAGCGGAGTGAAATTGCTTTTCATAACTAAAATAATCAAAAAATAACCGATATTGATATTGCCCGTATTCAGAGTAGCGAAAACACATATCTGAATGTTTCTGTAGAACTCATTGACGTGTTTAAAATTGGTATTCTCTATGGGAATAAAAACTGTCCTATGAGTCTTACCCATATTACATAAAATATTATTTGAAAATACAAATAATACAGTAACTATAAAAAATACGAAAATATTGTTCAAATAACTTCAATAGAAATCTTTGAGCGGAGTGAAATTGCTTTTCATAACTAAAATAATCAAAAAATAACCGATATTGATATTGCCCGTATTCAGAGTAGCGAAAACACATATCTGAATGTTTCTGTAGAACTCATTGACGTGTTTAAAATTGGTTAGATTTATAATACTTCACATCTATTATGCCCCCTCTGCTTGTAGACCAGGTACCAACCAACAGCATATCCGAATGGTCCAAATCCTCATATAAAGAAAGAAATTTCATCTATAGAAAGTAGGCATACTGGAAGACTGGCTATAAATCAAATCATATAAAGGAATAATTCATTCAGACCAGTCTTCGCTTACCTACACAGTAGGTTCATGGACTGATTTTTAGTTATGGAAAATCATCAACTTCTTCTTAATGTAGCACTGACGCCTGAATTGGGTCCGCAAGTGTGCCCGGTCCAATAATTGAAAGTCCATTCTGACAGTTGTATCGCCAAAAGCATATGCAGGAATTATTTCTGTGAAGAGTCCTGCACTGACACCTGTCGGATATAACCCTGTTCATGGTGATAGCCAGGGAAGTAGTTGTTTTCCGATAGGTGTCAGTTCATGAACCTACTGTATAGGTAAGGGGACACTGTCCTGAACGAATTGTTGCTTTAGATGATTTAAATAGTATTTTTTTAGTTCCTTGTGGGAAAGTTTGCACGATGCAGAAATTCAAATTCTTCTATGTGAGCCTCTAACTTTCAAAAGCAGCTACAAGTATGCCTATTTGCTAGTTAATCGTGGAAAAGTTGGTACGATGCAAAAATTGAAATTCTTCAAAGTAGACCTCCAACTTTCAAAAGCAGCAACAAGGATGCTTGTTTCCTGGTTTCTTGTAGGAAAGTTGGTATGATGCAAACATTCAAATTCTTCTAAGTAAACCTCTAACTTTCAAAAGAAGCAAACAAGTATGCTTAGTTCCTAGTACCTTGTGGGAAAGTTAGTATGATACAAACATTCAAATTCTTCAAAGTAGACCTCCAACTTTCAAAAGCAGCAACAACTATGCTTATTATTGGAGATACGATTTCGAACATTGAGATACATCTTGATACACCTGAGAAACTGGTCCCGGACGTCAGGCAGCTTCAAAATGTTATGAAAACTCTTGAAGCCAAAATATGTAATCTTCAAAAAGGGCGTATTCTGATGGAAGAGAGAGCTGGCTGACTTAAGGAGAATGGTTAGACAACTCTTCAAAAGAAAGAGACTAGGACAATGGAAATAGTCTAAAAAGGTGTTACCGAATGCAACAAACATCCAAACATAGATTTTGGAGGCAATTGTGCAAAAGGATCTTACAGCACAACATTGAGAAAGTTGTCTCAGAGGAATATTACAAAGGCAAAATATTAAAAGAACGAAAAGACTGTTTGAAAGTTAACCTTAGTCTTAAGAAAAATCTAAGTAGCTTGAAGACCAACAGCAGAACTAGAAGTGACCAAAGAATCAAGTAAGCCACTGAAAGTTTCAACTCTTTCCGATAACCTTCAAGAATGGAATTGTTTTCGCTCTGCTGAAATGTTCTTTTGAAATCGTTAAGCCTTCTTTCACCCTGAAAGTAATAGACAGAAAATAATCGCCTGCCAGGAATCTACAACCAATGATCTTGTACCTCGTTGAAGCAGTGAAAAATTTTTGGGACAACAAGAATTCATCCCCACATGTATCCATCATTTAAAAAAGGAAACAAGGAGCCCTCACTGACCAGACGAAGGCGGCATACCTGACAATTAAATTCTGGAATCTGCGAAATGAAAATTTCGTTATAAATGTTCAAGATCTCGTACATTTTTCAAATGAACGCTCCCTTGATGGTAAAACAAAATGCGTGAGAAATTTAAATTATTTCACCGACACAGTATATACTCCTGTGACTGCGTAAAGCACAAGTTTCGGTATAGCTCGCTCAACTTCACAAGTTACCTCAGAGTTTACAACTTCGAGGAGTTCTATTTTACTTTCAAGTTATGATATTAGTTGCAACACTTTATGACTTTAGATCAAAGGGGCATGAGTTGACAATATTTGATTTAGAAACACTTTCATCGCTGCTGAATATCTTCTTTCGGGGCATGTGAACTCTCGAGGGAAGTCAACTAGTTCGCGGCTCCCAATGTTTGATAATTAAAGGATATGTTACAGAGCGGTTGAGAAGACTATAGTATATTTCAAAAACTACACCTCACGATATGATCTCGCGATCGACCGGTAGATCGCGACTATCAGTCCAGTCGATTGTGGTAAGGCAAAAAATATAAATTCGTAGAACAGACTACGGAACGTAATCACCAAATGCTGCACGAAATGATAAAATTTCTTGAAGAAAATAGGTGATTATTATCAGCAATTGCGCGATTTTACTTAAAAACTGAGCACATTGAATCTAAAACTACAAGGCATGAATAAAACAGTAACAGAAATAATGAGTTCTATTGCAGCATTTCAAAGTCATACATACGTCATACGTCTATGATAGTTGATATCGAAAAGAAAAAAATTCAACGATTTGTAAACATCAAGGGTCATATGGAAAAACATATTACCTACAATATCATTCCTGACAAGTACAAGGCTGAAATTAAGACAGTGGTATCAGACTTCGAAATTCGCTTTAGTGATTTAAAAAAAATTGAGAAATTGGCGGAAGAAAACTATGACAAGTTGGTGGATCTCATCAGTTATTCGTTTGATGATTCAATTAATGATAGTGATTGTTTGAAGGTGATTGACAATATTTTATGATGAATTTCACTTGTTCGGACTTCCATTGTCTACTATATAAAATGATTTGAAATCCCTGAAACGATTGAAAAAGAAGAATTAACAATGAATAGCTGAAAATAACAATTATATTAAGCAAAAAAACCTGAAATGAAATAATAGTGAAATAAAATACAAGTAAAAATAGAACAATTGAACAAAAAATGAATGGAAATAAAGAAATGAAAAAGAAAATAAAAATAAAAAGTTGAGAGATTCCAAGCCACGTTAGTTCACGACGTTTCGATTGTTAGTATCTACAATCGTCTTCGGGTGATGACTGGCCTGATTCCTCTGAGAGATGACTATTTATAGGTCGTTCGGGTACTTTCACTTATCCCCGCTTACCATTTTCCGCTTCACTGGTTCCGTGGGAGATGACCGTTTGGCGTGAGTTGGCCATTTTTCGCTTGATGATGGGTTTCCATATGTTGCGTATTTCTACGCTGTCTTGGCTGAATACGTTGTTGGACAACATGTATTCCATCAATCGACCATCAATCGACTGAAAGAGGAATCATCAATACGAAGGAAGGTCTCGAGAAGGAATTAGACATCATCAAAAATGATCTTCAACGGAATGGCTAATCCAAAGCGATGGTAGAAAATACTTTGGCTAAAAGACAGCAGGAGCCTAGCAAGGAAGAGAAGCCGTCACAACCAGTGCTTGCACTTCCCTACATCAGAGGATTATCGGAGAGGATAAGAAGAATTGGTTCCAAGTACAACATCAGAACCTGCTTCAGATCCGGTAACACCATCCGTAGCAGCCTCACGAAAACCAGGCCACCAAACGCGGACTGCGATTCCAAGAATTGCATTTACCGGATACCCTGTGAGTGCGGAAAATCCTATATTGGTGAAACTAAGAGGCCATTGAATATTCGCATTGCCGAGCACAAGAAACACACACAGCGAGGGGAAACCAGCAAATCAGGAATAGCAGACCATGTTTGGACCCATCAACACAACATCGAGTGGTCCTAAGCTGAGATCTTACACAGAGAAGAACATTGGTTTAGGAGAAAATTCAAGGAAGCTACGTACATGTTGTCCAACAACGTATTCAGCCAAGCCAGCGTAGAAATACGCAACATATGGAAACCCATCATCAAGCGAAAAATGGCCAACTCCCGCCAAACTGTCATCTCCCACGGAACCAGTGAAGCGGAAAATGGAAAGCGGGAATAAGTGAAAGTACCCAAACGACCTATAAATAGCCATCTCTCGGAGGAATTAGACCAGTCATCACCCGAAGACAATTGTAGATACTAAAAATCGAAACGTCGTGAACTAACGTAGCTTCGAATCTCTCAACTTTTTATTTTTATTTTGTTTTTCATTTCTTTACTTTTATTTATTTTTTGTTCAATTGCTCTATTTTTACTTGTATTTTATTTCACTATTATTTCATTTCAGGTTCAATTGCTTAATATAATTGTTATTTTCAGCTATTCATTTTTAATTCTTCTTTTTTAGTTGTTTCAGGGATTTCATATCATTTTATATAGTAGACAATGGAAGTCCGAACTAGTCATTATAGTGATATCCATTAAATGGCTACAAAATTTTCAGATACATTTCAAATAGACCACATGATATTCCAAAACGAAATTATTACTCTGCGCTGCGACATATTTTTAAAAGGAACGTCATTCTCAGGTCTAGATTTCTGGGCATTGCTTTCCAACGAGAAATACTAAAATAGGAATGTGTTGAACAACCGCATTCGTGTTTTGGTTCAACATGTTTATGTAAATTGGCATCTCCTACTTAAAACAAGCAATGAACAAATACCGTTCACGCTTGACAGGGATTGGTTTCTTTTAGGTTGGAAATTTCCAATTACAAATCTGATTTGCTAATATAGCTGAAGATAGTCAGACGCAATGCTCACTCTAATATAAACAGGAAATTACCAAGAATAATTTTCAGATATTATTTTCCCCTTAATGAAATAATATTTTTTTGAAATACCTAAGCTTAAAACAATAACGAACCAAAAAAACTAGTGTTATTGTGAAAAAAGCGATGGGCACAAAGCGCTCACGCTTTTTTCACAATAATACTAGTTTTCTTCGTTCGTTATTGTTTTAAGCTTACTTAAAAAAAATATTTTCAACTTTTTAGCTCGATGTTCTATGAAATCGCATTTTAAAGTTTTTAAAACTATATTTCTTTTTCATTTTTTAGTCTTTTAGGCTGATTTTTAGTCTTTCTAAAACTATATTCATGTTATCTAAACTTTGGTATCAATCAGCCGTATATTGTTTGAAAAAAATGACCATTGATATTTTTCGATTCCGGAGATGGAACCTGAAACTCAGCTATCAAGCTCAAGGCAGCAGGCGCGCAAAGGAGGGTTACAAATAAGGCAGCAGACGCGCGTGTTAACAACGTCTTGAGTTCAATCGGAGTGGAGCCCAGCTCCCTTACCCTTTTGGTTGATTTTTGTCGAAGAAGGATAGTTAGGGTCCTTGACTGAGGGGATGACGGTATGAAGTCCTCAGACATCAGTACCGCCCTTCACGGAATACCCCTACCTAGCTGGGGTGGGATGGATGAAACATCTATTCGTCCGTTAACGGGGGACATGAGGGCCTCATTCGACAGTGTGTTGGGGGCTTTTATATCGGGAGGGGTCGTCTACAGCATAGTCTATAGCTTCCCTAACTTTCGTGAGTTTCCGCACCTTCAAAAACCCGCCGATTCCTCGACTGAATGGACTGCCGAATGGAAGGCAGCTGCAAATCTCTGCGGATGGCTTCATTCCGCACGAAGCAAGGAGCATTCATAATCATCCTCATTAGTTTATTTTGCAATACCTCCAGAATGGAGATATTATATGTCGCCGCTTGTCCCCAGACGCCTGGAGCATACATGATGACAGGCTTGAACATCGTCTTGTAGATGGTAATCTTGTTTTCCAAAATCCTTTTTGATTTTCTGTTGATCAGAGGGTACAGACTTGCGATCCGACACCCGATCCTAGATTTGCTGTACATAATGTGCGGGTTCCAAGTGAGCCTGTGGTTTATTAGAAGACCGAGGTACTTTACCCGCGCTTGCCAGTCAATGTCCCTTCCAGAGATTCTCACTTTTCTGGCCGGAGAAGAAAGCAATCTTTCCATGGTTATCGCCTGGGTCTTATGCGGGTTTACTTGGATCTTCCAATCGAGGTACCAGCGCTTGAGGTCGTCCAATGCACGTTGCATGTAGACGACACCGAGCTCCCGACCCATGGAAGATGAGAGAAGAGCCGTGTCATCGGCGTACAGGGATATCTTCACACGCTCGTACCTTGGGGGGTCACTGATGTAAAGAGAATACAGCGTCGGACAGAGCACAGCTCCCTGTGGCACTGTTATCAGACAGAGAGCCCTCTACTCTAACCTGAAAAGTTCAGTCTTTCAGTGAAGACCCAATCCACCGGATCAGGCCCCAAGGCAGGTCGAACGCATTCAATTTGTGCAGAAGGCCTTCGTGCCTAACACGGTTGAAGGCCTTCGAAATATCTAGTAGTACAATATGCACTTTTCTATTGGTATTAAGCTCTTGTATGTTGTTTTCGACCATTCTTAGAGCCTGTACATCAGGTCTAGTCTGCCCGCGATAGTACGTAGGCTCATCTGGTCCCAGCACAAGATATTCATGCCTATCAACATGCGCATGGAGCACTTGGCCGTTTCGATTCGTGGCTCTGCTCGATGGTATGTGCTTGGCATTGAAGTCGCCAGCAGCAACTGTCGGAATGTTGCTTCCCATCAGCAGTTTATTCAGAGATTCTAGGAGTAAATGATTGTTCGGAGGGTTGCAAACCGAGATTATTCTGTGACAACCCCTGCTCAGTTGAATTTCAACCCCCACGGCCTCAGTTCCGTGTAATCGGGCACTGTCAATGCCGTACTGAACGCACTGAAGGGATTGTATGACAAAAATGCCAACTTCTCCTGCATTACGTCCACCACGTTCTCTGTGATAGAATCTGTAGTTTGGAATGACAATGGATTCCTTCCTGAAATGTGTCTCTTGGACAAGAGCCACATCGATGTTATTTTAAATGATGAAATTTTCAAAGTCCAGTTTTTTGTGGAGAATACCATTAGCAGTTCAAAAAACTATCTTCAGAGATCCAGGCAATGTTGGTTGTCTAGACATTGGCAGTTCCGGTTATCACGTCGGTATTCACCGTGAAAATTTTCTGTAGCACGGGGAATTTGACGAACAGCTTTTTCATCTGGTCTAAGGCAGCACAGATGTCTGAAACCCCCTGAGTGAGGGTTCAGGTCGAGAGGAGGTGGGCTTTGCTGTACTGCTTGCACCATTGCAGCTCTAGCAAAGCTGACCCCCTCCTGGACGCATTGAGACGCCGCAGGTTTCCCTGAAGGGGCTAGTTTCTTGGGTGTTGACTGCCCTTTTCGCTGTACCTTGGGGTACGTTGGGCATCCTCGGTAGTTCGCTGTATGGACCCCTTTGGAGTTGTTACACTTCGGGGGGTCAGTCCTTGCCTTTTTGCAGGTGGCCGAAACGTTGACAACGGTGGCACTGACCCACCGGTTCACCACCGGGTGTTGGGGTTCGACCTGAACCTTTACACTCAAGAGATCTTTGACCTCAAATATATATATGCTTCTGGTCCCTGTTTACCGAAACAAGGATCAGAGGCATCGGTTTGCCAGCGCGCTTCATGCGCGTGATGCTGGTGAGGTCAAAGCCCTTGGCTTCGAGCTCCTCACGAACATCGTCGACTGCCAAGTGCTCTGACACTCCCCTGAATACAGCACAAAGTTACCGTTCTTCAGGGAGCGAATAAGTGTGGTGAGGGATTTTCTCCTTCACCAGGAGTCTTGCCAGTCGCCGATAATCGTCAGAAGACTCCGGTCGGACCTTGATCCCGTCATGTAAATGGATATTTTGTTTCAGAGGGGAGGGGGGTGCTCCTCGTCATAAAATGACCTAATTGTGTAGTGGAAGCACTGTCGTTTATCTCTTGCATTTCTGTTTCCATCTCATTTGGACCATTGCTAGCGTTTCCGCTAGGTGCGGCCGTCTCGTTGGCCTGATTTTGGGCCCCTTGGCGAGAAGAGGTCAGACTCGAAGTAATGATTCCGAGCCTCGTTCCTGACATTTTCAAGAACTGCCTTCTTTTTTATCTTTTTCATCTTTTTAGGTTGTACTTGTTTGTCTGACTTTTTGTCTTGTCGTATCCATTCGTCTATCCTACGCTTTGATACGGCTGGAAGCGGTGGGAATCCATCGTTGAATCGCCTCTTCTTAGAAACCGAAGAGGAGAAGTAAGTAACGCTATCACTGTCGCTGAAATCGCGATCAGAAGCTGCTCTTTCACTGGTAGGCGGAGCATTATTATTTTATGTCATTCGAATTGACTTCGTATATACTCTAACATTTTCAAAATTTTTCAATTTTGGTATCGAAAACAGGGGTTTCCATAAAAAAAGTTGTCCTTGAAGATGAAATTGAAGGTCGAATTCAACATAGCTCATAGATGCATCGGTGAAAATTACCTGTTTTTGCCAGAAACAGCCAGGTTTCTGTTTTTTCCTCGGTTTAAACGACTTCGTGTGATTTTTGAAGATAAAGAATTGAACTATATTGGTGAAACTCATGAATAGTATGGATATTTTCATGGAATCAAATATATATTATTATTATTATGAATACGACCTTTCATCTCAATACTTTTTCAGGACGTTGAAATCACATTCAGAAATGGATAATACTTACATATGAATTGGGTACGGTATTTTGATGGCAATAGTGACATTGAAAGTAAAAATGAATTTTGTTCCATATGATTTTTCCAATATACTGCTTATACCTATAGCATACTTACTTCAAAATTATTACATCAACAAAATTCATATATCGCCAGAAGATATATAAATTTAATTGAAAGTTGTATATTTTTCGGGGAGTTTTCTGCCTATGTCTTACTAAGTTTTACAAAAACGTTGTATTAGATGGGCAAAAAGTTCGTAGACTAACTAGAAGTGAATCAAGAAGATCTTTAGTTAACCTCAACCTTCAAAAGGCACGTGTATACATTTTACAGCAAGATCATTAGTTTGTGGGATAGAACAATGAGAGTGGAACAACTTTTGTTAGTTCGAAGAAAGTGGATCAAAAGTATTTTCGTGTGTTAATGAATCATTGCTTTTTAGAGAAAAAAATTATGTTGAGGCCAAGACATTATTCGGAGTTTGCATCAGGAAAATCAACGGTCGAGAAGTGTTTCACAAAGGTTAAACTAGGTGAAATGAGCACCGAAGACGATGCATTTTTTTAAAGACAAAACACAAGCACTACAGGAAAATCCTTAAGGCACTCTCAGAGAGATGCCTGTGCGAATGTAGCGATTCACTTCGGATTTGGATCGCTGGAGATTAAATCCATTTGGAAAAACGTTCTCAGGAAGTTCATTCCACATAAACGCAGTTTTTCAAATGAAAGAGTTCTTAAACAGTGGAGTTCGAGGTGTACTGAGTTGAACCTCAAAACGATGAGCAGTCACAGTCCGTCGCGTTTTCCTGATATGTACCGCTGTTGTTGGAATCAAATGTACCAAGTCACTTGAACTCCTCTCGTGAAAGTATCTATAGAAGACAGACAAATCTCCAACTTTTCTTCGATGTTCAAGGCTATCAAGGTTGCACGTGATGTTCCCGTTTCCAATCAGGCGGAAGTCTCTTTATTGGACGGAATCCAGCAACTTCAGGGTGTGTTTGGGGACAGAGCTTCATACATGAGAACAATACTCTAAACAAGGTCTGATTTGAGCTTTATAAAGCATCGAAAGTTGCTGAGGTGTGTAAAGTTTTCTGGTTCGGAACAGTGTTCCAAGCTTTTGAGAAGCAGCCTTTGCAACTCCAGCGACATGATTGTGCCAAGACATATTGGTGTCAATTTTAACCCCCAATAAACTCATCGAAGCAGAAAGCTGAATTGTCTGACCTGACATTATTATTTCCGGTTCGGAGACATTCTTGGAGAAAACCGATGCCTGAGTTTTTGAGACATTGAATTGAACCTGGTTACTTTCACCCCAATTCGAAATCACTTCTAGATCCTCATTAGGATATGCAACCTCCTCCAGGTGAAGATGTGCCTCCGTAGGCCATTTCCTGGAATGCAAATGGAATGACGAGACAAGTATGCTGTCGTCAGGAAAGCAACATATTGGATTCTAGTTTTTTTTTCAATAAGTCGTTGATATACAATAAAAAGAGGGTTGGAGACAATATGAATCCTTGGGGAACACCAGCGTTGATAGTAAAAGTATTCGAGAGATATCCATCGAAGGCCATTTGCAGGGAACGTTCTTTTAGGAAAATGGAGAGCCATGCACAGAAATGATTCGACAAGCCATAGCATCAAAGTTTGGCCAGCGAACCCTCATGCCACACACGGTCAAAGGCCTAAGAAATATCAAGCGCAACAGCTCTTGATTCTTCATGTTTCTCGATTGCGTTATTCCAAATATGGGAATAGGCTGAACGCGAGCAATATTCCAACAAAAAGGAAAAACCCCTTTCTTGTAAGACAGGTTGGAAAGTCTGCAAAATACTGGTGCGAGTTCATTTGCGCACTTTTTGAGTACGATGACGGACACTTCATCAGGGCCAGACACCTTGTTGATATTGAGCTGTTCCAAATTCGCCTGACTAGACGCCGTTGAAAAGTAATTTCCGGCAATTCTAGTATTGGAATAGTGGGTGGTGCCTTTCCCAGAAAATCGACTGTGGAGTGGAACGCGAATTGTTTAGCTAGTAGATTTGCTTTTTCTATGGCTGCTGTTGCAATTAAACCATCATCATGACGAAAACATAAAATAAGTCCATAAAATAATAAAGCTCTGTTTGAATTAGGTGCTGCACGAGCTCACAATCGATCAAAAACAATAACGAATTGATGATTTTTTTAAGGACAAAACACAAGCACTACAGGAAAATCCTTCGGCGCCTGTTCGAATCACGTTGAATTCGAATCGCTGGAGATTGAATCTATTTGGAAAAACGTTCTCAGGGAGTTTGTTCCACATAAACGCAGGTATCCAGATGGAACAGTTAAGTTCGAGGTGTACTGAGTTGTACCTCAAAACGATGAGCAGCCACAGTCCGTCGCGTATTTCTGATATGTACCACTCCTGGTGGAATCAAATGTGCCAAATCATTTGAACACTTCCCGAGCAGTGTTCAAAGCTGTTCCATCATGAGAAACCCGAATTAATGCGTCGATATGTGACAATGGATGAAACGGGGCTGTATCATTTCACACGTGGTGAACCTACTCCAAAGGGTGCAAAGTCGACTGGCAAGGTTATGGTATCAGTATTTTGGGATGCGCATAGTATAATATTAATAGACAATTATATAGCGTTATTTGAGCGTTTATAGGACGAAATCGCGAAGAGAAAGGTCACATTTGATGAATAAGAAAGTGCTGTTATATTAAGACAATGCACCGTGTCACAAATTAATGAAAACGATGGCAAAATTGCATGAATTGGACTTCGAATTGCTTCCTCATACATCTTATTCTCCAGATCTGGTCCCCAGCGACTTTTTCCTGTTCTCAGACGTCGAAAAACTGCTCGCTGGAAAGAAATTCAGCGCCGATGAAGAGGTAATCCTCGAAATTGAGGCTTATTTTGAGGCTAAAGACAAATCGTACTATAAAAAGCATATCGAAAAATTGTATTATCGTTATAATCGTTATATAGCCATCGAAGGCAACTATATCGATTGATGAAATCAAATTTTTTCAAAAAATATTCTGTTAGCCCACAAACTTTTCAGCCCAACTGTTATATGCTGTAAAATTTGTCACAGTTATAATCAGTATTTGTCTCTATCTCGTTGAACGAGCTCCCCGGAAGTAAACTCCCCAAAGATTCCCATTCGCAGAAAATAATGAATCGGGACCCATACATACGTTCACATTGTGATAAAGACTGTTTCGGGCGACGTCACATCAATCACGGAAACTTTTTCTATAAAACTCTTTCGATCGAGCAATGCGTGTCCTCTCAAATCCTGGAGCGTGTTCGGCTTTCCCACAGGATTACCGGCGAAGATAAACCGCGGTTAGGTTGACATCGGTGTCAGGATCAACGGCAGATGATGCCACGACTCTCCGATAATAAGGGATTGATGGAAGTAAGCCCGATGTGATTACGCAGCACATGCTGCGTGTGAGGGGGTGACTCGGGTTCTTACCAGATAAGCTTCTCCGTATATAATTATCACGACCTCTTGATCATGGGCAGAAGCGTTTCAAACCCCGGTGTTAGGAGTGAATTTACTGACTTATTTGTTGTCACACGCTGAGTCTTACGCATAGCATATAGAACTGCGCAGAAGGCTGTTAAAAGAGCAGAAAAATTATTTGAAAAGGTGGAAAATATTCAAAAAGAAAAATGAATTGAAGTCAATACAAGGTATGGATGATTTCTGCTAAAAGTGAAAATGAATAATTCTAATGGACTTTCAAATTATCCTGTGAGACCTTGACAAAATATCACCTGGACAAATAGTCACAATATTTATACTCAATTGGAAGGTATTCAGTAGATCATCAAAAACTAGTGTATAGTGTTTTTTATTCACAGAAATATTATTAAAATCATACACAATGAATCATTTTTTCATAAGTTTTCAATCCGAATAAATTTATTGTTAGATAACATTTGTGTGTAGCTTACAATCTCATTCAAATTATTATAGGCACATTCTAAATGAACATTTTTATTATATTTTTCATATATAGTCAGTGGGATGGTTCTAGAAATGATAGTCTGAAGAAATTTGATTTTCAATTATCCAAACAGCCCGAAACCAGTCTGCAAGTGTGTTCCAATAATTGAAAATCTATTACTGCAGTCGTCACCAACAGTATATGCAGGAGTAACTTCAGTGAAGAATCCTGCACTGACACCTATCGGATATAATCCAATACCCTTCGTGGTATTAGCCAGGGGAGTAGTTGTTTTCAGATAGGTGTCAGTCCATTAACCTACAGTGTATCTGAGTTGAAACTGGCTTGAACGAATTAATCTCCTGAATCAATTTCAATATATTGAAAAATAAATTGATGGAAGTAGCCGATACTATGTGGTAAATCATAATGAAGAAAAGATAATTGAAACTTTTTTTTTCTTTACCACTTTAATTTGTAAATAACGTTACTGCAGTTTCGTCCAATATGGACATTTTCAAACTTTTTTTTGATAGATAAGTCAACAGAAAAACAATGTTGAGTTTGAAGAAACTCTTTTCAGCACCTGGGTACTTTCGATTGAAAATGAAGTTTTTTTAACATAAAATGTTATATTGAACACAAGAAAGTAAGTTTACACCATATATCGAGGGAAATAAATGATTTTTGTGGAAAATAAATCCGAAGTGGAGAAAAATGGTTTTTCTGATTTTTTTGACAAATTTTGATAAATAGTTCATATAAATAAAAAAAATCTCTTTAAAATCTGTTTTTCCGTATCAGCTGTCGCCCCCATACGAACGACAACTCTCAGAAGTTGAGAAACTTGTGCGAGCTGAGGACTAACGAGGTCTTACCTTTCAACGTGTGATTCCTAACACGTTCCGTCATATTATCTACTCCTTCTTCTTTCAACTTTTTTCAACAAAAGGTCTAGTTACGTTAGAAATCGTCAAAAATAAACTTTCCTAAAATTCATCCCATTTTATCCGAACACTTCAATTCATTTGCATCATAGGAGACAAGGAATCTATGGATAATACACGTTATGTCCAGAAGAATATAACAAACATCCTGTCAAACAAGTACAAGAAACATGATCGTAAAGGGATTGAAACCGCAATGAGTTCGTTAGACTCCGTCTGTTCCGGAGACTTGGAAGAATAGAAAAAATTCAGACGGTTTACAAGCTAGTTGAGTGATATATTTTGTATTTCTGAATGACACCAGTTGGTCAAATAAACTTACCACTCGATTATAAAGAACCTAGTCTAGTAACAATATTTTGTTATCAAATCTAGAAAGATACTTTAGAATTCTCTCTCTCTCTCTCTCTCTTTCTCTCGCTCTCATAGTCTTCTAACGAACGCACATCCAGTGGCACATCAGAAACCTCTTCCAACATTTGACAAACTGTAGTTCCATCAACGCCTACAATGCATCGGGATCTTGCCGGATGAACCACACCATGTATAATGATTATCTTCGCCTTCCGATCATCAGTTCAACCGTAACGACCACATTAGATCATTTAGCGTTAATGCTCATTAGGTCCGAGCCAATTGACCGACATTAAATACGCACTCAGCCAAGCAGAAGATTATAATGCGACTCTGTCGGTTCTTGACGAATAGACGTTGTCCCAGGCGTGTTCGGGAAGCCGTGATTAGCTGTCGATTCAGAACTAATTTCCCCAATGTTCAATAATCGGAGGTCATCGGTCACTGAAAAATACTGTATACTGAAACACTGAAAATACAGAAATATCAGTCTAGCCGCGTGTTGAATTTTTCGAATAATAAACAATTGAGAACTAACTCTCTCATCCAAAAACATAATGTACCTTAAATGCGAAATTCTTTTAAATGAGATAAAATATAGCGTTTTTCATTAGGCGTTTCTATCTTTGAATTTGAGGACCGCTGTGGTTTATTGCTTATTCACATACAACTGCAACTTCAGAAAACCCCACAAGAAAAAGTTTCACGGGGTCGAAACGCACGATCTTGGTGTTCAGGTCACATCACCTCCACGTGAGATGGCAATGCCCTCAAATCTCACTTGCAGAATATCTAATGTGGCATGTGCTCTGTAGCAAGTAGCACCCTCCTGATAAAAACAAGTGTATCAGTCTGATCCACAGACTGATAAATGTACCCTTGTCAGAAGCGAATTTCAATAAAGAACTGAATTTAATAAAGCAAATAGCCGTCAACAATGATTATGATAGTGGTCAGTTGTCAAATGATCCAGAGACCATCCAGCGAACTCTCGTCGTCGGCTATGATCGTTTATCTTCAGTTTCTGAGTCAGTTGAATTTTGTACGGATGCAGGCTCAAATCACGACGCAAAATTCGCCAATTTGTGGTCTGCGAAAGGCCAAGTTCTTGTGAGCGACTGACTCGAATTCTCCTGCACACTTTCACAGACAGCTGCGTTGTTTTCGGCAGATCTTGCGTTTCGTCGATGTACCGGTGTTGGTCGATCGTTTACTGAACCAGTGGACTCAAATTTATCCACCACATTGCGGATGATTCTCTCGACGATTGCGGACGATTATATCGACAGTAAAATGGGAGAAGCGCGCGCGGTACGTTGCCTGAAAAGAATACACATTTTGATAAAACGATTTTATTATTTGCACTTGTTGTTGAATGTTATATCCGTTCATTCTAGTTTGGCGAAACAGACTGAATAAATGACTGAACTAATTTGACAGATGTGTAGCTTCAACAAGATGGCAGTTATCAATTGTCAACGTTTGAAAGTTCCAGTTGGAAGACAGTGTACAATTGCAGAAAATTTGGATGATTCTGTCCCATTCTTTACAATGATTGCTTGTCAACAATACGTTCATTGATAATGAAGAGACTCCTGCAATCGTTATCAACGAAAACCTGGATCCTACGTTATAAAAGAACGTTTCTGTTCGACACTTTCATTTTCAAAGAATAGTTTCAACCTTTCAATCAAAATAGGATTTTATTAAACTCGTATCAAATATAAGGAAACAAGTCCGGTAAAATTAGACCATAAAATGAAAGTAAAGCTACCACCAAGTTGAAAATCAGTAATATTGTTCAGAATATGATTGAAAATGGAATTTGAAAGTTCTCCATCTTTCCCCTGTATGGAAAAAATTTAATTCAAGGTCAAAGTTAAAAAAAAAAAGAGTTTTTCGCGATTGTCAGCAAAACAGTCAGTTTTATCATTAAAATAATCCAGACAAAAAATGTAGATCATTAAATTATCTACAAAAAATGTATGAATACTTTTTTCATACGAGCCAATGGTTTTGAGATATAACGATTCAAAAAGTTGTAAAAGTTATAATCGTCATAATATGCATGAGTACGCCACGTATATACATCTCTGTAGTTGTAATATATGTTAAAATATTTTTTATCGGTTATTGTAACTTACACTTATAATATAAAATATACATCAGTTCCAATCAGTCAACAAAAATTTCTTACAAATACTCACAGCAAGTCTCGGTTCATTTCAATGTTGAGAGAAAAATTCAATGCTGAAAATATATTGGTAAAACAAGCTAATAATGATGCTGATGCATTGATAATTGAAACAGCAATAGAGCAATTCAATTTGACAAATACAACTATTGTTGTTGGTGAAGATGTAGACTTACTCGTATTACTCACTGCTCGAACTCCAACTGAAAAAACTATTTTCTTCTTAAAACCAGGAATAGCTCAACATCAATCGGAAATATATTTATCAAGAAGTTTATCTCCTTTTACAAAGTGTGAAAATCATGTACTATTTTTACATGCAATAGCTGGCTGTGATATGACATCTGCTTTTTACAGGAGGGGTAAAATAATTTTTCAAAATGTTTGAAAAAAAATTAGTTCAATGTGTTGAAGTTTTTGAAAGTAGTAATTCAAGTCGACAAGAAATTATCATTATCGGCATTCGCTTTCTTCTTTCTATGTACGGAGCTCCTAAAAAAACTACCTGCTTAGATAAGTATAGATATGCATGTTTCGTTAAAAATACCAAAAGTAAAAAACAAGTACCTACAATTACCTTGTCTTAATCCATCCTCAGTTGCTGCTCATCAACATCTTTTTCGGGTATATTACCAAGTGAAAGTGTGGCAGCTAGACCCTACAAATTGAGGTTGGAAGTTGGTCTGCAACTCATTAGAACCAGTCCAAACTTTACTTCCACCTGCGCCGGAAAAACTGCTGAACACAATTTTTTGCAACTGCAAAAAGGAGTACAGTGCTAAATGTGGTTGCAAAAAGCCGGACTGTTTTGTTCTCTGGTATGTACACATTGTCAAGGCCGGGCATGCTCTAATAATGAATCACCAACAGAAGAACAAGAACAAGACGAACAAAACCAAGAAGATCAAGAAGATTTTGAAAGTTACGACTCGAACGATTGAATTTTACTAATTTTTTTTTAACTTAAATTGCTTTTATCTTTACAATCTCTGCTAATATCCATTATTTTGCAACAGTTTCAAATTAAACAGGATCACAACTGACGCGTGGAATAGGCCTACTGGGCCTACGTTAAAAAAAAAGGAGTTAGTACACTACCTCATACGTGGCGTGGAAACGTGTGCATATTATGACGATTACAATTTTTTACAACTTTTTCAATCGTTATATCTCAAAAACGGTGGCTCGTAGGAAAAAAGTATTGATACATTTTTTGTAGATAATTTTATGATCTACAATTTTTTTCTGAAGTATTTTTATGATGAAACTTATCGTTTTGCTGAAAATCGCGAAAAACTAATTTTTTTGACCTTTGACGTTGAATACAATTTTTTCCATACAGGCGAAAGATGGGAAACTTTCAAATTTTACTTTCAATCATATTTTAAACAATCTTGGTGGGAATTCAGGTAGTTTCGAATGTCTAAATTGACCGGACTATTACCGTTGATTTTTCTATTTATAGTCGAAGGAAATTCATTGAAGACTAATGAAATGTGAATGATCTAAACAAATAAAAACACTGTATGAAGAGTAAAACAATATATAACTTCAGAAATAGACCATAACAAACTATGTTTTCGGAAAATCTCTTCGAAAGTTTGTTGACAAAAGCAAAGACGTTTAACATCAGGCATCTGCCAGATAGTTCCACATTTCCCAAACAAAAATATTGAGCAATAATTTGTGAATCAGAGATAACTGGTTGCGGCAAGCTTTGTCTGAACGGTGGCCGTCGAAACCATTCAACAAAAAAAAGATGTATTACACCGTTAATCCTACTTCATGTTTCGGAACCGAAGACAAAGAGTGTTCATTCGTTTTTTATCTGTCCAGCATTAACAATGGAAAAATATGTATGGATTTTAGCTCGCGCGTTATTTATGTCCCGTATCCCATCAGCTTTGGTTTGCAAATTTCCTTTTAATTGACGATTGCTACAGTGAGTGATGAAAACAAGAAGAGCAAAAAATTAAAGAAGGGTGGACGACTGTCGATTTGGAGGGATTGCATCTTTCACGTGCCAGTTATCGACGTTCTGTTGTTCTTCTTGTGTGGGTGAAATAATAGTATTTTTGAAGTAAAACTTCTTTGCGGCAGCTTGACTTGGGGAATAAACTGGTGAATGCGTGACGAGAGCGTTAAGAAAAGTGTGATCGGAAGAGGCGAACGGAAATTGAGAGGGGATAAGTAAGTGAAGATAGAAAGAAAGAGACTTACATTTCGAATATTACGGTAGGGGCAAGAGAAAGAGCGACAGTTACGGTCGAGTAGACTCTGAAGAATTAGGAGAAAACTATCATTCGTTGCCACTAATTTCAGCAGGAGATTTCAATATTAATTTCGCGTCCGAAGATGGACAACTCTTGGTAAAATTTCTACAAGATAAATTAGAACTACAAATGAATATTAATCGAAATGAGCCTACCACAAGACATAAAAAAACAGTCAATGCAGTTTTCTCTAAATATCTTTCGAATTTTCATTCGAAAACATACGTATTTTATTTTTCGTACCATAAGCCTATTGTCTCGGTCTTACAATCAACCACATTGATTACTGATGTATCCGATAATGAAAAAAATTTAAATAATAAAATAGAATAAAAAATCTATTCATATATCTCAAGTTTTACTTCAGTCGTGTGGTCTATAGAACACTCGTTTTTTTAAACTAGCTTTTATTGAAGAAATAGGGAAATAGCAGGGTAACTGCAATTGCTGATAGGACCACTAGCAACTTCAAAATCGAATTCTGGAATATCAGAGGACTCAACTCAAATATAAACTCAGTGCACCAAAATCTGCAATCAAATAGTCCTCATATTATTGTACTAACAGAAACCAAAGCCAGTGCTTCAACAAACCTCGTCAATTGTCTATATCAGGGCTATGATTTCCACTCCCGATTCAGACATAACGAGAGGAAATGCAGAAATACTGGAACTTTGATGTTTTGTGGTTCAAAATAATATCACAGAAGTTCACCAAATTCATATGTTGCGTTTATTGACCACCTAGCGATACACTAAACAGGAACTATTCTCTTCACTTGCCAACACCATTGACTTTCCGCAAATCCCAGTGCCAAACTTTTCATATTCGGTGACTTCAATATCCAAAATATAGAATGACTCAAATTTTCAAATATCAACGAAGAACAAGATCGTGATACTGAGGCTTTTGCAATGAGCAGCGGACTCACTCAGATTATTAATGAGCAACCCAGAATTCCTGACCGTGATGGAGAAAATGCTAATTTTCTGGATCTATACCTAACAACCAATTCAGACCACAAACTCATTGAGTTGAGTGAATTACCAATTAATACTGGGGAACAATCTGAACCGCGCAAAAATTACCTAGAGATCACCTAAATGAGAGGATCATCAAGACCATTTCCAAAAATTTCCCATGGCTAAATGTTTGTTTCAGCCCTTAAGACCCATCAACTTGTGCTTCTAAAGTTACGGAAGTTATTCTATCATCCATGAATGCATATATTCTTTTTTAAATGAAACGACCTTCTAACGGCAAACCTTGGTTCAACAAAAATTGCGAGCAAGCTGTCGCCTCCAAAAATCTCGCCTACCAGCAGTGGCGCAAAAATTCCAGTGCCGAAATCCGAACTAGGTTTGTTAATGCTCGCAACAGTTGCAAACTTAGAGTACATGAAATCAAAAAACTTCACAATCAGAGAATTACGGATGAGCCGCTTGCCAATCCATCGGGTCTAGATCCTTCTGATCAACAGCTTCAGACCTTCTGGTCTGAAGCTGTTGATCAGAACTTTCCACCACTAACATACCACAACTCCACCACTAACACAAGCGGATGGTTTAATTGCAACAACAACTATAGAAAAAACAAATCTACTAGCTGAACAAGTTGCGTCCCAGTCCACAGTAGATGTTCTGGGAAAGGCACCACCTAGTATTCCCATACTAGATTTCACAATGCCGGAAATTACTTTTCGACAGCGCCTAGTCAGGCGAATTTTGAAACAGCTCAATATCAACAAGGCGTCTGGTCCTGATGACGTACCCGCCATCGTACTTGAGAAGTGCGCAAATGAACCCGCACCAATATTTTGTAGACTTTTCAACCTGTCTTACAAGAAAGAGGTTTTTCTTTCTTGTTGGAAGATTGCTCGCGTTCAATCTATTCTCAAAAAGGGCAAGAAAACTCTTACAAATAACTATAGACCAGTTGCTTTTCTATCAGTGATATAAAAAACCATGGGGAAAGCCGTAAACAACCATATCCTCAAATAGGTGGAAGGTTTAAATATCTTGAGCGATCATCAATATGGCTTTCGGAAATAAAGATCAACAGGCGACCTTCTATCGTATGTCACCCATATTTGGAATAATGCAATCGAGAAACATGGATAGTCAAGAGTTGTTGCGCTTCATATTTCAGATGCCTTTGACCGTGTGTAGCATGAGGCTTTGCTGGCCAAACTTCGATGCTATGGCTTGTCGGATCATTTTTGTGTATGGTCCTTCAGCTTTCCCTGCAAGTGGTCGTCAATGGATATCTGTCGAATACTTGCACCATCAATACTGGTGTTCCGCAGGAATCCATATTTTGTCAACCCTCGTTTTATTGTATATCAACGATTTATTCGAAAAAACCAAGAATCCAATATATTGCTTCCCTAAAAACAGCACACTTGTCTCGTCATCACATTTGGATTCCACGGCATCTGCTGCAGACGCACCGGCAGCAGGAGGTTGAATAAATTGATGAGGATCTACAAAGAATCACACGTTAAAAGGTAAGACCTCGTTAGTCCTTAGCTCGTACAAGTTTCTCAACTTCTGAGAGTTGTCGTTCGTATGGGGGCGACAGTTGATTAACGGAAAAACAGATTTTAAACAGAACAGATTTAAACAGATCTAGAAGTAATTTCGAATTGGGGTGAAAAAAACCAGGTTCAATTCAATGCCACAAAAACCCAGGCATCGGTTTTCTCCAAAAAGATGAATGTTTCCGAACCGGATATAATAATATCAGGTCAGACAATTCCGCTTTCTGCTTCGTTAAGTTTGTTGGGGGTTAAAATGGACACCAATATATCTTGGCACAATCATGTCGCTGGAATTACAAAGGCTGCTTGAGTTCTTTCATTATTATTATACTTATTATTGATAAATCGTCATATTTCAATACTTATCCTATTCCCGATGAAGATGAATCCAAAATCATTATTTTTTCCCTTTTTTCTTTTTTCACATTTACTCATCGATTAAACCTTCTCTGGACTTCAACACATAACTCAAAATCAAAATTAGCTAAATCGGTCAAGCTGTTCGCGAGTTTTAGCGAGATCTACGAACAGAAATTCATTTTTATATATTAAATTAATGTGTACTCCAAACGACATAACGACAAATATCACGGGAATTAAAAAATTACTTTCATAAAATAATTCTTCTCCAGATATACTACAAGAATACCTTTCCCCTTTTTCTAATCTCCACCAAACCGTTCCATAAAAAGGTTCTGAAATTTGTGTGCTTACCTGGCCCTGGCCATCACGATTTAGGTATACTCACACTAACACAGTGTTGAATGCTGACTGACAATGTCCTATCACATATGAGTCTGAATGTCTCCTTTACCACATTAATAGTTTCAGTTGATGCTTTTAAAACTTTTAGCCTTAAGAAATCACGCTAACTCACTAATTTTTTGACCGGTTTGAAATAGCTCCAACTTCACAAATGCTGTCCGACTGTTACATTCCAATTTCATTATATTTGCTCATTTTCTATAAATTCGGAGCTTTCAGAAAACAAGTTAAAAAAAGATTACAACTTTTCGAGCGTCCTAGTATCAGATGTCCCGATACCAGAGTCGCTGTCAACAGAATCAACAAAATCCCTTGAGAGTGGATACGCATACTTTCGAGTTGTTTTATACTCATGAAAGTATTGTTTTCTCCTTCATCCATATCAAATGTGCATTAAACTTTTTTACATTATTGAAGTATTTTCAAATTATGAACTAGTATATTACCTATATATAAAACTAAAAGTATCGAACAGGAAAAACACCTGAACAAAAATCCTGGAAATATCGTTGTATAATCTTCGAGGATTAACGCTGTAGTCCTAATGAATGTTACGACAAAGTTCACAGACTTGGTGAGATCAAAAATAATAATTATTATTACAGTAACCTGAGTTCTTCGGTAAATATTGTAGCAGGATGATATAACTAACGTACATTTCAAGTTTCATTCATGAAACAGTCAAAAAACTAATTGCTTTCCTTCTATAAAAATTAAAATTCAACAAATATTTGTTATTTTATATAGCCCAAGAGAGCATAGTCATAAATGAGATAAAACTAAAGATTGTTTTCATATCTCTAGAAATAGTGAAAATCTCATAATGATCTAGACAGCAATAGAAAACGAGAGACGTTGATAAAACTGATATTTTGGTATTTCATTATTATTTTGAATGACAGTTTCCGAAGAAACCAAACGGACTAGTGTCTGCAGTATGGATTCTTCCGAAAAACATGAGAGGTAACATTCACTAATTTATTAATATAACGATGCTCCAAGTCTTCAAAAAATTTAAACTCTTACAACTAAGTTACTTTTCTTTTTAACTGTTCCTGAAATGTAGGATATGCAGAAAGTTTGAAATGTCAATTTCACATTTCTACAAGAGAACTAAAAATCATATCTCAATTTGACAAATGCAAAAGAATGTAGTGTCTGTCGTTCGTGAGACATTAAAATTTGAATGATTTCTTCGAGAAATAGACTGTTATGAAAAATTCTAGTGAAATAATATTGAATAGTCATATTTAAAATATTGAATACACTTCCACATATTTTTTATTGACGAAAAATTAACATTTATACTTGATTATGGCGTTGAAAGTTATTTACCTATGGATTTTACTTTTTTCATTTTTGAGGACCAGTTCAATGTTTCATTGTTTTTCCTTTGGTATTCAGTAGCTACTATATTGCATAGTGGGAAAAAACGAAATATTCCGAACGGATTTCTGAAAAATTCTAATGATTTTTATCTCTTCCCTACTGAATGTAACCCATCAATCATTTCACTATATCATCATTTCAAGCACTGCCACTCCTGATTTTATTCTAATTATCGTATCTACCCAATGTACTACTCCTCACTCTAAATTATTTGAATTTTAAATAATCTCCTAATGACGCCAACTTAATAGGTGAAACTCACATCGAATAGAATGTTACCATTCTAGTATATGGAGGGAATATTTTTCTGCTGAATTAAAAAATGTGCAGTCATACTGTACCCGAAATCTCTTGCTAGAAAAGAAAAGAAGTTCGACGATTATTCAATCGAGGTAAAGAGAGCTATATAAAACTACTCTAACGATATACAACAAGGAAATCAGAAAGGCAAAACGGGAGTCTTGGTGAAAGTTCTGGTAGAGTTTCTCTGATTTACTTCGCAGCACAAGAATTCACGAGACTCTCTCTAGAGAGCCGACTGCTGAAATTGGATCACTTCAACTACCCGATGGAACATTCACGACCTCTAGTAAAGGAACGTTAGAGCTTTTGATAGAAAACCACTTTCCTGGAAATTTGACTTGATAACAACAGACCTCCCATCTTCGAGGGCGCTAAACGCCCAAAAAAGAACGATTGGGACCTATTCTCACAAAATTGTATAGAATTAGTCTGGCATGGAACTATATACCACCTAATTGGTTGGCAGCAAGGGTGGTATATATACCTAAAGTGGGTCGGAGAGACCCACACTCTAAATCGTTACGACCAATCAGCCTTAAATCCATCCTGTTGAAAGGACTTGACAGGATACTGGACGGACACATCATGCTTATCAAACCGGCAAATCGACAGATTTAGCATTGAACAGCCTGGTTGAGAAAATCTCTCAATCCCTTGACAACAAGGAGATTGCGGTTGCTGTATTTCTTGATATTGAAGGAGCATTTGACAATGCACTACCTAAATTTATAGGATTGTCTCTGGCTAGGAAGGGTATCGAATCGACCATAACTGGCTGGATCTATGCCATGCTAGTAAACAGAACTGCAACTACGACTCTTCAAGGCGAAGCCCTTAGGTTCAGGGTAATCAGGGGCTGCCCTCAAGGTGGGGTACTATCTCCGCTTCTGTGGTCGCTCCTGATGGATAGTATGTTTGATGCCCTAGACAGAAAAAAAGTTGATCTTCAAGCTAATGCAGATGATCTTGTCATCCTGGCAAGATCCTCGTCGAGAAGGGTAGCTTGTAATATCATCCAGAGCGCGTTGGACGTTTTTCACAGTTGGTGCCTGAGGGAGCAGGTGTCTGTCAACCCAGGTCATTCCATTAAGAACGGAGGGGAAATATCTTGGCATTGTCCTTGATAAAAGACTTACCTGAAACGCTCACTTAGAAAACGTTTTATACAAAGCCAGACTGTCTCTATGGACATGTCGAAGAATTTGTGGTAAGACTTGGGGTTTAGGTTCCAAACAAATCCACTGGAATTATGTGATGATTTTTAGACCAATGATCACTTATTGGTCTCACAATTTCACACTGCTTCTTGATGGCAAACAATAACGTTCAAGCGAAGCAATGGCTTGAAAAGTATTATAAGGACTACGGTTCATCAGAAACAACAATCAATTAAACGTTGGTTTGCTGACTTTGAATATGGTCATAGAGACACCGATGATGCGGAATGCAGTGGACGTGCAAATGAGGCAGTAACCCCAGGAAAAAAAGTCACAAAATCGTTTTGAATGATCAAAAAGTGAAGCTGCGTGAGTTAGCTGATATTTTAAATATATCAAAACAACGTATAGGCTTTACATTGCATGAGCATTTGACTATGAGAAAGCTCTGTTCAAAGTGGGTGCCGCGCGAGGTCACTGTTGACCTAAAACAAGAACGTCTTGATGATTCTAAGCAGAGTTTGGCCATATATAAACATAACAAACCGGAATTTTCACGTAAATATGTGACAATGGATGAAACACGGGTCCATCACTTTACTCCGGAATCAAAACGATCGTTATCTGAGTGTTGAGCAACTGGTGAACTTCGTCCAAAACGCCCGAAAGCACAACAATCGGCTGCAAACGTTCCGGTCTCGGTATTATGGGATGTGCGTGGTGTAATATCCATTCAACTATTTTGAAAAGAGAAATAACATCAACACTGAATATTATATAGCGTTATTGAAGCGTTTGAAAGCCGAAATTGCAAAGAAACGACCGCATATGGCAAAGAAAAAAAAATGTGTTATCAAGAGAACGCACCGTGTCTCAAGTCAATCAAAACAATGGCAAAACAATATGATTTGAAATTCGAATTGCTCCCACATCCACCGTATTCGCCAGATTTAGCAACCAGCGACTACCGGCTGTTCGCAGACCTCAAAAAAAAATGCTCGAATGAAGAGATTATTGCTGAAACTGAGGCATATTTTGAGGCAAAAGATAAATGTTAGAGCGGCGCTGGAATTATTGTGTAGCTCTTGATGGAAATTATGTTGATGAATATAGCCATTTTTGTCTGTTTTTGCTATTTATTGTTTTATAATTTGGAATACTGCTAATTCTTAGGAAATAAATGGAGCAGAGTGATAAAAGGAGATTACCCACGCAAAGGTTCCATTTTTGTGGGTTTCCTCAATTTATCACATCATCTGGTACATTTAATTTTTTAGAGAATGTGTGTCCACACATTGTATTGTATCCAAATTGAAATGTTTTGATATTTTCTTGTGTAAATAAATCATTATTATTATTATATAAAGCAAGATTCGTCGGTCTCTTGTAATTCAAAGTTGATCCATTCATTTCAATTTCCACACAATCTCATATTGAGAAGTCGGGTACCCCAGCTAGTAACAAATTCTAATAACAGATAAAATTAACTCAAACAGAAGTATTTGAAGGTGATTGACAATGTCTAATATATAAAATGATTTGAAATCCCTAAAACATCTAAAAAAGAAGAATAAAAAATGAATAGCTGAAAGTAACAAATATATTAAGCAAAAATAACCTGAAATGAAATTGAACGAAAATTAAAAACTATTATTTCATTTCAGGTTATTTTTGCTTAATATATTTGTTATTTTCAGCTATTCATTTCTAATTCTTCTTTTTTAGTTGTTTTAGGGATTTCAAATAATTTTATATATAAGACAATGGAAGTCCGAACCAGTGAAATTCAAACAGAAGTACGTTCACAGCTATCAATTTTAATTTTGAAATAGTTAAATATATATCTACCTGAAGACAATGCAAAACAAAAATAAGACATCAAACTTCAAAGTGATTCACGAGTACTACGTAGAACAAAACTTTTCTTTTTTACGCGTGTCGCATCGGTTGTCATGTTGCTTGAATTCATTTTCTCGCGCGATAGTTTTGAAACTATCGAGAACATTTTTGATGCATGCTGTGAGCATTATACCCTAAATAATGATAATCAATAATTATTTGCAGAGTAGTAAAATCTTGGTGGAGATTTTGGAAGTTGCGAAGATATATTTTAGCGTACCTGGCCTTTTTTGGATACTTCATTTGTTATTCCTTAAGAGTGAACTTGAGCATCGCTATCGTAGCAATGACAGAACTGAAGAACATCACTTTGGAAAATGGTACCATTATACAAGTAAGTGAACAGAAAAGGTATTTGGTAAATATTAAGACTTAATATGAACACAAAATAGCATAGTCGTATTAGTCAAGATTGTGTTGTCAATAATTATTTGGTTACCATACATTGTACTATACCTGAAAACATGACAAAACTTTTGTTTGAAGGCGGTTGACAATGGTTCGTGGTGTATTTCATCAGTTCGGACTTGTCTGATATAATATAATCTGATTTAAAATTCCTGAAAAAATATTAAAAAGATTAACCGAAAATAACAATTTTATTTGAACAAAAAAACTGAAATTACAAAGAAATAACATAAAACCAAACAACAACCAAAAATGCTGAAAATTAAAAATTATTATTAACAGAAAATGAAAAATAAAAAAAAATTGAAAGATTTCAAACCAAGTTATGTCACGACTTTCCGATTGTTAGTATCCAAAATCGTCTTTGGGTGATAACTGGACTTATTCCTCCGAGATCCGACTATTTATAAGCCATTCGAGTGCTTTCACCTATCTCCTCTTCTCTCTCTGCGCTTCATTGATTTTTAGCGGGAGATGACCCTTTGGCGAGAGTTGGTCGTTTTTCATTTGATTAGAGGTTTCCATATGTTACGTAACTCTACGCTAGCTTGACTAAATGCGTTGTTGGACAACATATACGCGGCTTCTTTGAATTTTCTCCTAAACCAGTGTTCCTCTTTGTGGATGATTTCAGCTTGAGCCCACTTGATGTAAATAAAGCCCACTTGATATTACGTTGATGAGCTCAAATATGCTCTGCTATTCCGAATTTGCTGGTTTCTCCTCGCTGTGTGTGTTTCTTGTGCTCAGGAATGCGAACTTTCAATGGCCTCTTAGTTTCACCGATGTATGATTCTCCGCACTCGCATGGTATCCGGTAAATGCAATTCTTGGAATCGCAGTCCGCGTTTGGTGGCCTGATTTTCGTGAGGCTGCTACGGATAGTGTTCCCAGATCTGAAGCAGGTTCTGATGTTATACTTGGACCCAATCCGCCTGTTCTATCATCATTCTGTAGTAACCATTTCGTTGAAGGTCGTTTTTGATGATGCCTAGTTCCCTTTCGAGACCTTCCTTTGTATTACAGAGCCCGAAGGCACGGTCTATTAGAGTCTTGATGATTCCTCTCTTAGTCGATTGATGGTGGTTGGATTTCTGGTTCAGATACTGTCCTGTGTGAGTGGATTTTCGATATACAGATGTTTCCCATTTAGTGTCGGTCCTTTTCACTAATACGTCTAAGAAAGGCAATTCGTTGTGGACTTCCTTTTCCATTGTGAAAGTAATGGAAGGACTTACGTTGTTGATTTGCTTATCAAGTTCTTTGAATCGAAAATGAGTTTGAGAAAAAATGTTGGTGCAATAATAAACTTCCATTCGTACATATTACACATTCGCGAAATAAAGAGAATTTTTCAATTTTTTCAGTAGACACTTGTTATAAAGCTATCAACAAAATTACTACATATCAACAATGAATGTTAATTATGAACATATGTTTAAAATTGGGAAATTTGTAAATAATATTGGAATGCAATGTTTCTGTTTCGTGTCTTACTACATGGGCTGAAAAGTTTCGGGCCTAACACATAGGTTTGTGAGTTATTGTGCTACTAAGTGTGACACTACTTTTGTTATTTTTAAAACAATGGATCAAAAACAATTTCGTGTTTTAATTTTACACTGCTTCATGATGGGAAGAAATATCGTTCAAGAGAAGCAATGGCTTCTCTTGAACAAGTTCAAAAACATGAAAAATAGAGATAAAAGTTCTAAAAATATGAGCAATAGCTCATTCGATTCGGAATTACCTCTAGAAAAATGTTTTTGAAGGATTTTGGTGCAGGTAAAAAATTGCAATTGTTATTAACAAAATAAGATTTTTTATCCCATTATTTATGCCAACGGAGATTGGGAAAAAATTTGTTAGTTAACAATTGAATAACTTTTTGAAAAATGGTGATGAAACATTTTTTTCTACGGGACTTGATTCATTCAAGTGATGAGAAGATACTAGATTTTTTTCAAATTTTTAAAATGATATTTTATGTTATGAAAAAATTATTTCTTTTGATAAACTCTCTTTAGCGACAGCGCGCTCATGCCGTAACAGCAGCGTGGAACCCTATTCTCAACGTCAAATTGAAATTATAAATAATGGAGATAGAGTTTCGGGAGTCGGGACTTTTTTGTCGGAAATTTCTTCCTCTTTAACGAGCTTTTTTCAAAATTGGTTGAATTGCAATTTTTTTTTACCTGCACCAAAATCCTTCAAAAACATTTTTCTAGAGGTGATTACGAATCGAATGAGCTATCGCTCATATTTTTAGGACCTTTATCTCTATTTTTCATGTTTTTGAACTTGATTAGAATATGAAGTGTTATAAGGACTCCGCAGCATCATCAGTAACAATTAAACATTGGTTTGCTGCCTTCAAACGTATTTGTAGAAACACCGATGATGCGGAACACAGTAGACGTCAAAATGAATGAAAGATTAAATTTTTTGATCTTCCTCTTTGAAGATGATCACTTGGTGATGAAACACGTGTCGAGGTGTTGAAAATAACGATTTGGTGTTGGGAAAGAAACTCCAGTAATATTCATTACTACACTAAAGGTTCCAAACAGTGCATCATAAGTATATTTCTAACGTTGAATAAGAAAAACCTGACATTCATAACTGGATAATTCTCTCTGATCTTTCCGACAAACGAATTGTAAACCCTTCAGCGGAGGTATGAAGGTTGCATCGTTGCATTCATATTTTACGTATCGGCAATAGTTGAACCGATGTTACCTTTGTCAAATTCGTATCAGTTTCCTCTTGATGCAGAAGTTTTCTATTACATTTCCAGTACATTTCCAACTTGTGCTGTTGATACGTCAAGCTGATGTACTCTCGCTGTATTGTCTGGAGTCTCTCATTCGAGACACAGTACAACTGCAGAGGAATAGGGAAACCCACTAAGCAGTGGCAGCCTTGGCACTAACAAAATTAATAGAGTCGCTGTCAGTTAAGTCGAACTCGATTGTTTAACCAGCTTCGAACCTACTTTGCGATCCTTTGATTTTGTACGTCCGAGTTAAAGACTTTTTTTTTCGTAATTGCAGGATCTGCACTGTATGTTTCATTTCCACTTTCATCATTGATTTTAGAATACCTACTTCTTCTCATACTCTTGTCATCTACGGGCTTTGTCTTCTTTTCCAGATTGGTGATTTATGACTTCTCTGTGGTTTTTGCGATTAATCTTACCAGTCTATCTGCAGAAGTCGTAATTTTCTTCAGTTGTAGCGACACCTCTTCCTGAAAAAGTTTTCTCGAACGAGAGTGTCATTATTGGCATGTTGACTTTCTACTTCAACGTTGCTTCTTCAAATTTGAAAAATCATTACTTTGTTCTCAACTCAATGTTCTTCAACCTATCGGTGAATACCTATAGGTACTCCAATCTGCTCCGCAAACTCTTTCGAAACTTGGGGTAGACCAAATCAGTTAGTATTTCGATACCTGCCCTAGATTTCTGCGAAATATTCTGAGGTTGTTTTTGTTCTGATCTTCTATCAGTTTTTTCGAAGGTTTGGTCTGAGTTCGTTTAGTCGCCAAACTATTTCTTCAGTTTCTCTTGATAGTACTTTCTCTGTGCTTCTTAATGCGAAAGATATTTCAGCAACTCGCCCGTTTCCTGCTTTTCTATTCCAGTATTACTCCGTTCCTCTTCTCCTTCCTGATTCTACCAGTAATATAAAAGATACTCTCTCAGCTCAGTTTTGCTGTTCTTCGTTTCCTCTCCTTGCTTTTTCTTCTTCATATTGCTTCGGCATGCTTGTTTTCCCATTATCTATTTTCATTTTTTTTTTGTGATTTCTTTCATTCACTGCTATTAATTAATGTCTGATGTTTCAACTAATTAGCCATGAAATCGACTTCAACAGTGTTATCCGCTGTTACCAATGAATGCATGGATCCTGAATGATAACTAGGTTGTACACTTATTCAAATTCAATAAATTTACTCGATAGTTGGAAAAATATAACTGAAACATCCTCGCTTCAACGACACTTTATAATTATTTCGCTTGTTCATTGTCGCTTGTAACCTGCGTTCTAATATAATCTGCGTTCTAATCTAATCTGCGTTCTGAATAACTCCATCTGCCTCTGCAACTGCATATTCTTGAAATTCTTTGCGTTCATTAGAGAAACCTAACAGGTTGATATGGTTTCAGAAGTCGGATGGCCATGTTCAGAGGCCATTGAAGGGGTCAGTCCCAAAACATTTTTATAAGAGAATTTGACATATCGCTGTGCTATAACAAATACTAGGACAACTTGACAAACATAGTTTTGAGAAAATTGAGTTTTGATGTTGTAATTGTAGCTGATATTTACATTTCTCAAACTGACAATGTCATTTTATGGTGTTTGGTGTCTAATAAGGTTAATGGAAGCCTAATGTTGATATCATTATTGTTATAAAGTGTCAATTTTGTTTTTTAACATTTTTTGTAAGGTATCTTTGTATAATACTGGGAAAAAAATATATTTTGAAGATATCTCGGTTTTTGTCCGAAGTTATCTCAGTATTGAAATTACTTTTTTGTTTTTGGTATAAGTTATTCCTACTTTTGTTGAATAACTCCTTGTATTGTTCTATATTTTTGAACATCAGTAAACTTAACGTCATTTCTCATTTTTGACAATAACCTTGTATTGCATGGATTGTTGAGGAAAATTTGAGAATTTGTTTTTTATTTTCGTTTCGTTTCTAAAGTTATCCTTCGAATGTGTTAACAATAAACAAAACTATTAGGCACTATTCCTTGTCATAAAAATAGGAACTTTGATGACGAAAAGTATAAAAAAGGGTATTGATTACTTGAAGTTTACTCACTCTCCTGAAATCATGATGTTCTACTGGGATATGTTTGAGTGGGCTCAAAAGATCTGTATGTTTTTCAAACGATATTTTTGGCCTGTTAATATACGCTGCACTAGGTCTATTATTTCCTTCGTTATTTTTTTGAGTGATCATTATTTTTTTTTTAAGATTCTGTTTCAAAAGTATCTTTATAATAAACTGAATTTGGATCCTCTTTGGTGAAACGCGATACTTTTATATTAGCCCAAAGTACTTTCTCGCCATCAGTATTTTTGATGAAGGGTCTAAAATTAGATGAGAAACTTTTCCAATCTAATATGTAATATTATTTACTGAATAAGGCTTCCCTATTTTTTTGACATTTTAATAACCATTTCCACTAGTGTGTGGAGTATACAAGGACCCACTCAACAAAGCTCTCTTTTTCGAAAATTCTATGTAAGAATGCATAGAGTCTCCCTCGTTTTGGGAATGACCCGCTATCGTTTGATAACGACACCCTCTGATGGAAAATTATCAGTATCCTAAAAAAATACATAATTACTTCATGAATTTTTGCACTACCTATATTAATTCACCGCATTCGCAACATTTTTTGGTGATGCACCATATTTTGCGGCCTCTCTAAGTATTCTTCGTGGCTGGGGCTGGGGAAACAGTGAGACAACTCAAAATGTCCTACATTTCACAAAACAAAACATGAGAATATGAGTCGCATATCGAAAAAAAATAATAAACGTTTCAACATGTCCCACTATCATACAATAAATTAAAAAAAATACAAACTGCAATAGTGAGATATCGGTTATTTCATATGCAATGTTTTGAATGTAACATATCCTAGTTATAGCTCCAGAAAGAGCATTTTCTCAGCATTATTTTGTAATAGATTTCTTAAATTGACCATTTTTCAAGTTGTCCTAGTATTGTTCTAGCACAGCGATATGATTCAATATCTGAAATCCTAGATCGTTTAAAAAAAAAAACATTATTTTTTCCTTTTTAGGATAGAGAATTTGAATGGGATTCTGTAATCCAAGGATATGTATTGAGTTCCTTTTTTTACGGCTATATAACCACACAACTAATAGGAGGGATATTAGCTACATTTTTTGGCGGTAAATATGTATTTGCGGTCGGCGTAGGAGGTACAGCATTTTGGACTCTCCTCACTCCCTGGGCTGCAAAAGTAGACGTTAACTTTTTGATAGCTTTGAGGATAATTGAAGGAGTATGTGAGGTAATATGAATATTTACGATTCAAAACGAAGGTTCCTAGGTCTTGTTTAGAGGATTACTTTCAGAGGGTCCAGTAGTTCTGAATTTTTGATATGCTGTCTAGGATGGGTAGCCATTTTTTGAATATGAAAAAATTGCCACTTTTTTCGGATTTCACTTATGTCTCAATTATGTAGAGGAAGCATTTTTTTCTGCATACTTTTAAACGCTCTATTTCAATTATAGCCTATTTCAGAACAGCAAGTATCATAATTGTCCTTATTAGGAATTCAATTACCTCCACCAGAAAGTCGGGGATCCTGCTGACAGTCCTCAAGAAATTTCAGCAGCAGGCATAAGCAACCAGTAACACCAAAGTCTAACTGAATAACCTCTGGAATTGATTCGAATTGTCAAAGATCAAATCGAATGAAGATACTGTAGAAGATCTCGAGGAATTGAGTATGATTGGTGGAGATGATATGGAAGAGATCGGGCATCCTCCGCCACAACAGATTCTAAAACAGTACCAACGCAGCACCTCTGGTGCAGGTGCACATCTGGCCCCAATTGTTCTGTCCATGAAAATTTGTTCTGATCAAGAATGTGATGGTATTCGAATGGGTTCTTAAGTGAAAAAAAGAGGCCGATCTAGATTTAAAGCCGCTATTTGATGAAAATGCAAAGCACGACTTTATAAGCTCAGCCTCCACAAAACCAGCAACGTACCCTGAAATTTGTTTCCGTGCAGATTTTTGTATGACTATTACCGCCTTTTGTCCTTAGTTTGTTCATGAATGTATCGGATATTTTGATGGATTATTCAAAATTAAAAATCTTCTGTCTCGTGGGCAATGTCCTATTACAAAAGTAACATATAAGAAACTCGAGCAGAATTGGTATACACTCCAAATTCATGCCAAAATTGAAGAATAATTTTCGAATTTTCGTAGAGACAGTAACAAAAAACAATATTTGTTGTTTTTTGTTTTTACCCCTTCATCGTAGAATTCGTTTGAAAAATATACGTTCTGTTACTAATCGAATCTTTGAATATTTGACTTTCAACTTCTCAAATAATGTGGGAATCTTCTAAAGAGCAAGGAGGCAATTAATAAACAAAATAAACTGTTCACAAATATTTATAGATCATGCGAAGAAGAAACTTTCAGACACAAACTGGAAGAAAAAGCCCTTTCGAAACAAATGCTTTCATAAAAACCTTGAATTACAAGGTAGCAGAGGTAACATTTCACTTACATAGAACATTGTCATCCTCAATGGCGGACATCGGTGTTTCAAACGCACTCAATTCATTTATAATATTACGACTTTATTTCATGAATGACTTAAATATACTAGTGTCATCGATGACAGTACGCAATGACGTTATTTCGATTATTTGATTTAATACCAGCTATAGGAATTTTGTTTAAATTGAAAAAGAAAGATTAAATTTTGGGAAAGAAAGAGCACACAAGAAAAAGTTTTTTCGAAACAATTACATCAAATTATACAAAAGACCCTTTTTCCTATTCTGACATCTTTATCGACCATGATTGTTGTGTCAAATAAAATAATATGTTACACACCCATTTACTTTTCATAAACTTTGGCAGTTCAGTTGTGAGGGTGAAAATACACTACTTTTCAGAAAAATTTGTTACAACAATTGCCCGTAAAGGCAAGCAAGTTACAACTACGCCCCAGTGTTTTTCCTCTTATTTTTAAGGATTTGCATTGCAACAATCATGGTAGTGGTTTATCTATTTTGATAACTGAATTTTTATAGGAATACCTATCACTTTTTATTTTTCTGATGAATAGTAATGAATAGCATTTCAGATATGTATCATAGTACATCACCAAGACAGTGTTGCCTCTCGTCGAGAAAATACCCTTCTCTCGCCTAGCCTCGACTAGACGAGAATAACAAAAAGTGGAGAAGTAGATAGCCAAATCGTTTCTTTCTCAAAAATTAACGTCTCCTGAAAATATTTCCCTTTCAATTCAATTTAATTTTCTTACAGGTATCATCCTGACACTTTTTTCTTCAAAGTAGGCTATAACTGAAGTGCAACTTCCTAAAGTCAGCAAGCAATTTGAAAAATTTTCGGAAAGTGCGATTTTACTTTTTTTTTCATCAATGAGAAAATATAAGTGAAACTCTGTAGAAAGTGCGGCGAGCACGACCATTTAGAACTACCGAACCCTCTATTCATTGGACTATACGTGGACTTGAAAAAGTAATTTATAGGGTGCGTCATATCCATCCATGCATGCACTTTGGGCCAAATGGGCTCCTCCAGCAGAAGCGAGTGGTTTAATGACAATGTCATTCACTGGAGGTTACATAGGAGCACTAATTTCCATGCCCATATGTTCTTTGATAGCAACGACTATAGGCTGGGAGAGTATATTTTATATCACAGGTAAGAAAGTCTAGTGACTTGGCACAATTGACTCCACTTTTACTTTTCGTGAAAGTATCTATAGAAGAGAAACAAATCCCCAAAATTTATTCGATGTTCCAGACTATCAAGGTTGCAAGTGGAGATACTATGAAAAAGATGCAAACCCAATATAATCTAAACAAAGAACAAAACGTGCCGAGAATTGTGTGGCATTAGGGTGGATAAGAATTAGAAACTAAGAACTTGAAAATGGAATAAGAAAAAGAAATTACGTTAAACGGTTTCATTGAAAGAGAAAAATGATGCAGATAATGTACTAAAAATTAAAAAGTAATTCGAGAGGTCATCACACCACTCTCCTCAGCAATTGACGGTATTAATCAGATAACAAAATAATAAAATCGTTGGGCGTTGTATTTAAATATTCATTCAGGTTGGGCGTAGCGTAGTCTTCCAAATTATTTTTAGTACAATATCTACATCGTTATTATCTTTTTTTTTTCAATAAAACCGTTAAACATAAAAAAATTACTTATTTTGTTTCGAATATTGAGAGAAATCACACTAAATAATCGTTCACAAACATTAAAATTCAATCTTGGAAATGAGATTTTAGCTGAAATTTAGATCCGCGAGGGGAGTTCTTGAAAAAAGTTCTTGAAATGAAATAAAAAATCCTTGTCATTCATATTTGTACTTGTACGTAAAAATTACTATATTCAATTTCTAAAATTCTCGAAGCATTTGTATTTTGTACTTGAAATACTTTTTGAATTTTTATTTCAATATTATCGAATACTTTCGCAAGTACCTACAAATACTCTTTCAAAATACAAATGTTTTTCTCAAATTAAAATAATCTTTTCAAGTGCAAAAGTTCTTTTCAAGTACAATATACTCTATCAAATTACAAGATTTTTTTGTGATTGATTCGGCCATTACTTGATGAAGATCTAATATGTGTGATTGATGACTAGTTTACTTTATGGTATCACTTGAAAGAAATGAATAAAAATACTTTTGTCTAAATGTGTGGAAAATTTTATTTATACGAGCGGTTTCGGGTTCTATTCCATTATCAAGTATAAAACTGAAATCTGAATTTTAAAATATCGATTTTATTAGAAATTTCAGGTATGCTGCAAGGACAGTTACTTGAGAGACAGGAGACCAAATTTAAATACCACCATGAAAATTTTAGGGGTTGTTAAACTCATAAATTCAAGAGAGGAGATCTACATAAATCAAGTTGCTCGTTTAGGGGTATTAAAAGTCACAAAACACTTGTGAGTGAATTATACCCAAACTGTCGAGAACACAATATAGTCAAGTACAGTAGCATCAATTTCACAGGTGAACTTTCAGAAAATATTCAAAATTATTTCTCTAAATACAAAATTTCAACAGCTTTCACAAATAATAATAATTTAGGTAGAACCCTGTTTAATGCAAAACCCAAACGGGATAGAATGAAAAAATCAGGATTATATAAAATAGAGTGTGGTGAATGCTCTGCAGTATATACAGGCTAAACCGATTGAAATTTTGAAATAAGACTGCGTGAACACGTCTGTTTGGACAAAAAATCTGCAATGTACGAACATCTTCAAGAATCAAACCACAATATGTAATGAAGGGAGAAAATGAATCTGTTGGAAAACATGGAAATTAACAAATCAATTAAAAACCAGAAACATATGCCCCTAAACGAGCAACTTGATTTCTGTAGGTCTCCTCTCTTAAATTCATGAACTTAACAAGCACTTGAATTTTCATGGTGGTATTTTAAGTTGGCATCCTGTCTCTCAAGTACCTGTCCTTGCAGCATACCTGAAAATTCTAATAAAATCGATATTTCAAAATTCAGATTTCAGTTTTATACTAGATAATGGTATCAAACCCGAAACCGGTCGTATAAATAAAATTTTCCAGTGGTATTTCGACAAAAGTGTTTTTATTCATATCATTTAATTGATGAAGATCCATTGTAATTTCATAAACTTCATCTCACGATTTCATCTCCACAAACTTTATTTGAAAATATCACGAAATGTTTTGCTAATACAGTAGCTAGTCAGGTAGTATCATAATTACCTAAAATATCTACTAAACTTTCATATACCTACGGTTCATCCCCAATTATGATTAATTTCACTAGTTCGGACTTCCATTGTCTAATATATAAAATGATTTGAAATCCCTGAAACAACTAAAAAAGGAGAATTAAAAATGAATAGCTGAAAATAACAATTATATTAAGCAAAAATAACCTGAAATGAAATAATAGTGAAATAAAATACAAGTAACAATAGAACGATTGAACAAAAAATAAAGTATAAAAATTATAAAGAAATAAAATGAAAATGAAAATAAAAATAAAAAGTTAAGAGATTCCAAGCCACGTTAGTTCACGACGTTTCGATTGTTAGTGTCTACAATCGTCTTCGGGTGATGACTGGACTGATTCCTCCGAGAGATGACTATTTATGGGTCGTTCGAGTACTTTCACTTATCCCCGCTTTCCATTTTTTCTGCTTCACTGGTTCAGTGGAAGATGACCGTTTGGCGGGAGTTGGCCATTTTTCGTTGGATGATGGGTTTCCATAAGTTGCGTATCTCTACGCTAGCTTGGTTGAATACGTTGTTGGACAACATGTATGCGGCTTCCTTGAATTTTCTCTTAAACTAATGTTCCTCTTTGTGTATGATCTCAGCTTGGGACCACTCGATGATGTGTTGATGGGTCCAAACATGGTCTGCTATTCCTGATTTGCTGGTTTCCCTTCGCTGTGTGTATTTCTTATGCTCGGCAATACGAACCTTCAATGGCCTCTTAGTTTCACCAATATAGGATTTTCCGCACTCACAGGGTATCCGGTAAATGCAATTCTTGGAATCGCAGTCCGCGTTTGGTGGCCTGGTTTTCGTGAATCTGCTACGGATAGTGTTCCCAGATCTGAAGCAAGTTCTGATGTTGTACTTGGAACCAATTCTTCTTATCCTCTCCGATAATCCTCTGATGTAGGAAAGTGCAAGCACTGGTTGTAACGGCTTCTCTTCCTTGTGGTGCTCCTGCTGTCTTTCAGCCAAAGTCTTTTCTACCATCGCATTGGAGTAGCCATTCCGAGTAGCCAGTGAAGCGGAAAAAACGGAAAGTGGGGATAAGTGAAAGTACTCGAACGACCCATAAATAGTCATCTCTCGGAGGAATCAGTCCAGTCATCACCCGAAGGCGATTGTAGATACTAACAATCGAAACGTTGTGAACTAACGTGGCTTGGAATCTCATAACTTTTTATTTTTATTTTCATTTCATTTCTTTATAATTTTTATACTTAATTTTTTATTTTTTGTTTATTTGTTCTATTGTTACTTGTATTTTATTTCACTATACTTTCATTTCAGGTTATTTTTGCTTAATATAATTGTTATTTTCAGCTATTCATTTTTAATTCTCCTTTTTTAGTTGTTTCAGGGATATCAAATCATTTTATATATTAGACAATGGAAGGCCGAACCAGTAAAATTCATCATGAAACATTGTCAATCACCTTCTAACAAAACTCAATTATGATTACCTAAAGCATATCATTCTATTCTACATCAATAATAATACTTCAAGAAAACAAGTTCAATAATGGTGATCTATTCAAATCCAGTTGGTCAGCCCGAAAAATTAACCAGGCATTTGGCATTGATAGTTTAATGAACGCACTGTTCGACATATGTTTGAAAAATTTCGTTTCAGAGATTTTGGCCGCGGAGATGATCCCCGAAGTAGTAGACCTACACTAATTCAGGACGAGGATTTGAGGACTCTGGTGGAGACTGACCCATCACAAACGGTGCGTGTGATGGCGGAAAAACTGGGCGTTAGGTCAGTGGGTGCCCCATGATCTGAACGATCGACAGAAATTTTAACGTTTTGCGGTCTGATCTTTTTTGCTTTTGAGCAACCAAAACGATCCTTTTTTGGATCGGATCGTTTCGTGTGATGAAAAGTGGATCCTCCACAATAGGAGACGTTCAGGACAGTAGTTGGACATCGATGAGCCACCCAGGCACTTCCCAAAGGCAAAAACCTACCAAAAAAGACCATGATGACTGTTTGGTGGTCAGCTACTGGTGTGATTTACTATCACTAACTGAGCCAAACTATCACAGCAAAGTCCTATTATGAGGAAATCGACGAAATGTACCGAAAGTTGCGTCATCAACAGCCGGCACTAGAGGTTCGATCCTGCTCCACGACAAATCTCGTCTGCAAGTGTCACAAACCCCCTCCCAAAAATGAAACGAATGGAGCGTCGAAGTTATGCCTCACCTACCATACTCCCCAGACTTCTCGCCAACCGACTACCATCTTTTTAAGCATTCCAATAACTTTCCGGTTGAACCTTCGTGAATCAGGACCAGGCAAAACGGCTTTCGTTGACTTTATCGGTTCCCTAGCACCTGATTTTTATGTGTTACGTTGTTAAAAGTGCCATGGTTCAAATGGCGTCTATTTCGATTGAATGGGGAATGATCCTCAATTTGGATTATTACAGCAACTGCAAGTTTGAACAAAATAAAGTTGAGTTTAATTCATGAGTTTTTCAAATGCACTTCGAAAATTATTCAAATTTATGTTTCAAATGTTGTGTTTCAATTTTTTAAGGGATATGTTTCTAATTCACATATTGGCAAAAGCGTCTATATCAAGTTGAAATAATTTATACGTACCTAGATATTCTACTTTAAAAAAGGAAAATTATCTAAATGAACCAACAATTGAGGCAAAATATAAATTATAGTTCAATACCACCTCCACAAGCCACATAAACAACAGTTGTTTTGTTATTTATGTATATAGAGGAAGATAGGTTAGGTGCACAAAATGTCATACGTCACAGAATGTCTGGAAACTCGAAACATAAATAAACAGAACAGCTCGCCGCTGAAATATGTCATCTTTGTTTGTCTCATACAGGTAACAGATTCATTGTGCTTTATTAGCTATAACCGATGTTGCCAAATGGTGAAATAGAAACGAATCCCTTTAAATGTTGAATGCATTATTTCATTCCTCTTTTTGAAGTATTTAAATAATTTTTTAAAGAAAAAGGTTGAAATGATGAGTTTAAAATGCGTTGTTTTAGAGCTTTTATGGAAACTACTTGATTTTCGTCAGGAGGAACATTCCCCATTGAATAGGTATTCACTGAGATATCACAGTTTAAAGAAGACTCATAAAAACGGATGAAACTCTTGAAACAACGTAGAAAAATAGTACAGCTTAAGAAAAATTCTTGCATTTCTGAAATGTCTTGCAGTTCTGATGATGACTCATAGAACGTTTAACGTTTTTATTTGTGTAGTGAAAATTGTCATTTCAGGAAGGTGGAAGTGTGTGGTGACATTTTTATTCCAAATAGTGTTATATAAATTGAAAAGAGTTGATATATTTCAGGATTGTGTCTAAAAACTTACAGTAACGAGCGAAATTAATCTATCCCTCACCTTCAGAACACACTAAAGAAAGTATTATGCTTAATAATTACAGGGGCGATAGGTATATTATGGACTTTGTTATGGATACTGATAGCGGAGGATTCTCCGGAAAAAGACTCTCGAATATCTGCATCAGAACTGAAATATATAAAGGAATCTTTGAGCAGCACAACTCAAGTTGAAATTTCATTCAGGAAGGTACCCTGGGGCGCAGTTGTAACTTCCTTGCCTTTATGGGCAATTGTTGCAACAAATTTTGCTGAAAACTGGGGTGTTTTCACCCTCATGACTGAGCTACCAAAGTACATGAAAGGTAAGTACCACCCTCTTATTTTCATGAATTCGTGTTTTAAGTATACGCTAACCTGACATATCCTTATTAGACAGGGTCACAAGATCCCTTTTTTGGAACTTCTGTCCAAGTGCACCAAAAATTATGGCCCAGGGCTTATTCAAAGAGTTGCTAAAGAGCAACTCATTGAAAAATTTCAAGAGGGGCTCGACAAAATTTCAAAAGTTATAGACAATTTAGTAACAGAAAAGAGGGTTTGGTTTTTTGCAAATATTTCGGAAAACATTAAAGATATCCAAAATTTGAAAAATATCCTTTAAGAGGAGGAAATTTCCTAAAAAAAAGTCCCACCTCCCGGAACTCTGTCACCAATATTTACAATTTTAACTTACGTACGCGCTGACCGATACGGACCTTCCAACAATAACAATTATTTTAACCCATTAAATCTAATTATTGAGACAAAAAAAATTCACATACCTTCTAGAAACTTGGATAAACGAAAATCCATGTAAAAAATTTTTTCCGTGATTATTTTATTAGAAATACTTTAGTTAATCAACTAATTTTTACACGTTTTAAATTTACATAAAAACCCTGATAATTTTTAAATTAAAAACCTCAAATGTTGTTCACTTCTTGCAGCTTCTCTTGAAAGCCATCAAAAAAGATTTCCATTGGAAAAATTAAAAAATTTAGATTTTCCACTTTGTTATTAATAATCAAAGATGTTGAAAAGTGAAAAATTCAATTGAAGCAATGAAAAAAATTTCTTTTCAATATTTAAATTGATTCGTATTCGTATTATAGAAAGTTGCATAAAAATGATTCATCACAATTTTTTGCTCTATTTGTTTGAAAACTTGTTATAAAAAAATGTATTGTTCATAAGATATTTGTAATTTTGTATGGGTGATTTTTATCAGTGATGATTATTATGATTTTTGAAAACCGAATCGTTCCTTGAAATGAAAATTTTATTGCTTAAAACGCATTTGTTGATAAACAATTTTTTTTGCTACTAAATATGAATAGTAGGGAACGTTTTTTTTTTAATTATAATTTCTATTGCTCTTTGATATTCTGAAAAAAAAAATTTTTCTATTTTATTTTCTTTATTTATTTAATAAACAATTTGTTTTAAACGAATTAATTTTTACGATATATTTTTTCAAATACTACCAAAAAACACAAAAACCATGTGTCACTTTTTGTGTAAAACATTAAAAAAATTATAAAAAATTGAGATTTTTTTACACGAATAGTGACACGTGATTGTTTTTATTTTTTTTGTAGTTAAAAAAATATATCGTAAAAATGTATTTGTTGAAAACAAATTGTTTAATAAATAAATAAAGAAAAAATTAATTAAAACAAAGTTTTTTTTCAGAACATCAAAGAGAAACAGAAATAATGATTTTAAAAAATTCGTTTCTCAATATTCATATTCAGTAGCAGAAAAAATTGTTGACAAAAAATATGTGTTTAAGCAATAAACTTTTTTTAAGATAAAAATTCCCCCTAAAACATTTTGAAAATCTTATAAACAATACATTTTTTATAAAAATTTTTCAAACAATTAGAGCTAAAAACTATGAAAAATCATTTTTATGTAACTATTGTTTTCATTTTATCATAGTTGGCATCAAAAATTGAAATAGATAGATTTTTTATACGGAGATGATTTTATCTACAAGTGATAGTGCATACGTATGCCAAAATTTATATTGCATGTTTGGCCAAGAAAACTGGATGAATAAATACTTTTATATGTGTGATTGATGACTTGTTTATTTTATGGTAATTCATGATCACTTTAATGATATAAAAACACTTTTGTCTAATTACCACTAGCGGTAATTAGACGATAGTGTTTTTATTAATTTCATTAATTTACTTTCATCCATAGAAGAAAAAAGAGTTTGAAATGTCAATTTATATACACAGAGCGAAACGTCTGATATGTTCAAGTATGATTGAATAATGATCATGCAGCAAAGATGACTAATTTTAATATTTTTCAAACACAATCAAGATGACGAATAACAATGAGAAGTATCAAATACCACTGACGGTTGCAGGAGCTCTGGGTTTCGATCTCAATGCTACGGGAATCACTTCTGCTTTGCCTTATTTAGCAATCGCTATAGCAACACCTCTATGCGGACAATTAGCAGACTGGCTGATATCCAAAAAGATATTCTCGGTAGTTCAAGTACGAAAACTTTGCACGATAGTGGGATTTACTGGCCAAACAATATTTCTGTTGATGGCAGCATTTTTTGCGTCTCCACTAGAATCAACTATTTTTTTCATACTAGCTGTAGGTTGTGGAGGCGCATCTTTGAGTGGATTCAGGTGAGTGAATATTGAATGATTTTACTTCAAATATTCATATCATTGAAGATATAAGAAAGAATATTTTCAAATGAGAAATCAATTTTAATCATAAGCTCCAGAATATTAATAATGAAAATTGACCATTACTGCAAATGATTTGAAGTGAAAAGTAGAGAAATAAAACTTTCCAGGTTTTTTTTACCACCTGTATTTGTAACAAACGTCTTATATTAAGAACATTTTTAAACGAATGCAATAAATGTATGGTTAGTTACAAATAAAAGTGGTAAAAAAACATAGGAAGTTGTATCCCTCATTTTTCATGATAATCTCCTTCCACGTAGTAACTAACGGCTATATTCATCAATTTAAGAATCTGAAGCATAATTTGGCCCTTCCAACTTGCTACTACGTTTGCCAATTTTTTTCATTAATCGAAACTCTCTGAAAACTATTGTTAAATACAACAAAAAATATGTAATAATAAATATTTCAGTATGTAACTGTCCACAATAACTTAAACAGAACTTAGAGCTACTACCCAAAACTATATAGGGAAACGATAGATATTAAAGGACACAAAAATAATATTTTCTTATTAGTCAGTGGGCTATGCTTGAAGACTGGCAGTAAACAAATCTAAAGCAAACGAACTTCAAAGGTTCAAGCCAGTCTCGATATACCTACACAGTAGGTTTAATGGACTGACGCCTATTAGAAAACAACTATTTCCCTGGCTAATACCACGAAGGGCGTTGGATTATATTCGACAGGCATCAGTGCAGGAATCTTCACAAAAAATTTCCTGCATATGCAATTGGCAATACAACTGAAAGAGTCGACCTTCAATTTTGGAACGGGCACACTTGCAGACCGGTTTCGGGCTCATTAGCCACTCGTCAGTGCAAGATAGTGACCAGCATCGACCTAAAGTCAATGATATTCCATAATTGAAAATCGGAATTCTTTCAGAGTATTTCATTCCTCTTCCGAAGTTGGAGCGAACATCACAAAATGTCACTCCATCTAGTGGACGAGGTACTAACCAACTGCATATCCGTAATTTGCCCGATTCCTCTGAATAAGGAAGAAAAACTTTCTTGTTAGTCAGTGGGCCTGTCGGATATAATCCAACACCCTTCGTGGTATTAGCCAGGGGAATAGTTGTTTTATGATAGGTGTCAGTCCATTAAACCTACTGTGTAGGTAAATCGAGACTCGCTTGAAAGTTTGAAGTTCATTTTCTTTAGATTTACAAAAATAATACATGCGTTACCAATAATTTATATCGGTTAAACTTCTCCCTCACGAAATTATATTCTGCGGTCACGATCATCTTCACTTACAGAAAACGTAGTATTTTCTCCAATAATGCATTTAGTTTATAGTATCTTCATCAACTAATCAGTACCAAAACTTCAATGAATTGTTGAATCTTTCAAATGCTCCTCTCAATTAAGGTGTTACTTGACCCCCTCTTGCAAAGTTTGAATATTTTGAATGGGGACAGGGGATTGAAACGTTTCATGTAAAAAAATATATTTGAAAAAACTTATTTTGATTTATTTTTATAATGTTTAGTCCTATAATATTTAGTCAACTTCACTCTTTCTCATTTTGCTGAATCTAGTCTGGTAGACCATCATTTTGATACAACCCCTAATAAGTTACGGAAAATATTTTTATTTTGAAAATGTCTCGTATTTCAGATTATGTTTTGCCATCTGTTATAGTTTGCCCCGAAACGGAATACTTTTTTTGATAGTGATTTGTTCACAAACTTGCAGTTGTTTACATAATATTATTTCTCATGCAAATTATTCATTTTGTGTCCCTTGAATTAACACATTACCAAGATTGGTATATCAAGAGTTCGCCACTCAAAAATGCTCCTTTTTAAATAGAAAACCTAAGCTAATTGAAATTGAAATCGACTTATTTTTCAGTGTCAATGTGTTAGATATTGGACGAAAATACGAAAATTATTTGTTGTTTCAGAAAGTAAGAATCTGGGCCTTTGGTTTGACTCAGAACTCCGATTTCATAAACATATAAACAATTTGTGTAAGAGCTCTTTATTTTGCGTCAACTATATCATAGTAGAGATATAATGTCAACCAGATTCGAACTGAAACTATGCGACTCTCTTATTATGATAAAAATATCATATTGTGATTATATTTATGGTCCTGCATTGATACAAGCTGACGCAATGTGACTTCAGAAAGTACACTTGCTTGTGGCAACTCATAAAATTTTGCTGAAAAAGAAATCAGACTATCTACTAAAGAGATATGTGACATCCCAGAATAAATCTCACACTCGCAACAAGTATACTCATTATTCCTAGACACTCCTCCTCTCTATTAACGCGCAGTTTTATATACAATTCAATTAAAAAATATAACTCTCTACCCAGTGAATTTTCCATTTATAATTTTAAAAAAAAATTAAAAGTTCATTTTAAATCAACTTGCGATTTTTTTAAACGGGAGAAATATTTTTTTTGGCTGTTTCCTTACTGGTTATTGATCATTGATTTCCCTGTAATATAACACTTAGTCGAATGTTTTCTGATATTATGTGATGTATTAGGTATATAGCAATATCTTTCAGAGCTAACTCGTAATTTGTAATTATTTACTTACTGTATGTTTTCTCTTTTTATTTACCTTTTAATTTTTTTCACTTCAAGTTGGTTGGTAAAACAGCGTAAATTGAACTTCGCCTTTCATCGGCAAATTTGTAACTTGTGTACGATGAATAAAGACCATTTATTATTATTATAATCGACTTTATTTTTCAGTGTCAATGTGTTAGATATTGGACGAAAATACGCTGCCATTATTTTTGGATTCAGTAACACGATAGCCTGTATTCCTGGTATTGTGAGTCCTATAATAGCAGGTTATATTGTGAGAGATGAGGTGAGGTCAAAGAAAATCTGGTAACGAAGATATTTAAACTATTGATACCACTGATATTACATGTTTATGAAAGTTGTCTTTGGACTATTAACTTTCCATGCATGAACAATTCGAAAATATTAAGAGACAGTACACTGTTACGTTCATCGTAGGATCCTTCATGAGTAATATAGCTACAACTAATAGAAAGAGGTTTACTCTAAATTACCGATGAAAAATATATCTCTTAGTTGATCCAACATTCGTATGCCTCTGAATGATCGCTATATGACTGTAAATTTCAGTTTAGTCACATCATTTTTATTCGCATTCTACCACATCACATCACTTGTCCTAATACTGTTGCCTCTTCTTCTATAAAGCATATCACCACACCCTACTTTTAGCGTAAAAACTTACAGGATCTCATACGAAAAATTCTAGATCATTCCATTGCATAAAAAGCATAGCCGTTCAAGAGTTGTTAACGATGAAGCTATTTGTACTGCAGTTTTAGGGCACTTTGGACTAACGGAAAATTCGCAATGTCTTACTAAGTTATCCCGAGAATCAGAAATCAGTCGTATAAATGTTTTCAGGATCCTTCATGGGTACCAATTTCTTCCATATAAGATTAGACTAGTTCATGAATTGAACGAAGATAATTTCGATAGACGTATCGAGTTTTATGAAAGTCTTACTGAACAGATCAACTTGCATCAGAATTTCTTGTATAAAATTTGTTTTTCGTATGAATGTACGTTTAGATTAAATGGAGAGGTGAATCGGCAAAATTGTCGATATTGAAGTGATACGAATCCTCATTTATACCGTTTAGTTCATACCCAACGACCTCAAAAACTGATTGTTTGGGCAGGAATTTCAGGTGACCACAGCATAGGACCTTTTTTATAAATGATAATTTGACTGGAGATATATATTTGGATATGTTGGAGAATCGAATGATAACGTTCATCAATAGGACAATTTAAGGAGGATATAAATTTATTCGAAAACGAAATAGTTTTTCAGCAGGATGGTGCACCTCATTATGCAGGTCCTGTGCGACAATTTTTAGATCATCATTTTTCTGGTCACTGAATTGGCAGAAGAGGTTCTACAGAATGGCCACCAAGGTCTTCGGATCTCACTCCTGTAGATTTCTTTCTATGGGGTCATTTGAAGTCTTAAGTGAATGAGATAGAATCAACAATATTAAAAGATTTTCAAGAGAATATCGTGAGGCATTGCAGAGAAATAACTCCCTAGATTCTCAACCATGTGAGGGCAGCAATGGAAGCTCGTTTGTACCGTTGTATGGAAGTTGGTGGGAATGTTTTTAAACATTTACTATAGTAATTTTTTTCTTGTCATTGTCCAGTCATCAGATTTTGATTCAAGAATTAATAAAAAATATCTTTTTCTGATTTATTGCTTCCATATTTGTCTCTAGAACGGAATTTTGAAAATGTGGCCTGCAGTATAATTTGTTGACCTGTTTTTTTTTATTTTTCCTGCATTGTTTCAAAAGTTATTCAGGGTGGCTCGTTTTCAACTTAAATGATTTGTAGCTCCCGAACCATAAGCTTCAGACCATATGTTTTATACTTTGTTGAAATCTGCTCATGATGGATCACGTGATAATGCGAAACAATACAGGCTGATTCACGGTGGATGGCACATTAGACGTTTCTGGTGAACCAGACAACGGATCACTTTGAAAATTTAATGGAGGGCATATTCGGACATTCTCTAGCCAACTAAAATATTTTCGGCAATGCGGTGTTGCCGCTTCTATTAGAAAGCAGTAGTAACTTTGATTTTTCAAATGGAACACTCTGTATATAATATTATTTTTGGAATCTCCAACAATTGCCCGACAACTTTTCTTGATATTTCCCTATACCTATCTGTTACCGTTTTCGAAATAAAAATTAATTTCAATTTTTTTCTTCGAAAATCATGACTTCTAAAAATGCCGATATCTTTTAGTTAAGAAGTACTATGATATCGAAATTTGGTTTGGAGTTAGGTGATACTTGGACACTTCCCACACGTCAGCCTAATCTCCGTTACTTCAATACAGGGTGGTAAAAAAATACAGTATTTTCTTGCTTGAAAAAGTTGCTGAAATTTGAGTATTTTAAATGGAACACCCTGTATATTATTGAAAATTCGGAAAGCTGCTGAAATTTGCTTTCTTTCTATGTATATCATACCTATACCTAACTAGTCAAGTTTCGGACTTACGAACATTTATTTGTGAAAATGTCCCTTCAGAATGGTATTTCCATTCGGTATTTGGTAAGCAGGCCATGATTACTATTTGACAGTGGCGTTGTGACATTCTCCTAATAATATCGACATTTTCGTCCCTTCAGAAGTTGCAAATACCTTCAAAACGATGGAACAAAACTATTCAAACGAAGTTCTTATGAATTTGTTTATTATTTTTGGACAGTGTGACAAAATTATCAGCAGAACATGTAGAAAGTTCAATGAAATGTATCCGAATCTACCGCCAATGAACCTCAAGAAATTTATACGAATTCAGAACAATTTCAATGCATTTGGATCAACTTTAAAAGCACCAAGAAACTTGCCTCGACCCGTAACTTTCGAAGACAACCAGATTAATGTCTTAGCATATTTTCACGCATTTCCCGAGTCATCGATAAGAAGTGCTGAAGAAGATTTGGGTATAAAATATTCATCGGTTCAAAGAATCTTGCGAAGACATAAAATGCATGATTATAAATTCACCAAAATTCAAGCAATGAAGCCTCAAGATCCTCAACAGAGAGTAGAATTTTGTGAAATGTTGTTGACACGCATTCAAGAAGATCCACTTTTTTTAAATAAAATTATTTGGACTGATGAATCGAAATTTTCGAGAGAAGGGATTTTCAATAGAAAAAATCGTCATTATTGGTCCAGTGAAAATCCTCACGTCACAAAAGAAGCCGGATTTCAAGAAAAATTTAGTTTTAATGTCTTCTGCATGTTGATGGACAACAAATTGAGGTACGTGATATACAAGGAGTCATTAACATCCAGAAGCTACCTGAATATTTTGGAGAATACTGTAGACAGTTTCGTGGATAATCTGCCACTCGAAGATTATCGAAACTGTTGGTACCAACTAGACGGAGCTCCTGCATATTGCACAAGAGAAGTGAGCGCAGAACTGGATAGACTATTTGACGATCGGTGGATGAGGCGCTTGGGACCATGGAATTGGCCAGCGAGATCACCCGATCTTAATCCATTAAATTTTTATTTGTGGGGAATGTTTAAAGAAAAAGTTTACAAACTACCCGTGCGTTCGAGAGATGAATTGTTAGAAAGGATTGCCCAAACATTTGAAGACTTGGATCCCAATGAAATCAGATCTGCCACCTCGAAAGCAGTCAACACCCGCATTTTAAAGTGCTTGGAAGTGAACGGCCAGCGATTCGAACATATTTTGAAATATTCCACATGATTGTTTTACTTTTTTATAATTATTCATATAAATATTTCCAATTTCAAGTTTCTTGGTGCTTTTTTAAAGTTTATCCAAACATATTGAAATTGTTCTGAATTCGTATAAATTTCTTGAGGTTCATTGGCGGTAGATTCGGATACATTTCATTGAACTTTCTACATGTTCTGCTGATAATTTTGTCACACTGTCCAAAAATAATAAACAAATTCATAAGAACTTCGTTTGAATAGTTTTGTTCCATCGTTTTGAAGGTATTTGCAACTTCTGAAGTGACGAAAATGTCGATATTATTAGGAGAATGTCACAACGCTACTGTCAAATAGTAATCATGGCCTGCTTACCAAATACCGAATGGAAATACCATTCTGAAGGGACATTTTCACAAATAAATGTTCATAAGTCCGAAACTTGACTAGTTAGGTATAGGTATGATATGCATAGAAAGAAAGCAAATTTCAGCAGCTTTCCGAATTTTCAATAATATACAGGGTGTTCCATTTAAAATAATCAAATTTCAGCAACTTTTTCAAGCAAACGAAAAAACTGTATTTTTTTACCACCCTGTATTGAAGTAACGGAGATTAGGCTGACGTGTGGGAAGTGTCCAAGTATCACCTAACTCCAAACCAAATTTCGATATCATACTACTTCTTAACTGAAATATATCGGCATTTTTAGAAGTCATGATTTTCGAAGAAAAAAATTGAAATTAATTTTTATTTCGAAAACGGTAACAGATAGGTATAGGGAAATATCAAGAAAAGTTGTCGGGCAATTGTTGGAGATTCCAAAAATAATATTATATACAGAGTGTTCCATTTGAAAAATCAAAGTTGCTACTGCTTTCTAATAGAAGCGGCAACACCGCATTGTCGAAAATATTTTAGTTGGCTAGAGAATGTCCGAATATGCCCTCTATTAAATTTTCAAAGTGATCCGTTGTCTGGTTCACCAGAAACGTCTAATGTGCCATCCACCGTGAATCAGCCTGTATAGATACATTCAAAAAAAATTGGTGACATGCTCTGGGGGTGCGATAGGGGAAGTAACATAAAATGTGAATATGTCAAAATGTGTCCTCCTGTACACTATTGTTGACATTTTTTTCTTGAATATCATTGTACCAGACGTTATTCAGGGTGGCTCGTTTTAAATGGAATGCACTGTATATTAAAAAGAAGTTGGACCAAGAAAAGATCCTTAGGGTAACCCAAAATTTTGTTTTCTTTGAGGAACCATTTTCATTTTCTATGTTACCATAATGTTATCTATCACTTAATGAAATTAATAAAATTCCTTCGGATGCCAAAATTGTTTAGTTTTGAGATCAATATTTCATAATCTACGGCAAATAATATACGTCGCATTGCAAATTAGTTTGTATCAGGTTATAACAAATATGAAACAATATTGAAAGTTCTTCTGTCTATTTTTATATCATTCGAAATGGAGATGGTAGAAAACAAAATTAGACAATTCGAGTTTTTGACGATTATTTCAAAAACAACCACCGATAGTGTCAGTCAAATAAATGATCGAATAATTAGGCCCCGGCCACATATACTCACCGTATATCAGTTCTGTACAAATAAGAAGAATTGGTTAAATTTGGGAGATATTGATCACTAACTTGTTTCGTCACCCCAGTCTCATACATTTAAATTTAGACATTGAAAGTACAAATTACTACCCGTCACTGTCGATTTTCAAAGGTTATTTTACAGAACATGTTCCTCAGAACAAAAACTGAACAAACTTTAATTTCAGACAAATGCAGATCAATGGCGGATAATCTTCTACATATCTTGTGGAGTATATGTATCGGCTACTATGTTTTACGTATGTTTTGCATCGGGTCAAACAGAACCGTGGAGTGAAGAATCCGAAATCACCAGTGTTGGTTCTGAACAATGTCAAAGTAGTGATAATACCACTACTAGACATTAATGTGACTTAGTGTTTTCATACAATAAAAACAAAAATCAGTGTTATCAGCGATGTTTCTTTTATCACCTATCTCCTAAAAATATTAAATATAATAAATGAGAATGAATTGAACAAGACTGTTTGTTTGTTTGGGTCAAATTTAGTAATTGAAGTTTGAACCCCTTCCTTTGACAGATTGATCTGATATTTGGTACACACATTTAGTTTTGATAACAATATAATCCAAAAAATTCTATATCATTGTATATCCAAGATGACCGCAGCTATAAAATGGCGGATTACATATTATTTCACAACTACCTCAATTTGATCTATACATAAAGTGACCAGACGTCCCGTTTTGAACGGGACTGTCACTTTATCCGACCATCTGTCCCGTTGTCCCCAAATGATGATCTGGGACGTAAAATAGTTCCGATTTCTAAAATCATCTCTAAAAAAACCGTTGATAGGTATCGGATGTGGAGCCCATATGATTCATAATGCTATAAAATTTGCTGCAGACCTTTAGATTTCAAAAGCATTATTGTAAAAATATATTAATTTTTTTTATATTTATAAGGTTGGAGTTGAAGCTCTAAAGGAATTTTGCGCTGAAGCTGAAATAGAACATCAACAAAATGCTCGACTACATCAAATCTCGCCTGCTTTGGAGAGAGTTTGGAAAATGTAGCAGCCGTTAAAGAATAATTTTTTGATCATTGAAAAATGTCCCAAATCAATAAAAGACTTTTTTGAAGATCCCACATCTGAATTATGGCTTTGTTTTTTACACGCTCAGTCAGCAAGTTTCCGCCAAGCTCTTTTGAAGGTTGAAGGTCAAACTGTATCGGCAATTGACGCTGCAAAAGAAATCAGTCAACTCATTCAGAATTTGATTCAGAAAGAAACCAATCAGTTTCTTCCATTTACTGTTCGTTATTTAATCATAAAACTGGAAGATGATATTTATGAAGATTTTGTGAAATGAACAGCTACAGAATTTTATAAAACAAGTCGTGAATATTTGGAAGAATGGACTAACTTTCTTACTAGAGAAATGGAGATATTTTATTGGGCAGATTTAAAAAAAGTACCTGCCTAAAAAGTTGTACAAAAAGCATTGGATGTATTGATTGAAAAGGGATATATTGACAGTACTAAGATACAGAAGTATTTGACAAATTTTCATTAATTGTTAATTATGTCACTCCACAAAAAATTACAGACTGGAATAATTCAAAAGTTCACACAGAAACTCGTTGGGTAGAAGTATTCAAATACTTACGCATCAACTATCTGCAACATGAAAATTTATGTATTTTAATTGAATATATTTTATGTCTACCTGGTACAAATGCTCCAGTAGAGAGAATATTTTCTTCAATAAATAGATTGTGGACGTCTGAAAAAAATCACTTACAGGTTTCAGTTCTGAAGGCGATGTTGATAACGAAGATCAATATAAACAAAATGTGCCAAGAATTTCACTCATATTTAAAATCATCACCATCTTTATTGAAGCAAATTTGTTCCTCCGAAAAATATAAATACTACTAAAAATATAATATTGCAAATAATTTAATAATTACTGTCTCATTAACCACTGTGGAAGTGGAGGAACAGGTTATTTTTATCGCCCTCTGATGAAAATAAACTGAACTTCGCCTTTTAGTAATAAAAAAAATTGTATTCAACTGTTAATCACCTAATATTGGGAATGATAAAGACGAATTATTATTATTATTATTATAAGGTGCTTTAATGGGTCCATACAGTATGGAGTATGGTCCATACTGTATGGACCATACATACATACATACATATGTTGTATATGGACGTCCCGTTTTGGGTTGAAAAAAAAAATGGTCAGTTTATCTATACAAGAACTTTATCAACTCAGAATCGGGATACAAGCATGCACCTCCCACCCAAGTCAAGATTTTGTATCGTGTCGAGGACTGTGTGGCGTTAGGATGGCTAAAAATGATACGTCGTTAGCGATAAACCACCCAAGTTGAGGTAAAAGGTTGAAACGTTCCGAGATCTGTGTGGCATTAGGGTGGATAAAAATTAGAAACTGAAAACTTGAAAATAAAATAAAAAAATATTTTTTAAGTTGAACGGTTTTATTGAAAAAAAAATAATAATGATGTAGATGTAGATAATGTACTCAAAACTAAAGAATAATTTGAAACGTCCTAGGTAGCAATCATCACACCACTCTCCTCAGCAATCTACGATACTGATCGTTACGCTACGCCCAATGATTTTATTATTTTTCACACGATCAATACCGTAGATTGCTGAGGAGAGTGGTGTGATGACTCTTTCCTTACCTTCCGAATTATTTTTTAGTTTTCTGTACATTTTCTACCTCATTATTTTTTCTTCAATAAAACAAACCGTCTAACATATTTTGTTTTACTTATTCGTCAACTGTTTTTCAGTTTTTACCAAACCCCCTTTTTTTTAATTCAGCAAAGCCATTCAAAACCAATTCAAATAAAAACTGTTAAAAAAGATACTGCCTATTTCCAGATAACAAAACGCGAAAAATTCAAAGTTATGTTGAGAATAGGATAAACTATTTTTATTTGCGTTTTGATAACGAAAAAAGCCATTTTCAACATAATTCTGATCTAAAGGAATGTTTGCAAAGCAATAACTATTAAGGTTTTCACCTCCAATTCCACAGTTATTTGAATTATTAGAAAATATAAGATTAGAAATAATTAAAGTGTATTATGTCAATGAAGAAAAATAAATATTTAACTCAATTCGTTGGTTCAGTTATTTCATGAGTAGAAGTTTGAATGGTTTAATTAGATAAGTAGGGGTAGATCGAAAGTGGGTGGGTTTTTCCACCCTCCACAGTGACCCGCGAGGGTTCATTGTGGCTCACACCTATTCAAACTCTGCCAAATAAAATCAGTCGATCAATTTATTTGGTGAGTAATCTTTCAGCTCGCAAGATTGGAAGTCTGCCAAACCTAATTCAGTCTACGGTGGTTCTATTACAGAGTAAGCAATCTGCTACCAGGGCCTGAATTTTCTTGTGCAGAATAATCCACTTGAAGGTTGACAGACATATTGAACTTTTCTCAATTTAGTGAAGGCGTGTTTGGCGGTGGGTCTGCTACCACCTTCGTCAGGTAGCTTAGCAACTTAAACGTGAAACTTGGGAAGTGAGTCTCCTGTGACGCATTTTAGGAAAATGCCCTTTCATAACTAGATGTAGGCATCAAATACATCCACCAGCTGAAAGGCCCTCTTCTGATTATTTCAAGTCCAAAATGTGCAGCACAAGAATGGTATCTATGCACCATCTTCTGGAATACTTTCTGCAGCAGCCATAATGGCATATTGAAGACATTCCAGTTTTTTGGTTAGGTACCCTGATATGAAAGAAAGTGAGGCATCAGTGACAGTGAACAGTTGAGCATAACTTAAAATTATGCGAAGTACATGTATTTATTACTTTATTATTGATATTTCAAATTATTTTCTCGGATTATGATGCTTATGTCATCTGTCGGAAAATTGCAAGCGATACCATTGACATAAATAAAAAAGTTACTCGAGTGGAACCTTGTGGTACACCGGCTCTCACGACACCGCCTTCCGTATAATGATAATGAACCAAGTTGTTCTGTGTCTCTTCAATCCTTACTAAGATCTTCCGCTCTGAAGGATAGTTCTTAAACCATTCCAGTGGGATGCCCCGCCCCGTATTCCATAATACTCTAATTTGATCAGTAGTAAAGCACGAACAACACAATCAAAGGCTCTGGGCAGGTCGCAAAATATTCCAAGAAGATATTGTAGAGATTCTAGGGAGTCTCTCATAATTTCTAATGAATAGAAGGTAACATTTGTTGTATTTAATTTTTGGGCGAAAACTGAACTGGCAGTCGGATAATATTTCACGTTCCGATATATACTTTAGGAGTTGTCTATTGACTATAAATTTTGGCAAAAACGAAAAAATAGGGAACCAAGCCATTCCTCTGTAGTTGTTGATGTTTAATGAATCATTTTCTTAAAAGAGGGATTACCACATATGTTTGGAGTACTTTTGAAAAAACTCCGGTAGATATTGATATATTGAAAAAAATTGTTAGGTTAGGTTAGGTTATGTTTTTGGTTATATTTTGTATTCGTTTTGGCGTGTAACATAGGTCAGGTTGGGTTCCGTGGTAAATTTACTATGCTGTTTCTAAAATCAAATCCCATGCTTTCTCTTATGAAGGTTCATTTGCCAAATTTTCAAAACATGGAAAGAATGAACAGTAGGATTTGAGAAGACTGTAAAATCATCATTAGACGCAGGAGGGACTTTGAGTGTATTGGCCTCTGGAGTAGGCATTTATTCCGAGAGTTGGCATGTCAGAAGCGCTCTAAGCCGTATCTTCGTTAACAATAGTCGGATAGCCGCGTACAGTACGTCGAATGAAAGGGAAAGGGGAGCAAAATCTATCGACAAAGAAAAAACAAAGATGGGCAACATGACAGAAGGTCACTAGGCCGCATCTTCGTTAGTAACAATCGGATCGTCACGTGCAGCACATCGAATGAAAGGGAAAAAGAATGTTGAATTTACTGACCAAGAAAAAAAATGGCGCGCGACGTATGGTCCATGACGACGTACGTACCATGATGACGTCCCCGCGCCCAAAAATGATTTTACAGTCGTTTCAGATATTTTAGGGTTATTATTATTAATATTATTCAACCCTCATCTCCGAGTTCAATTTTATCTAATACGACCACCCAAACGATATTTACTCACGTCCTCCTAATGGCTGAAGACCTTCCTCAGCGACAGGGTCTGAGGTCTGAGAATTTCCAAAATGAACCTTCATAATAAAAAAGGTAGGGATTTGGTCCTGGAAACAGCATAGTACATTCACTTTCCGTTAATTCGTTTTTGTCACTTAATTAAAAATATATGAACCTATATATATATATATATATATATATATATATATATATATATATATATATATATATATATATATATATATATATATATATATATATATATATATATATATATATATATATATATATATATATATATATATACAAAACTTGGGAATTTCTTTGGGTGAACAGCAGAACGGAAGTGTACTCTTATAACATAAGTTATTCCAATCTGTTTAAAATCTGTTTAAAATCTGTTTTTCCGTTAACCAGCTGTCGCACCCCTACGAACGACAACCCTCAGAAGTCGAAACTTGTGCGAGCTAAGGATTAACGAGGTCTTACCTTTTAACGTGTGATTCCTAACACGGAATCACGATAAAATTTATTATCATCTTCAGGGAAAAGCTACAAATGTTTTATGGTGATAATACAATATGAAAAAGTTATTTTATTTTAATAATGATATAAAAAAATTTTATACAACTTACTGTTAGTGAGGTTGGCCGTGTCGAAAAGAATGTTATATCTAAACAATTGAAACATGTCAATACAATAAAATAGTCATCAAGTTAAAAGAGGTAGACACCTCACTGGATACAAAGAAGAATAATGAATTAAAACTTTTAATAAAAATCGTTATTTGTTTTAAAATTATGGGAATACCGGTAAACGCCATGTGCATTCAGAAGCAAGAGAGAGAGGCACAAGACAGTTGACATATTGAAAATGACAGTTGTCATGTCATTATATTATAAAGGTGTGTTAGTTTGTAAATGATAACAATCTGGAACACAAAGGGAACTGATTATGGAACAAGTGTGATCAGAGACATCTGCTGTTCTGTAAGTAAATAAATGAGAGAAAATCCACAAAATCAAATATATTAATTAATTAACAAAATCCTCCGTGGTCTTGAGGAATGGAATGAAGAAAATATTTAATCAAAATAAAACCCTGCCTTAGGGAGGTTGGAAGTTTTGTTGAAACAAAATCAAATATTATGAATTTATATTGGAGAAGAGAACCCAGAATTATTGTTCATTTGGAAATTATGTAAATTTTTATCAATGTCTAATAAGAAGGCATAGATTCCACTGAGATGATCAATGTCAGACCTTTTATTAAGGCAGTTATCTGATTGTAATATGAAAGACATTTCCAAAAACAATCTTTTAGATGTATTTCTTTCAGTTGATAAAATTTTTGCTGAATTAAAGTTCATGTTATGACCTTCTTTGTAAACATGATTGCTGAGAGCACATCTCTCAGGATGTAATCTACTGTCACTCTTATGTGACGAGATTCTGTCTTTTAGTAATCTTGACGTTTGACCAATATATTCACTACTACAATTTAGACAAGGAATGGAATAAATTAGATTAGACTGAAGGTTGATGGGAGTTTTATCTTTAAGTTTAGAAAATAGTTTATTAATGGTGAAAATGGTTCTAAAGGCTATTTTTACATTTAAATCTTTGAAAATTCTGCATAGCTTTGGTGTCATATCGCTTATGTATGGTAAAGAGGAGAATAATATAGGAACTGGAGGTGGATCAGTCCCAATTGTGACATTGTCAGACACTAAAGGATTTTCATCCAACTGGTTATTATTATTGACTTGCACGTCCATGGTAGACGTGCTAAATAAGATCTTCTTAAGTAGAGGATCTGGGTAGGAATTATTAATGAATAATTGGAAAAGTATATTTAAATTTTTTTATGAAAAGAGGGATCGGAAATCTGCAGAATGCGATTCTTCATTTGTTTGACCAAATTAATTTTCGTTGACTGCTTGTGGTATGACCAATAGTTCAAGAACCTCCCAGAACTGATAGGTTTGCGATACCAATCTATGCGTAGAGTGTTATCTGGTGTTCTGATAACTTTTGTATCAAGGAAGGGAACCCATTGTTCGTTGTTCTCAGTTTCGATGGTAAACTGTATGTGAGGGTCATAACTGTTGAAGATGTCCACAATCTCAGATATTCCATCTTGAGGAAGGGATAATATAATGTCATCGACATATTTTTTTATGAAGAAAAGATTAAAGGGAAGTACCTGTAAGACCAAATCTAGCAGGTCATCCATGACATATGCTGCTAAAATGGGGCTGATCTTAGCTCCCATTGGAGTACCAAAAGTTTGTTTATAAATTTTACTATTAAATGAAAAATAAGTATTATTAAAAAGGAAAGTTATGGGTTGGAGGAAATCGTCTTTATGAATGTCACAAAATTGACTAATACGTCCCCATTTTCTATCAATCGATCTAAGACAAGTGTCTAAATAGACATTACTAAAGAGGGATACGACGTCTAAGCTAGCAATTACATAATTGTTGGGAAGTTTCATTTTGTTGAATGTGGAAAACACATCAAAAGAATCTTTAATAAAATATTGATTATCATTTTCATAAGCTTTAGTTAAAATGTCTGTTAGAAAGGAAGCAAGTTTTTCAGTGGGAGAACCAATTGAAGCAATAATGGGTCTAACAGATAGGGTTGGTTTATGAATTTTAGGTAAAGCATAAAATTTTGGTAAAATACCAGTATAATTGGTGAGACGTTTTTTTGTAGGTTCGTCAATCTGATTAGATTCAAATAATTGTTTAATTAACTCATTACAGTTACGTTGAACTTGTAATGTCGGATCTTTATTTACTTGTGAATAAGAATCACAATTTTCAATAAGATTTGTAGAAAGGTTGATATATTGGTCACGATCAAGTATCACAGTAACATTACCTTTATCAGATTTGGTAATTACGAGGTCTGGATTATTTTTTAAGAAGCGTTTAGTTTTTAAGAACAGATTTTGGAAGAAATTTCTGTTCAAAAGTTGTTTAGAAATTATAAAATTTGTAATAATGTTAGTAGAACGTGCTACTAAGGAGTTTCTTTCACTATCATTGGAGATAGTGGAGGTGATGTAGTGATGTAGTAAAAATAGCCTTTAGAACCATTTTCACCATTAATAAACTATTTTCTAAACTTAAAGATAAAACTCCCATCAACCTTCAGTCTAATCTAATTTATTCCATTCCTTGTCTAAATTGTAGTAGTGAATATATTGGTCAAACGTCAAGATTACTAAAAGACAGAATCTCGTCACATAAGAGTGACAGTAGATTACATCCTGAGAGATGTGCTCTCAGCAATCATGTTTACAAAGAAGGTCATAACATGAACTTTAATTCAGCAAAAATTTTATCAACTGAAAGAAATACATCTAAAAGATTGTTTTTGGAAATGTCTTTCATATTACAATCAGATAACTGCCTTAATAAAAGGTCTGACATTGATCATCTCAGTGGAATCTATGCCTTCTTATTAGACATTGATAAAAATTTACATAATTTCCAAATGAACAATAATTCTGGGTTCTCTTCTCCAATATAAATTCATAATATTTGATTTTGTTTCAACAAAACTTCCAACCTCCCTAAGGCAGGGTTTTATTTTGATTAAATATTTTCTTCATTCCATTCCTCAAGACCACGGAGGATTTTGTTAATTAATTAATATATTTGATTTTGTGGATTTTCTCTCATTTATTTACTTACAGAACAGCAGATGTCTCTGATCACACTTGTTCCATAATCAGTTCCCTTTGTGTTCCAGATTGTTATCATTTACAAACTAACACACCTTTATAATATAATGACATGACAACTGTCATTTTCAATATGTCAACTGTCTTGTGCCTCTCTCTCTTGCTTCTGAATGCACATGGCGTTTACCGGTATTCCCATAATTTTAAAACAAATAACGATTTTTATTAAAAGTTTTAATTCATTATTCTTCTTTGTATCCAGTGAGGTGTCTACCTCTTTTAACTTGATGACTATTTTATTGTATTGACATGTTTCAATTGTTTAGATATAACATTCTTTTCGACACGGCCAACCTCACTAACAGTAAGTTGTATAAAAATTTTTTATATCATTATTAAAATAAAATAACTTTTTCATATTGTATTATCACCATAAAACATTTGTAGCTTTTCCCTGAAGATGATAATAAATTTTATCGAAATATTGGAATAACTTGTGTTATAAGAGTACACTTCCGTTCTGCTGTTCACCCAAAGAAATTCCCAAGTTTTGTTCTTAACTAGTCAGCAAAGACTGTCCTTCAACTATATATATATATATATATATATATATATATATATATATATATATATATATATATATATATATATATATATATATATACAGTGTGCGATACCATTTGGAGCATTTCTCGATATTAGATAACATTGTTTTTACCCACAAAAGGGAGCCAAATAGAAGTGTCTTTTCAATGATATGCCACACTTGGTACTATCCTTAATCGAATTCTAAGGGTGATGGTCACCAAGTGACGGAGGATGAGGTATGAGGAGGAGGTTTAGGTTGTGAATCATAATATGATTGTCCCCTTTGAATTGAAGATCAATCTGTTTTTGCATTTCTTTCTCAACAAATGTGACTTCAAGATAGTCGAGTGTTTGAAACGAACGAAACTTTCTGAAATCGAACTTTTGTAATAATATCATCGTATGCACGAGATAATTAACTAACCACAGAGATCAAAATTATTCAGGTACGTATTCAAAATTTGTTATGTGGTGGTTAGTCCTTAGCTCGCACAAGTTTCTACTTCGGAGAGTTGTCGTTCTTAGGGGTGCGACAGATGGTTGACGGAAAAACAGATTTTTTTTAAACTTACAAATGAATGGTGCCGTGAAAAAGGATTTTATTATCACCCGGTAGCATTTACGTCTCCAACTGATTCTCTTTATCACACAACAGTCATTATAAACCATAAAACACGTATTAACGATGAACATCGCGTGTCGCAATAAAAAAGAAATTAATCAGGAGTAAACGTAAAACGGTGAATGTCGAAATCCATGAAACATCAAATAATATGTTTCTATCCACAAAAAACTAATCCAAAATTCCAAGATATCGTAGTTATTCGTAACAGTATGAAATAAGATCAATATTATTGAAAGCACTTCGAATGATTGCCAACTACTCATGAGTTATGAGCGATTATTGATTTGATTACGCAACTTGTTTCTATTAATTCATAAAATTGAATTATATCAATTCATCAGTTAAAGGTATTTCTATATTGAGAGATGGCTCCACGTGTATTTATGCCTTCCACGAAATACAAACCCAACCACTGGAGTTTTTATCACTCATAAAGCCAACCCATATCTTTGTCTTAATTTCAGTCTCAACATTTAAGCAGCATTTCAGTCTCAGCAGCAAGCATTTAAACAACTTTATACGTCCTTGATCCATTCTCTGTTCTCTAATTGTGGCCCGAAATCCAACTTTCAGAACTATGCCTTAATTAATCCATTATTCAAAAAAGGGGATGAAAAAGAGATTTGGAATTATAGACCACTGTATAGTAGCCAAAGTTATCGAGAAAAAGAAAAAATTATGTACTCTCTCCTACACAGTTTGCATTCACACACAACAAATCAACAGAAGATAGAATAAGCTATGTAAAATATAATATCTACAGATCGTTATACACCCTATACTATAAGGACTTAATACCGAAAAATCTTGAAAAACTGATTAGCGTTATGAAAGATATTGGTATCAGAGGAGTAATTTGTTGTATGCTTCGGAAATATTTATAAATCAGAACACAATACGAGTATATACAGATAGAGTAAGGGAACCGCAAACAGTGATAACAGGGAAACCCCAAGGTACAGTTTTAGGACCCCTAATATTTTGAATTTACATCAACAATCATGCTCTTTCTCAATATAAACACGAGTATATAATATTCCATCTGATGTTCTCACGAAAATAATTCGACATATTTCATCGAAGGTGTGAAATGCACAAGTTATTTCGGGATTGAAGAACCTTTCTGCAGAAAATATGCTGAAATTATCTTCAATTATTAACAAAAATCCATGGTTGAATGGAATTAATGATTCAAAATAGAAAGGGTCGAATATGTCTACAATAAGTACCTACTTCGTGGATTCATCTCTATTTTTATTCACAGATCATGTATTCTTCTAATTTCTTACTACACATCCCAAAAATGGAAATATTTATTCATAACGATAGACTTCGTTCCGAATAATAATATCACCCATTAATAAAACTCTTTTCACATCTGTCTTACTGAACACATGTATGTATTCCATTAAATGTAATTTCACCTATTTACAGAAGTTTCACAGCTTCTGTGTAAGACTTCTACCCCAATGATCATTTACTTATATTGAATATATACAGTGAGGACGTAAGAAGTCCCCACCCCTTAACATTTGAACGGAACAAGCTATCGAGGATGGGTAAAATTCAGCATAAAAATGATTGTGGTCAGGTGGCCTAGTGTCAAGAGGGCATCATAAATTTTCTAAATCTAAAGGTGGGTCACGTGACTTCTTGTTTTGAAGACCTTCAGAGTGTCTATCCATCACTGCCGTGTTTGTGAAAATCGACCAAGCCGTTTCAAACTGACAAGCGTTTGAAATTTACTTCAAATATGTTACAAATAAATCAAAAACCTAAAAACCTTTTAATTGCAACAAAATTTTGAGTAACAATTTCAACTATTTTAACAAGTGCTCGAAATGTTTGCCGTTCACTTCTTGACAGAAAAAACGTCGGTGTTGGAATTCATTGCGAACGTTATTGAATGTTTCCGGGTTAATACTGTAACAGACATCTGTAATTCAGTCCATAAATTCCTGAAGAGACTGTGGCTGCATGATGTACACCTCAGATTTTATCCCACAGAAAAAAGTCCATAGGTGTCATATCAGGTGACCTATCTGGCCATTGCCATTCAATGGGGCCACGTCGACCTATCCACCGTCCCGAAAAATTCTAGTCAAGCCATTCTCGGACAGACCTGTAGTAGTGAGGAGGTGCACCATCTTGTTGAAAGGTAACATCCATGGTTACATCCAGTTACATTCTCTGCCATAAATATTGGACGTATGATATGGTCACTCATGTCACAAGTTGATCTTCTCTGGAGTTTGAGTATAACCCCCTCGAAAAACGTGCGGATTTACGTCTGACCAATAACGCACATTCTATCTATTCACTGTTCCATTTAGAAAAAACGTACCGTCATCACTAAAACAATTAGAGTTATTGTAACAACAGCTGCCAGAATGTCGTCGTTACGCAACCAGTCCTTTGAAATTTATTGACCGATTTCCTTAAATAGGTACGAGATATTGGATTATTTGGGAAGCGCTCATTAAATATGTTTTCTGCTTCATGGTAATTACGCCTAGCTTCACCGTAAATTGAAATTGCTTTGGTTTTTCTTCTAAAGGACGGGGACGAGGCATTTGAAAATTATAAAGAAATACTGAAACCTATAAAAACTGTCAGAAGTGTCGATATGATTAACGTCAATGTTAGACTGACGTTGAAATGAAATGCTATTTGGAGTCTCTAGCAAAATAACAGGTATAAAAAACTGGAACAAAAACCACAATTTGAAATACCAATAATATTCGCACCAGTTTTACCACAAAACATTGGTTTTTTGACCAGAATCAGTAACGGAGTTGAAATTCTACTGCAATTGATAGTTGAAATAATTTATTTGTTGAATATCTAGAGCAAATTTCAAACGTTTGTCAGTTTGAAACGGCTTGGCCGATATTCACAAGCAGAGCGGTGTTGGATAGAGAATCGGAAGGCCTTTGAAACCAGGAGCCACGTCACCTCCCTTTATATTAAAAAAAGGTTGATGGAACGTAGTAAAAGTAGTACCTTTTTACCTGAATTTTACCCGATCTCGATAGCTTGTTCCTTTCAAAAGTTAAGGGGGGAGAGGATTTTTTACGTCCTCACTGTATATTTTTTCATGTTCGTAACTTTTATAAGTTTTAAATTATTAAAATTATATATTATATAAATTATGTATATGATTACAAATATCTGCATTTTTGTCATGTTCACTGTAAAAATAATTAATATTATTAATTATTAGCTATTAGCAATTAACTATTGGCTATCATATTTTTAAAAAGATAAATGAGAGTTTTTCAATATTTATTGATTCTAGAATATGTTTTGGAGTAAATTGATATTAGTAGCCGTTACAACGTGGTAGAAGATCATCATGAAAAATGAGAAATAAAACATTCTATGTTTTTATACCACTTGTACTCGTAACTAACATTACTGCAGTGTCGTCCTATACGGACATGTTCAAAGTGAAGAATAATTGATAATATTAGCCCGTATATATCTTAACACCACTGTAAGTAATAACAGAGGTACTTAACTCAATTGCGAACTTGAATTTTGTTTACCTGTGATAATGTGTGTACGCTAATTTTAAAACCTATGAGAAAACGATATGGATGTGATCATTTAGCAGGTTACATCTGAAATGTTTAAGCTTATGAATTTACAAAAAATTCCGAATAATTGAGTTTCCAACCCTTGCTTGCATAGTGCAAAATTTCCGGATCATTTAGATTTGGCAGCGTGTGTTTGCATTCCAAGGAATGGTTTGAAAACGTTAAATCATTTCACCTAGTTTGAAAGACCTTTCATGTCATACCGCTTTGAGAAATTTCGGCCACATTGCTCATAAACTTCAGATTTCTTCATGTCGCCACTGTATCTTTGGTATTAAAAATAAATTAGATAACCTGGCATGTCACTTCCACATTTTTCATATTTTGGGATAACTTACAATTTTTTGGGGCTTCGCTTATCCTAATATTCCATGAGTGGCGGTGACTGAATTGGGCAAAGTATAGACTATCTCCAAATGATTTATTTCGATACATTGTTTCAGATAACCTTTTGAATAGTAATAATATTTGGAGTTACTCCAACATATAGTTGATATGATCATTCCATTTCAGATATACATTCATCATTACTCCAAATAATTTGATAGTATCAACTGGTTTTAATTTTTACAAATTGAGATAAATACGAGTATTAACGGGTTCAATATTCAACAAATAATTTCTACATGAGAATGATATATAGTTTTTTGAAATCATATTGTTACCATCAAATTTTACTAGCCAATCACTGATAATTTTGAAATTTGTTAATGCTTTCTGTTTCAGATTACTGTACCGAGATTATAACATTACATGCTCAACTAGTTCTTTTCTCTATTCTGTTTTTATTCCTATAGTACATGGGCGTGAAGACTGGCACAAACAATTGCCTGAATATTTCGTTCAGGCCAGTCTTAGCTTACCCAGACAGTAGAGTTATGGACTGACATATATCAGAAAACAACTACTCCCTTGCCTAATACCACGCAAGGCGTTGGATTACCGACAGGTATCAGTGCAGGATTCTTCCCAGAAGTAATTCCCGCATATGATGTTATCTATAGAACCAGAATCGATTTTTACTTATTGGTACACACTTGCAGGTCGGTGCAAGGTAATGTCAATCATCAACATGAAGTCGATATTTCCTCTAATTAAAAATCGAATTCCTTTCAGAGTATTATTCCTCGAACTAGGCTGAAGCGAACGACGAACATAATTACTTCTGTGAAGAATCCTACACTGACACCTGTCAGATATAAACCAACGCCATTCGTGGTATTACCCAGGGAAGTAATTGTTTTCTGATAGGTGTCAGTCCATGCACCTACTGTGTAGGTACTGGCCTGAACGAATTGTTCCATTAGATAATTTCTTTATTTTATGTTATCTTCGAAACATGTACGCAACTTTTTCATTTTATGAAAAGAAAAACATTTCAAATTGTATTTAAATGATGAAATATAGTATCATCCAAATATTTCCTAGGACTTTTCACTCAAGCTATTTAGCATAGACTGAAAAAAGGTTTGAATGAAACAGCTACGAGTATTAGGCTTAACTAAATTTTTATTGTGAAATCTATTTGAATTCGCCATAGGTTAAATCAAGGAGTAACTGCTGGGCATCTTTTCTTCCACGAAGTCCATAAAAAAACCCTAAAGGTGTAGGAGTTTCGGAATAATTGTCCACAGTTGTTTGGACACTAGTTTCCTTTGGCATGTACGTCTGTGTTGGATTACAGTTTTTGCTGAATGATCTTTCAGTTTGGGTAGATGATGTTTTACAATTTTTCAGGTAAGCCTGAAAGATATGAAAATGAGTGATGAACTTTTCAGTCGCAAAAATGTCCGCCAAGGAGTGGGAAATAATTATTCCTTTTTATACCCGAAAAATTGAATAACTTGTAGCACTGCAATTTCTATATGAACGTATTGTCTATAAAAAATATATTCTCTCTGAGAAAAACATTGTAATATTTCATGACTGAACCAAACATATCATATGAATCTAAAATCAAAAGAAAATATCTGTATTACTGTCAATTTCAATTTGAACTTTTAAAATGATATCCATTGTCGTAGCATATCTGGGTAACTGATTAACGGAAAAACAAATATCTAAAGTTGAGAAAACCTGACCACCATATGGTAGTATATTATTCAACGAGCATAAAATGCGGTTATTACTCGTGAGAAAGAAGGTCGTCATACTCGTCAATCATAGAAGCGAGTAATCACGATTTCTTGCGAGTAGAAAACAATATTTTTTTATGATTAATATAAGGAATATTTTAAAAGATGAATCTCACCTAGAGTGATATCATTGATTCACATATTAGGAATCTCTTCAGAATTGGATAAAGAAACTAGGATTTAGAATTAAAATAATGAAAAAAACTTCAAGCAGTTATGGAAAACAGAAGAGTAGTGGAATTGCGTAATACTTGAAACAAATAACTGAATAAGAGAAGAACAACGGAAAATTTTCTATTTGAACGAAACATTGTATGACACTTACGACACAGTTACGAAAGGCTGGACCGATGGTTCGAGAATGTGAACGCCTAACATGCCTGCAAACAAAGGATGGCGACTAATAATTGTGCATTGCGGAGGAAGTGAAGGATGGATTCCGAATTTTTTGAAATGATGTGGAAAAAAACTTGACTACTGTAATGTTGACTATCATAAGAATATGGAAGCAAATATTTTCGAGGAATGGTTTGTAATAGTTCTTGACAGGAAGCATTCACGATAGCTTATCAAAGTACTGAATAAAAATTCGAGGAAAGATGAAATATACAGTTTTCTATTGGATAACAATTTGTATTCTGAAGATTACTATACCAAAAACCAACTACTTGAAGTTTTACCGACAAAAACATTTGAAAAATGTGTATGCCCTTGAGAGTATTGCTCACCATACTGAGACTACCCCCCTATTTTTCTGTTTTCAATCCCATCGAGTTAATTTGGGGAAAATTGAAACAAAGCATCAGGCGTAAGAATAATTTTCCAAAATTTAATAAGGAGGTAATGGAGATAATTAAACAAGAAATATCTAATATTACCGAAGAAGACTGACAAAAAAGAGTTGAAAAAGTAATTTTAGTTGAAAAGGACTATATGGAGATTGGAAACTTCCATAGTATTGGTGGAAATAAATAATAATAACGGTGTCCGAGTTCGTAAGTCAGAATAAGCACAATATTTCATAGTGTATTTTACTAGTTTGGACTTTGTCTAATATGATTCGAAATCCATGAACACACCAAGAAAACTAGAATGAACGACTAAAATAGATATCAATTATAATAAGCAATAAAACGTGAAATGAAAGTCAATAAAAATAATTGAATAATAAAAATAAAAACGAAATAACCACAGAGTAAAAAGAAATAAAAAAGATAAAAATGAAAATGAGCAAAAATTAAAAAAGAAATTAGGGAAGAAAGGATTTCGAATAAAGTTACTTTCTTTCACGTAATATTGCTTAGGATAATAGATATTTCAGTTGTTCATTCTAATTTTATTTGTTTTCTCATAAATTTCGAACTACTAAAATTAATACTGTTTCTATTAGGAATATATTCAATGTCAAAAGGCAACACCCACCATTTGCCAAGCTTTTCTTCTGAGGTCCCAAACATTTGAATCGTATTTGGAATATTTTGAGATCGGCGGCGGCATATATGATTCAATATATGTTCCTTGTTCTTTAGTTTCTTTATGAATCTCTTCATATTCAACTAGTCTGAAATAGTCGTATATTATATGTTGATATTTTAGGAATTGCCCAATTTAATAATGAAAATAATAATAAATTGACTGTATCCACCATCATTTACCAAGAAAAAAAACATAGCTTACAACCAAAACTGAAAAGAAAAAGATAAGCGGAGTATCAGCTGGACTGTTTGTCAACTCCAACTTAAGCTGTTTTCTAACTCAACCAATTTGATTTCATTATGTGAAAAGCTGGCATGATATAAGATGAACATTCGAGCTACTTATTTATGTTACATTCGGAAGGTCAGTTTTGAAAAAGGAATTTTTTTCCTTGTAGTGTACAAAACTCATATGCATACGACATGCTCCAGGTTCAGGTGAAAAACACCTTTACTCTTTTCTGTCATGTAGACCTACGACTTTTCATCGATGAGAAATTTTTCAGTTTTAGTAAAACTAGCTCCATTTTGGATTTGTTCCATTCGCAGTACATGCACATGTTACGCTGTTAAGAAAGTTCTTTATGAAAATGTAGAATTATTCATTCAATTACAATACTACGTGCTGGAACAACAGGTGTTTCTGGGAAAGCCTTCGCAATCATTGACAGTGAAGGACAGTATCAATTGTCACTACATCTTCAAAAAGTTTGAAATGGACGACACCAAAGATATAACACCAGTCATACAACAATTTAGGGTGTAGCTGTTCTTTGACGGCCCGTCTGCGATTTTGTCAGGGTGTTGCCAACTCTTTGTTACGATCATGGTTGATTTGAAGGGCCATTTCTCATCTCCTCTGCCACTCAATTGTATTCCTGGTCTTCAGACAGAGTGTGGGGAACCCGCGGTTACTCAGAAGTCGAGAACATTTCTGAAATGCTCTCATGAGTTTCTGCTGGAAAATTACCGACTTTGAACATCTTTAAAATCGAATTTCAATCAGAAATTTGAATGAAAGTAAATGAAGAAGACATACATATTCAAACGTAAATGATATACGACCGGTTACGGCTTTCGCGGCCGAGACCATGGATACCACAGTCGGCTTGTACGAGAAGCCATTGAAATCCATAAACATACGGAGAACTACAACAGAAAAGTGGAGGCGGCAACGCTTAACCGGATTTGTAGTCCCATACTCAGAGATGCTATTTTTTTTTCAAAAACTACACCTCACGATTTAATCTCCACAAACTTTGTGGAGATCAAATCGTGAGGTGTAGTTTTTGAAATAACTATGGATCTTCATCAAGCAACGGCTGATTCAATCTGAAAATCAAAGATGCTAAAGTGGCAACAGCGCAATTCAATGTTATGGCTCTTAGAGACGACATTTCACTCATTTATAAGTCAAGTATTAATACAGTAACAATTAACAACCCGCTAACAGGTACGGCGAAAATATATACGTCATTTACAGGTAATACCACTTCGGCCAATAGCAACGCATCAACAAGAGAGGCAGACTAAACCGCATAAGGGTTAATTGTGGCTCACACCTATTCACACTCGGCCAAATAAACCCAGCCTCTTAACGAAGCCGAATAGTTTGTATGGTGAGTGGTCTTTCAGGTCAGATGGTGAGAGTACGGATCTGCCGGACTCAAGGAACCTGATTCGGTCCCCAGCGGGGCAGGCACAAAGTATATGCTTTGCAGTTGCATCATTTTCCAGACAGAGGCGACACACACTGTCTTCCGACAGTCCAAGTCTCTGCATGTGATGATTCAAATGACAGTGACCTGAAAGAAGGCCTGTTAGACATCGTAATTCATCCCTACTGTAGTCCAACAACAACTTTGCTCGGTAGGAGCCAAGAGCTTCCAACGCCGCTTGACTGTCCGAGAATATTTTTATTGACTTATGTATGAGATTGGATTCTTCCAATTTCTCCGCAAACAATTCAATAGCGTAAATTTCCGCTTGAAATACAGTCGCATATGTTCCTAGGCAGGTTGATATCTCTGTCCTGGGTCTGCCACTGAAAACACCTGCACCGAAACCGGAAGATATTTTTGATCCATCTGTGAACCAACAACTATCTGCTCTTAATATTTCCTTCTCCCGCAGGATCCAGTCCTCTCTACTCGGGAATAGTACTTTATAAGGCAGTTCATAGTTGAGAGTTGGAGGCATGAAGTCTAGCCTCTCTTTCCAGAAAAATGTGGAGAAGAGGTAGATCTACAAGGATATCCATGGCCGCTGACGGTGTGGTATTGATGGCACCACTGATAGCCAGACAATCCTGTCTCTGTAAGCCAGAAAGCTTCGCTTGGGCCGTTTTCTGTAAAGCCTTCAGCCACCAAGCAATTGCACCATAAATGATCAATGGTCTGACAATCAACACATAAATCCAATGGATTTTTTTGGGATCTGAACCCCAAGTTTTACCACAAATCCTTCGACATGTCCATAGAGACAGTCTGGCTTTATGTGAAACTTTTTCCAAGTGAGCATTTCAGGTGAGTCTTTTATCAAGGACAATGCCAAGATATTTCACATCCGTTCCAAATAGAATGACCACACCATTGAGGGAAAGTGGCGTTAGATCGTCTAATTTCCTTATCTTGGTGAAGGGGATTAACACAGTTCTGCTGGGATTGACAGACATCTGCTTCCTCAGGCACCAACTGTGAACAACGTTCAACGCGTTTTTGGAGAATATTACCAGCTACCCTTCCCGACGTGGACCTTGCCAGGATGACAAAGTCAGCTGCATAAGCTTGCAGATCAAGTTTTCTTCTGTCGCGGGCATCAAGCAGACTATCCACCAGGAGCGACCACAGATGAGGAGATAGTACCCCACCTTGAGGGCAGCCCCTGGTGACCCTGAACCTGATAGCCTCGCCTTTAAGAGTCGTAGTTCAAGTTCTGTTTACTATCATGGCATAGATCATTAGGTAATGCATTGTCAAATGCTCCTTCAATATCAAGAAATACAGCAACCGCAATCTCCTTGTTGTCAAGGGATTGGGAGATTTTCTCAACGAGGTTGTTTAATGCTGAATCTGTCGATTTGCCGGTTTGATAAGCATACTGGTGGTTATTCAGTGGGGAGGCATATAATGCTACCCTCCTGATATGTCCGTCCAGTATCCTCTCAAGTCCTTTCAGCAGGAAGGATGTAAGCCTGATTGGTCGTACCGATTTGGGGTGTGGGTCTCTCCGGAAAATAGTAACACTGATACACGATTGTGAACAAAATTGTGTCTCACAGAAATGTTAATTGATCGAAATACTTTTTCGAAAAGAACTTTTTCAACAAATTGATATTTTTTACAGAAATGTATAAAATATTTATTTCATACTTACTTTTTTTGATTTCGTACTTTTATGAGGTGATTCTTGACACGGAGATGCAATATCAGCTCACATTTTTTCCGGCATAAATTCAGTACATGATTGATGTAACTAAAAGAAATAATCAGTTGTTGTAAATGAACATTGGCGTGGAAGGGCATAGCGACGTCGACTCAATTGTATGATGAACAATAATGTATATGTATTTCTCATATTCTTCGTTTGATGAATTTTCATTATATGAAAAGTTAGGTAGAAAAAAAAGAATTTGGTACATTTTTCCATCACAGAAAAACTACTAGAATATTGTGGATTGACTAGAAGGTTTTGTGAACAACAATAATTTATTACATTGAAATTGAAGTTGTTTCTTTTGGAGAGATTAGTTTTTGGGAAAAAAGTTTTATTGGCTTTCTAATTCTCTATCTATATACAAAAATTGTTGGACACTTTCAAAAAAACGGAAGAAAGTTTTGCTTTCGATTTTATTCGAAAGAAACTTCTGTGCTAAAAGCAAAAAGACTTTTTCCGAAAAGCTTATTTGTTCCTAATGTACCTACATCTTCTGGAAGTGCCGATAATTTTATTGCAGACCACATTCTTGATATGTAAAATCTAGTACAGAATTGAAGATGGTATTCATCATGTGATGTTATTCCCTATCAGCAATTTAGAAACAACCCCTCTGACTGTCTGATTTATCCGTTCTTGGGCATAGGTATCTAAGTGTGCGGGTTGAGTACTAATTCCAGGTTGCAAAATGCAAACTCAAAAAAATGAACCGAAACTTAGGAAAATCGAGCACGATTCAGTAAATGAATTGAGATCAATTAATTTTTCGCCATCTCTTGATGAAATATTTGACCGAAATAATAGGGATGTGTCACTAGCTAACAAACTGCTGCTGTGAATGGATACTTTTATGCTGAGTCATCGGGAGGCATGTCCCCACTGATGAGGGGTTTTTCTAATGGACGAGCTACTACACCCTTCTCGATCATAATGGACTATGCAAACAAATTAGCCACTCATATAATTACATAGTGATGAATAGCAAATTACATGCCCGAAATTTTATAACAAAATACATCAAGAGGAAAGGGCTGAATCTGAGCCATTCATACCAACCATAATAACATTCGCCAAGGATCGAAGTACAGGGATGCGGCCTCTAAAACTCGAGTTGATAAAATAAAATGGTCGAGAGAGATTGAAAATCTGAGAATAATCCTAGATCCTAGACTGGCTTGCAAGCAATGTCTAGGAAGAACGTAATCTTGGACAGAGTTACATGGGAACCCAGAATAATAAATGCATTTCAGGTTTGGAATGGACGATTTAGGATGCATACACCTATGAAGATACATCATCGAGATTGCACAGCTTCAACCGAATTTAACTCATTAGAGTAGGGTGAGGGCCAAACAACAACTATGTTGGTAACAGCAATGTTGTTCTTCAGTTACCGCTGCTACGGCCAGATCTCTCAGAGATTATGGTGATATATGCTGTGGAGGAAGTCATTCAGTATTGATAATTCGTGTTTTGAGTGGCGGAAGCAGATGATACAGAAAGCGTGTCCTTTCCGAAATGGATCGTTGCACATTTCCCGAATTCTATAGTGATACCATTCGGATACTCTTCCACCGCCCTGAAGAATTGATGACTCCATCCTCCAGATGCATATAATTTGAAGTAATCCATATAAAATATAAATAGGTCACCTTATGACTCCAGTCTCCGCAGCAACTCAAGTTTTTATTTAGCGGAAAATATGTTGTGGGATGTATGAAAGACGACGATTTAAAAAAACACCAACCAGAAATATGGAGGGAATCAGAGGGTAACATGATCCATGTTTTTATGAAATAATGCCTACAGATAACAAATGGCCACATGAACGAGCATTTGGACAAGAAATTCATAGGTATGCGTGGTTGAGACAACACAATAGAAAGAAGAGAATTAACCCATTACAGAGAGGATAGAAATTCATCTACTTAGCGCCCAAGTAAATGAATTATTTTTTTCTGTCGCACCCAACTAACCCCAAAAAGATAACCATTACTCGTCTACGTAGTACGAGTAATGGTGACCTCTGAGACGTAGTAGATAGGAGCCGATGCTGAGAATGCGGCGAGTCAGTGGATTTGGACCTAGTGAAGGTCGTGTCTAACTATTTCTTCAAAAATGTACTAGGAGAAAGGTTTATTTATTCTGCAGGGGATGATAAATTGCGGCAAGACGCATCAAGGAAAAGTGAAAACTAAGAAAGGATAGAGGTGGGGTAGTTCCTCAAATTTTGTTCTTATTATACCAGAAACAATGACGATAGCAAGCGAAATGAACTAGTAAAATAATTAGTTGCTAAGTGAATGATAATAAAGTAATTGCCAATATTCATTCACTAAAACATCCATAGGCTCAACAATAAATAATTAACAAGCAGATTATAAAAAAATAAATCCTTACTATTCGGGATCTTTTAAAAAGTACTGCACTCCAATAGGTGAAGAAAATACATAAAAACACCTCTTATATTGAGCGATACCATAATCATCATTTCCTTTTGCTAGAGTTCCTTTTGTTAAAACCATAAACCATGGGCAGTATCCGCTGAACTGTATAAAGAACAAAATCATTAGATGGAACGTTCATCCACATGTGTCGTGCAATTACTTGTTCGGTTCAAAAATACTCTGGATTTTTCTAAATCAGAAGGGTGACAACACATGTGTAGGTAATTGTGTTTTATAAAAGCACCTGTGGAACGGTAAAGAGTTATCTTCAAGTCTCACCAAATAAACTAGTCGGCTTCGTCAAGAAGCTGGACGTATCTGGTCGAGTTTTAATATATGTCAGCCACAAAAAACCCTTGTGGGTTGCAATGGAGGATTGAATAGACCCACTCTTTTTTGACCTCATTTGGCCTTTCACATTTCGAAGTAAAATTAGAAAGGTATAACTTAAGCTTCAAGAAAGATGAGAAGATGGTGAGATGTGTATTAATACGGATGCGTAATGAAAAATGTTAATTTCAAACTCCACCCTCGGACAGCAGCTCCTGCTCTATTTTTTTTAAATGGCATGGGGGGTCTGGTGATACATCAGTTGTAACCCCTCGTGTTTGTTCGTGATTTTTTTGAGTTGTCACCCCCCTTTCCAACATCTTCTTCAAACCGAACAAACATTGCTGTTGAAAGTCATTCACCTCATATCTCTGTCTACTCCAATTTCCTATAATTTCTTTCCTGAAAACTTTACAGTCGCCCTTAGCGGATTTGAAGAAATCCTTCGAGGGAAGAGGAGTGCGGAATATTTTAGCTGTATCATCTGATCCACGTCGATAATTTTTAACCAGATCAGTATCGAGTTTGACAGCAACAACGGATTCTTGAAGAATTTCGAAAAATAATTTCAGTCCCATTAGTCGAATCGTATTATCTTGGAGACGAACCCATTCATCAAATAAACTCTCGAATATGGGCTATCAAATTTTTAAGAGATATAAATAAATCAAGTGTTATTTTACTAGTGAACACCTTTTTGTAGTTACATGGATGGTTTTCAGCCAATATTTGCTGTGAAGGGAATGGTGTAAATGGATGAATGAGGTTGGAAGTAAAATATAGTAGTAGTAATCAAGTGAAATTATAATATTTTCACACAGCAGCTTTGTCTGTGATCATAACTATTTAGTATGATCAAGAAGAAGAAACTATTATATAGGTAAACACGTGTTGCGGTTTTGTAAACCGGTTATCGAAAGTATCACAATTGAAGTAGTAGAAGTAGCGTTAAATCAACCCTTAAATCTTTCAAAACAAAAAGAATGAATACATATGACTAGATAAAAAGCGTTTGTTCATATGAGGGATAGAAAATTAAAAAACGGATATATTAATTCGTTGAAAAATATTATCAAAATGATATCAATATAAGCCAAGCTGAATAGTTAGTTGTTGAAGTACCAGTAAAAATAAATATTGATTAACTATTTTTTGTTCTTGCATCTTATGTTCGCATCTTCAATAATAACTAAATTATCAATTGTATTCCTAGATAGTCGATAAACCCAAACCCAAAACACCCTCAAATGTAACTCCCATATCACTCTTATCCATTCATGATTTCAAATAGGACCAATCGACGCGACGAATATTAGTATGAAATTACCATTTCTACAACTTTCAGCAATAGTGAAAATCATTATCAACAACTAAAGTTGTGCTGGAGACATGATGGACGTGATAACATGAATTTGGTCATTATTTTGTCGAATGCTTTGTCAAGTGTTTCTCCTTAGAAAAAACCTATTCCATGTGATATCAGTATGAAATGTATGGGTGACTATGAAAATCAAATCACATTTTATCTACTCACGAAGACGAAAGAAATGGGCAGATGCATATTGGAAATTACTCTCCTGTGTAGAAATTCTAGAAGTTCTTCTTGATTCATTTCTATGATGAGGGCTGCTTTCTTGATCTTTTCTATTTCCGCAATTAATTTTCTAAAAAATCGGTAGAATGAATTTTCAATTCGAGAGTACAATCACACCCAGAAGATAAAATCTCAAATATTTGCTTTTCTATTGATTGTGATCCAACAAATTAATATTATATGTTAAGTAAAGGTGATGACACAATCTATGGGATCGACAGACGACCCATTTCTATAACATCAAAGAAAAACGAGGTTTTCCAAGGCGGTTCGTTACCAAGCCAAACTTTGACATCGACCGCCAAACAAGATTCGTCCTGTCTTTCACTGCAAAACAACTATTTGAAACTACAACCCGAAAACAGTGCACTCACGATCCAACACAAACAAACAATGTATTGCTAGCAGCAATGCAATGTGGTTCAGTGTAACGTCACTAACGAGACCTCTATCTGGTTAAAGCAGTGCTGGACCTCTATCTGGTTGAAACAGTGCTGTCAGATGTTGGGTCCTGAATGCATTGTTTTTGGGCCCAAGTTTCAACTAGTAACCTTGCAGTGAAAGTTGGCGTCGAATTAAGCGGAGATGTCGTTTACTTACTCAGGCTTAACAATTCACTTGAGGTTGAACCAGCACCTCTGCTGAGAACTATAGCCGTCTATCAAAATATTCAGTACTGTGAATTTTGAAACCAATAAAGAGTTTCGTTTTTGTACTGACTCATTGAGCTTTTTACAAGCTTTAAGAAATTAATTTACTGAAGATCACTTAAACAAATGATTTTCGGATCTACAGGATGGCTGAGAAGCCAAAGTAATGGCATACGATGTCATGCCGAATTGCCGCAATCTTGGCCCGAAAAATGCATGAAGTTGTCATTTTTGCCTCATTGCGTCCACCCAGGGTACCAAGAACTTCCATAAAACATAAAATCAGCATCATTGGGCAGGTTCAAATATGAGTTGAAAAAAATATTCTATGAGCAATATAGAAGCAGATACGTATTTTTCTTTGCAATTCTACATTTAGTACTTTAGTATAGTATGTGTATGATTTGACATAAATAACCACAATACAATTAACTCGCGACTTTTTTAATTAATAGGTAGATACTTCTCTGCGTAGATCATCTGTCAAAAAAATATTGGGTTTTGTATCTGTTAACTCAATTTTATTCCGTAGGTGTATGTCCTAATACATATTTATCTAATTTTCTTCTCATAAAATCATTGAAAGTAACTGAATCCAATGTGATTCTATTGAAGTAGTACCATCAGTAGGTATCACTTTCAAAAGAGGTCAATGTGTCCTTCTGAACATTTTATTTACACATAACATACCAGGATACAGTATTTTTCCCTCCTTGAAGTGAGATGGCCTTCTTTACAGATCTTTCAAAATAAAAATGAAATAAGAAAAATACATCCACTAACAAAAAAAATCATTCAGTAAAATACTGAGGTTCACTTTTTATAGGTTACCGCTATTATCCAGTAAACTGACATTATCAAAATCAAAGTGATGACATAGATCATGATGTGCAAACAGAGGACTGTCCTTACAGACTTTTATGACTATATATACCCTATTTCAGTCTAGTGCCCATTAGCCATCAGGTATGCACAGAATAATTCACCAAGCTTACTTTAGTATAATAAATTAAATATGGGATAGAGAAAATACCTTTTGCCTAATTTCCACTAAGACGTTTATTTGTTACAACCGGTTTTGGTTAATTAAACTATTTTCAAAGAAACATTCCCAAAAAAAATAGTAAATTACCTGAAATCATCAAAACATTTGAACCAACGGCATCCAAAAATAAATTGTTCAAGATTACCTTCAGGCAGACCATATGGATTTTTAATGTTTTAAATGTGTACATCTGATTATATTTCAAATATGATCGTTTTGTACAACCTGCATTTTTATAGCTCTTCACTATGTTCTTCTTTTTTATGCTTCAATTTAACTTGCTATAATTATAAAGTCATGCATGAAACAAGGTGAAATAAATGAATATGAATATACCCTATATGATTCTTATCGTAATCATATATTTTACTTCGATTTACGGTGGTTGACAATGTGTCATGGTGAATTTCATTAGTTCGGATTTCCATTGTTCAATATGATATAAAATGTTTGTTTCTACGAAATTCAGGTTATAGGACGTCAGGATCATGCGCAGTTGGTATAGAGCGTTCTGGTTTATTGGGGATAAGTTCGGATTCATGAATCCTTTGTTCTGGTTTCGACTGCGAAATGATCTTAAACTGTCTTGAACCGTCCCGAATCGTTCTTGCTCTCGAGGCAAAACTGTTGAGAACTGTTCCCGTTGCTCATGCGCATTCATGTGGAAATTTGTTTGTGTTATTTTCTAGGATGTTTTTTTATTTATTTGATTTAAATAATTGATGATTGAGGTTAGATAACATTTGAACTGACTACAAGGATACGCTACATAACAAAATAGACATGATCAACAGTATTTTCACGTCTTCATCTCTTCATATATACGATAGGTCTCTTCAAAATGTGTTCTGGTTTAACCAAGTGTCCGAGACTATTTCGGACTGTTTGAGATTTTTTGTTTGTACGCATCATGTCTTGCGCAGTTTCCAAACAGTTTCGGATGTTAGAACCAGAACAAACCTAAAATGATTTGAAATCCCTGAAAAAATCGATAAAATTAGAAAGAGAAGCTGAAAACAACAATCATATTGAGAAAAAAACCCTGAACAGAAATTACAACAAAATAAAATACAAGCAACAATTAAAAATTGAACAAACGTATTTGTGAGATTTTCACTAAACAATTTTACAAAAACGCAACACGTGTTTCACCATTCTACTACTACTTTACTAAAGACACTGTATTTAGTGAAGTTGCGTTTTTGTAAAACTTTTTAGTGAAAATCTCAGAATACTTTCGTCAAGTATCGGCCAATTCCATCATATATAGAAAACTGAACAATTAAAAAGAAAAAAAAACTGAAAGATTACAAGTTACTTCACGACGTTTCGATTGAGAATACTAACAATCGAAACTTCGTGAAGTAACTTTTCTGGAAATATTTCAATTTTAATTTCTTTTCAATTGTTTTATTTTCAATTGTTGCTGGTATTTTATTTTATTGTAATTAAAATCCGAGTTTTTTTTGCTTAATTTTTTTTGATTTTATTGATTCTTCCAGGAATTTCAAATCATTTTATATCATATTAGACAATATACAATAGACCGGCAATATCAAAAATTGTAGAAAAGGCAGTCTACAGTCAGATATACTCTTATGTCTCTGATAATAACATCCTGCCTAAACACCAATCACAGTACATCTAGTGCTCTGTTGAAAATGACCGACGATATTTTTTCAGCCACCGATAATGAAAAGGTCACTATTTTCTTATCTCTCGATTACAGTAAGGCTTTCGACACCATGAATCACGATCTGATGTTCGCTAAACTTGGTTTTTTGGTTTCAGTATGGAGGCATGTGACTTTATTAGTTCATTTTTGAAAAATAGAAATCAACGTGTTGTGATGAAGGGTAGTCAGTCTGATGATATGAGTGTATGTTATGGAGCCCCACAAGGGTCAATTCTCACCCCGCTACTCTTTATCATCTACACATCTGACTTCTCCAAGGTCCTTAAGTTATTCAACATTCATACATATGCAGACGACACTAACTTGTACTACTCCGATAAAGTAACTCAGCTTATTGATCACGAAACATCACTCAATAATGACATAAAAAATCTTGTTCAGATTTCGCAGAAACACTGGCTAAACATTAATCCTAGTATATCATCTTTAATAATTTTTGGAAAAGCCAAAGATCGTGAAAGAGCCATAGATAACATCGATTTGTATATTGATGGACATTCTGTGGAATTGACTGACAAAATAAAATGTTTAGGACTATATACTACAACCTTAGATTTGTTCATCAAGTCAATACTCTCATTCAAAGGTCGTACGGTACTCTGAAACATCTGTATTCAAACAGACACTATCTTAATAGGTCTCTCAAAATTACCCTTTCAGACGTACTGATTCTATCTATGTTTAATTATTGCGAAGTCGTCTATGGCCCTTGTATCGATTCCATAACTTCTGTGAGAATTCAGAAAGTACGAAACGTCTGCATTAGACTAATATTCAGCTTGAATCACAGAGATCATGTAACCCCTTCCATCAATCAACTCAATTGGTTAAAAATGGAAAACAGAAGAGAATTGCATTTCGCCTGTTTCATTCACAAACTGATAAAAACACAACAACTCACTTATATCTGGTAAAAAAACTTCCCAGACATCTGATACCCTCAAGAAACCTTAGATTTAACAATAATTTTGACATTCCGAATCATAACAGCACTATCTATGAACGATCCTTCACGTATCATGCTATAACAATGTATAACTCATTCAGTGACTCTTTGAAAAATTCATCACTATCGCTATTCAAAAGTAAACTTAAAACTAAATTGCTCAGCCAACAGTGATCCAAACATTTGTATTTCATTTTACTATTGTCCTGAAATTGCCATTTATTTTTTGTAATGTTTCTTTTTTTTCAAACGTGGTTGAATAATAATAATAATAAATCGACTTTATTCATCAAAAATAAATTAGATGACCAGGCGGATTATCAGCTATAATATCCCAAGGACATTGATAACTAACGAAATAATTTTATCACAGTTTTCGAAAGCTCGTTATTTGGTAACATCCCGACGCCGAAGGCGGAGGGATGTTACCTAAAATAACGTGCTTGAGGAAGTTGTGATAAAATTATGAGTTATTTATCAAAGTTCGAGGGATATTCGGTGAGAAATTTTTTTGCAATTCGAACAAAATTATTTATTGAACACACAGTTATTAAAAGAACAATTCGTATAATGATATTCCGTTGAAAATGATTTTGTCAATTGCCGCATCATTTTGAACACCAAAGCGAGGAAGTGACATTTTCGAAATAAATTGAATTACTGAAATGTCAAACAACTTTATTGTGTTGGTTGCTTAGCAATGTCATGACATAAGTGATAACTACCCGTGAAAACTATCCATGGGTAGTTATCAGTGTAATGATGGTTTCATTGGTTATTTCGACACACATGACTAGAAATAGACAAATTTGATAGGATAATTTTTTTGGCAAAAAATTTTCAGCATAAGCCGTTTTTCAAATGAACCTTACAAAAGTATACAAAAAAAAAATATAATAATAACAAGTATAGAATAGAAGATAAATTAACCAATACTTATGAAATTCATTTTACGTCGTATACTGAGTTTGATTTGTTTCCATTTTGTGATTTTATTAAACAGCTAGAAGGATGTTTTCAGAAATGTTATTGTTATATTGAGCAATAAGGATATGTTCGGTTTCTAACACTTGAATAATTTTCTCTGATCCAGAGTATTCAAAACCGAACATGCCCGTATTACTTCATATAACAATAACAAATGGAAAAGCATACTTTCAACTGTAAATGCCAAATTAAGAAAGAAAACAAATCAAACCTAGTATATGATGGAAAATACAATTGCAATAATATTTATGTAGGACAAAATGGATAGGTACTGAGCTTTAAAATGGAACTCAAGTATGAAGGTAAGCAATTTATCGAAGTCTGGAAGGGTAACTTTGTCTGAACATCATCTTAATCTAGGACATCCCTTCTATTTTGATGATGTTCATTTACAATATCAATGCAACGGTACTCTTAAAAATAATGTAATAAACCGAAACCGCTCGTAACAAATAATAAACTCAGTAGAAATTAGACAAAAGTTATTTTCTGTATTGTATATACTGTACATATACTAAATTCTTGAGCAAAGTATACAACAACATAATAAAAGTTACTTGAAGTTCTTGAGAACTGATTTTGTGATACCTGATGATGATATCCTAATTTTTCATGACATATGTATACAAACGAATCAAAGATCGGAGTTTTGACCATTCGATGCTTCGAATAGTGTTTTTTGTTGCAGTGGAAAATCCGAATTGAAAACGACCTTCAGTCATTTTTTTAATAGACAAAAAGTATTTTATGAGAAATTCGGTTGGATTAAAAATAAATCGCAAGTGGGTTGGCTGATGAAATACTGGTCATACTATGCTTAATTTAAAATTCAAAAATGATTTCCTCAAACATTACAATCTTACAATCATTCGTTTAATGGACAAATTTTAGTCCAATTGAAAGTGTGGGTTAACTATTTTCTTCTTAGAATAACTATTGGGTTAGCCGGTATAAACAAATAAGTTATTAAGAGTCAATAGTAATTCACATCCAACTGTTTATTGAATAAATCTCAACAAAATGAAAGCTGTTTCATGCAGACACGATGATATGAGGTTGATTGCTCAAAAATTGGCATGAATGACGGTTGGCGAGCTTTAAAATGTGAAATTCTGATGCGAGTGATGCGAGGCCAAATTTGTCGAAGAAAACGTGTTCGCAATGAAACATTTTTTTATTTTGATTGAAGAGTTAGTTATTACACATATGGGTGTGAATTACTGGCATCGACTTACCTGTTTATACCTGCCACAAGAAAATAGCCAACCCAACCCTTGTATATTGTATAGACTTCATACTTATAAGTATGATGTCAACGGCGATCCAGATTTGCCAAAAAAGATCATAACTGGTGACGAATCACGGGTATATACTAATAATAATAATAATGATAATAATAACCTTGGCTTATCAAAACACCTGACGTTTACTTTCCTCAGGTCGAGTGAGCTGAAGTCAGAAACTGACCAGCGCATACTACGGTAAAAAATAATAATAATAAAATAATAATAACGATACTGAGAAGGATTTACGGAACATGGCACTATTATGTAAAGGAACAGTGTACATCTCTCTAAACCTGTTATGTGAATCGGAACCATTCACCAATTTGGCTACTAAATAAATAGGTTTATGATATTTAGAGATTTTAAATATCAAGTTTGATAGATGCCAGACAAATCTATGTTCAAGTTTTAACCATTTTGAGTTATCAAGAGACCCGCTAATATGGTCAAGTTTCCTAAGGTTAAAGCAGTACTTTATACAGGTGTCTCAACACCAAACCGTTATTTTAACACCTCGACACGTGTTTTGATTACCAAGTGATCATCTTCAAGAGGAAGATTAAACTAAAAACAGTTTTTAGGATGTGTTCAAACATGCTTTTGCACTATTAGTGAATAAGCACGTTTGTAACAATTCAATAATAATTATTGTTCTAAAATGTGTAAAAAAATATAGATACCCTATTGCTTCGTGATACTGTTCATAAACAGCCAGAACGCCTTTACAGTACTCTAAATCTTGAGGTGTTGCCCATTTCGGAATATCAACGTCCAAAGTAATATTGCCATTGATTTCTTTGTATTGATAGTAACTTTGGATGACTCGAACCAAAGTAGTTGTTATTTTCCTTGTTTTGGTTATTACACCGTTCAAATGATGCTTCACGGCCTCTATGGCTCTGAAGAGCAGCTTTGGTACTGAAAAATGAGGTTTAACACTGAAAGTTCATCCTGTGAACCGACTTTGACAATAGATTCATAACATATCTAAAACACATATTTTTACTGAAAACAGATCGCAAAAATCATCACCATGACTCTAGTTGTGAATTTACTTCCATTTTATTTCTTATATGAATTGAGTTTGAATTATTCGAATACTAAATCAATATAATAATGGTTCAACATTAGCCTAACTATTAACTCTGAATTAATCCACATACATGTTCCCTGTTAACCAAACCATTATTATTTGTTTGAGAAATGTCTTCATATCATTATAAGTATTATATTGATTAAGGCTGCACAAGGAAAATATTTTGGAGTCTACAGGGTGGCTCAAGAAAGTGTGACAAATAAAAGTTGTGTTTTTAAATCAAACACCCTGTATTTCGTTACACTTCTGAATAGGTCTAAAAATTAATGTGATTTCATAACTGGTACTATGTACCTATTAACGTTCTCGAGTCATTGATTTTTTTAATGAAAATGCTAGGTACAGCTGCAAACCAAATAATATCGAAATGCATAGAAAACATACAGAATGTTTCAAAATCAATGTCACTTTTTTATAATTTCGGACAAAGATAACCCTATTGTTTCTAAAAAATATAAAATTCAAATATCTTTCAATTTATTTTGGAGTTCCCCATACCTAACCTGAAAAGTTTTCAGATATTGGCATTTTCAAATAGTAGTTCTTAGTTGAAAGCATTCTAAGTCTGCTCAACATTTAATAACATTTTGAGCTTCAATCTACGAAAAGCAGTCCTTATTCTCTCCTTCACGTTTTGCAGTTTGGTTGAAGGAGTGTCGTGAACCTCATTCTTCTAGTATCCCCATAGAAAAAAATCGAGGCAAGTCAAATCTGGTGATCACGCTGGCCAATTCTGTGGTCCTACCCTACCAATCCATTTATTCGGAAAGCACCCATCCAAAAACTGCCTGACTTTGAATTCGAAATATGCCGGAGCTCTATCCAATTGTGAACACATCCGTTGTCTGATATTTAGCGGTACCTAAATTAGCCTTATCATCATAAAACCACCATGTTCTTGAAACCAACCTGCCCTGATGAAGTACGGCGTACTATCATGCCCCTAACACCAAAATGTTCAGTTGGTGTTGATGAGATACCGACTGTTATACTTAAACGTGTAGGAATCCTAATTTGTCATCCACTAGCAGATATAATAAATAAATGCTTCTCTACTGGAATATTTCCTGATGCATTGAAAATTGCCAAAATTGTGCCAGTTTACAAAAAGGGAAAAAAATGAAATATCAAACTATAGACCAATTTCTGTTCTGTCAGCCTTTTCAAAAATAATTGAACGCATTTACAATAGGTTATTGTCGTATTTTATTGAAAATGATATATTTGTGATGAATCAGTACGGTTTCTTCCCTAATAGATCCACCAAATCTGCAATTTATGATTCACTTAACTATACAGGGTCCTGCAACAGTGGCGCGGTGTTCCATATCTCTATATAGGAAGCAGATAGGAATCTAATTTTCTATAATATTACCTTATTGCTCGAGCTCGACAAAATAAAAATATTGGCGGTCACACAGGGTGTTCGATTTTTTCTGAGCGGATCCCAACTGTGTCTTTCTAAATGGCAACCTATATTTTTTATCGCTTTTTCGGTTTCTTCATAGAAAATAAAATAAACTTTATGTATATCTGCACTTCGAAAATATTGATGGTTTTCGAGATATCTAGCATGACAGGTTTTTTTTTCCAATATTCGTCACTCAGAATATTTGAAATTATAAAGTGGTGCCAAGTCCAGTTGAAATTTTTTTTTGGTCGAATATTCTACATTGGTAACTCTCTCAAACGATATATCTGAAATCGACCTGTGATATACAGGGTATGAAAAACCGCTTGCCAAATAATGTAAATGAAAATTTGCAAAATCTTCCTTATATTAAATGGAACACCCTGTATATTATTGATCCATAAGAAGCGCCAACGAAACCTCTACAAATTTCATCGAGTATTCCCTATGGCTAAGTTCAATAGTTTTTCTTAAATGAGCATTTCTTTCGAAAAATGGTCATTTTTTCAAAGCGAAATCCATTTGACGACTGATAAGAATATACAAAAAATACCCTTTCCTTAAAATATCGCCCATTCCTAAAATTACCTGTTGCTAGATAAACAAGTTGCGAATTACACCACAAAATGGACGTTCTTGAATAGTTACAATAATTTCAAAAATCTCGGAATTTGTGCCATATTCTTTCGGTCTAAAACAACCTTTCAGCGAATGAAATATTTATTGGAAATCAAGTAGTCTGGCAAATGACAGAACAAAATATTTGGCTGCAAATGAATATTGAAATTTTTAGTCATTCGTGAAGTTGAACTGTCGGTATAATTTCATCAGAATGTTGTTATCAAAAAGTGATTTGATTGATATGATTTTCATATTAGGTGAATCAGACAGGAATTGTTTATTGGCAAGTAGAATTTATTCTCAACGGTATCCAGATAGAAGGCATCCAGATGAAAGATCTTTCCGAAAGGTCTTGGGACGATTCGTTGAAACTGGATCTATTAATTATTCCAAACATGAGCGCATCAAGCCAGCTACTAATGAAGATAATGAATTGCAAGTTCTTCTTGCTGTTGAAGAAGATCCTAGTAGGAGTCAACGACAAATTGGGGAAATAGTGGATATAAGTGAGAGATCAGTGCAACGAGTATTGAAGAAACATCGCTTGCATCCATACCACGTTCAGTTACATCAAGAACTACTGTATGCTGATTTCGAGAAAAGAGTGAGATTTTGCAATTGGGCCATGAACAAAATTCGTCGAAACGAATATTTTTTCAATAATATTTTATGGTCGGATGAATCGACATTCCATAAAAATGGATTTGTAAATCGACATAATTACCATTATTATGCGACAGAAAATCCTCACTTATTGAGACAGGTGGATTATCAACATAGGTGGTCGATAAATGTCTGGGGAGGCATCATTGGAGAATATGTAATTGGTCCATACTTTTTTGAGGGACATATGAATGGTGCAATGTATCTCAATTTCTTACGAAATGATTTACCAGGTTTGTTAGATGATATTCCTCTTGACCTCCGCAATAGAATGTGGTTACAACATGATGGTGCACCTGCTCACTATTCGGCAGAAGTGAGAGATCATCTAAATGAAGTATTTCCCAATAAATGGATAGGACGGAATGGGCCTGTACGGTGGCCCGCTAGATCACCAGATTTGACGAAACTAGATTTTTTCTTATGGGGATACATAAAAAATATGGTTTACGTTGAGCCACCAACTTCTCCCGAAAATATGCGACTTAGAATAACGAATGCTTTTCGCAGCATTACACCAGCTGTCTTGCGCAGGGTAGAACAGTCTTTCAAACATAGACTTCAGCTCTGCATTCAAGAAAATGGAAGACATGTTGAACATATTTTATAAAAGTTTCATTATCAACCTTAATTAAACTCTCCCTTTTGTAGTTTTGTAATTTGCCAGTTGACAAATTTGAATATCTAGAACTCAAGCTCTGAATGAATATAATAACATGAAAAAAATAGTTATTTATAATGTTTCTTTCTTTTAACTTGTTTGGTTTGATATTGCACGATTTATGAGTGAAATTCTGCATCCAATGAAAAAATAATTTTCCATTTAGCAAAAAGTGATAGGTACATACATTTATTTCGTTAAAAAATATTTGTTTGGACACCTTCTAATGTACAAAATTGAAACAAGATATCTTTCGTATATTTTTATCAGTCGTCAAATGGATTTCGCTTTGAAAAAATGACCATTTTTCGAAAGAAATGCTCATTTAAGAAAAACTATTGAACTTAGCCATAGGAAATACTTAATGAAATTTGTAGAGGTTTCGTTGGCGCTTCTTATGGATCAATAATATACAGGGTGTTCCATTTAATCTAAGGAAGATTTTGCAAATTTTCATTTACAATATTTGGCAAGCGGTTTTTCATACCCTGTATATCACAGGTCGATTTCAGATATATCGTTTGAGAGAGTTACCAATGTAGAATATTCGACCAAAAAAAAATTTCAACTGGACTTGGCACCACTTTATAATTTCAAATATTCTGAGTGACGAATATTGGAAAAAAAAACCTGTCATGCTAGATATCTCGAAAACCGTCAATATTTTCGAAGTGCAGATATACATAAAGTTTATTTTATTTTCTATGAAGAAACCGAAAAAGTGATAAAAAATATAGGTTGCCATTTAAAAAGACACAGTTGGGATCCGCCCAGAAAAAATCGAACACCCTGTGTGACCGCCAATATTTTTATTTTGTCGAGCTCGAGCAATAAGGTAATATTATAGAAAATTACATTCCTATCTGCTTCCTATATAGAGATATGGAACACCGCGCCACTGTTGCAGGACCCTGTATAATTCATCAACTCGATAAAGGCAATAAAGTAACTGGTATTCATTTTGACCTAAGGAAAGCTTTTGACCTCTTTAATCATGAGCTACTAATGTTAAAACTAGAGTGCTATTATGTTAGAAGAAAAGCCAATGATTTAATAAAATCTTACCTCAGCAACCGAACACAAATAGTCGATATCTCACATAAAAATAATTTCAAATCTACGGTATCCTACTCCGAAAAAGTACAAACAAATAGACATCACCTCAGTTTTTCTGATCGCTGACCACATCTCAGTTGTTGTGTCAGAGAGAGATAATTCAGAAACGGTACGGAAGCTCCACTACATATCAGTATAGACAATTCTGAAATAGATGTAACATTTTCCTCCAAATTTTTAGGGATTATGATAGATAAAGAATTGCGTTGGACTGATCAGGTAAAAGCAGTAATAGGTAAATTAACGTCAGCTTGTTGTGTCATAAGATACCTCAGGGATCACATAAGTATTAACAATATCAAAATGTTTTATTTCGCTTATGGCCATTCGGTGATTGATTATAGCGTAATATTTTGGTATCATGCACCAACATCCAAGGATATATAAATCTATCAGAAAAAAATCATAAGAACTATGCTCAACCTGAAAAATGATACCTCTTGCAGATAATTATTTTCTAATTTGGGAATGACTGTTGATTGTATATATATATATATATATATATATATATATATATATATATATATATATAATATTGCAATATTCGCTAAAAAATACATGCACAAATTTCCTACAATTAATCAATACATTTGCAATATGGTAACAAGAGAAAGTAAACATCTGCGCATTCCACTACATAGAACAAGTCTATTCGAGAAAGGTCCGTACTATAACTGTATAACTATCAGACTGAAAATCCCCTATATTCACTTGACGAATTTCACAATGTCTGTAAAGTGTAATGTATGAGTTGTATATGCATACTTTCTTCTATTTTTGTAACAGCCACAAATGAACGTACTCTAAGTGATGATATATATTTTCACATTTTACTTGTATTTTTGATGTAATTTTTAGTATCTACTTATTTATTCATATGTGTTTGTAAATTGTAATTCTGTATTTGACGTTGCTGATGTTTCATAGGAAACCCATGGCAATAAATATATTATTATTATTACATTCTCCAGAAGCGCAGGCAGATCATCTTGTGAAATTTTTTGGCCATTCAAGTTTTCATTAAAAAAGTATGGTACTATAACTTGTGTAACAATAATTCTTCCCCACACGTTAACAGACCATCAATTCTGGTGATCCAGAGTGCGGAAAATCAGGATTTACATCACTATAATAATGAGTTGTGTCTGTTCACTAAGCCATTATTATGAAAAGTAGGTTCATCAGAAAATAAAATGGAATCCAAAAAGTGTTCATCTTCACTAAACTTGTCCAGAACTCATAGACAAAACTCGATTTGTCGATGGAAGTCTATTTCATACAATTCCTGGTGCATCTGAATACGGTACGGTTGAAACTTGTATTTTCTTATTACCCTAGAAATGCTCCGTCTGCTTATATCTGTATCTTTCTTGATCTTATGTTGAAGGTTTTCTACGATTGATTCCATAATGAGAATTTCGTTTTCCTCATTTCCAATGATAGGTTTTGGTCTATTTATTTTTTCATAAGCTACCAGTCCTACGAAATTCATGTAGCAATCGTTTGAAAACCAACTTGTTCGGATGATTCTGGATATTTTCAGGCATACACCTCCGACGTCAAACAGTCAATAGCTCAAATCGTATCTATCCGCTCTTGAATGAAATGAGTTTTCATTTTCAACGATAATGATGCAGTGAATGCTTTGAATAACGTAAAACACAATAACTGTCAATAAAAATTATTACAACAATTTGAATAAATGTCGTTTGAAAGCTATCTTGATTCAAATAATGCATTGAAATAAGAACTACTATTTTAAGAAGCCAATTTGTTAAAAACTATCTAGGTTAGCTATACTCCAAACACACTTTTTTGAGCCTCCCTGTAGACTCCAGAATAAATTCCTTTTGCACCTTAAATCAATATTCATAAAATGAAATGAATAAATTCCCGAAAAAAAATAATGTTTTGGTTTACAGGGACCGTGTCTTATGGGGTGCCCCACCCTGTATAGTTGGTTTCTTTCAATTTAAAAAACGATATATGAATACAGCATGCGCAAGAATAAATTTCTCCGGATATTACCATTTCCTTCTAGGCTGTGATTTTGTGCAATCTAAAACTTTTATTATCAAAAATGATTCTGTGCTGGGGGGTTGTTAGTTGTAGTTTTCATAAATTTTAAAACATAAGATATGTGAATAGATTCTAGAAGGTAATCAATATTTTGCAAATGTTAGCATTCCGGTTGTCAAATCGAAATTTCTTAGCTGTCTTCTGTAACTATTGAATATATAGTCTGTAACTGATTAATATAACTCATACAATTATACACGTGGAATATTTACAACTCATAAATATTGTTTTTGATACGTACGATCTTGTATTCCTTGGCCTCCTCTTTGACAATCCCTATTATATAATCGAATGCCAGATACAACATTCACGAATGTATTCAATCTCTCAACACGAATTGTATAAAAACAATTTATGAAGTCTCTCAGTTCACTGTCATTGCATACGCTCTTGAAAACTGTCTCGACTTCTCTATAAACCTGCAATTTGCAAAATTTTAACTTCTGGTAATGTGATAAAAACACTAAGGAAATACTGAAAAATTATAGAAAGATAATAATTTATATATTATTCACAGATTTCGTGATACAACACCAGACAGCGCTGTTTCGACCCGTCGTAGGTATCATCTATGGGCTATGGGCTTCATCTATGGGAAAACAAAACATTAATTCCTTGAATGAACTAGGCGTCGTTTATCTTTGGTATTTGTGAATTTAATTTTCTGTCGACGCCATAGATGGCTTCTTGGTTTGGGGAGATATCATCGCCTATACTTACTCAGGTATTCAAATACAATGTAGAAAATTTTAGCAGTAATATTTTGTATAACATTCGAAGTATACCTACCAAAAAATATGCATGACACAATTTGTTTAGGAAACAGACTTTGCCAAGCGATGCATTCACGAAAACATGATTTGCATTGAGGTTACACTATTTATGTTACATACAATAAAGTAAGGTATTACTGGAGTTTTTTTTCCAACACCAAACCGTTATTTCAACACCTCAACACGTGTTTCGATCACCAAGTCGGCATCTTCAAGAAAAAGATTAAAATAATTAATCTTCCCCTTCTGAATTTGTGCATTTTGACATCCAGTTTCTGATCCATCCAACAATTGGTAATCGTGATATATTATAGAAGAAAATTAGTTAATGTGGTATTGGTTATTGATTGTTCAGTTATTTCAGGTACCTGACCTTGTGATGCACTGTTTGGAACCTTTGGTGTTGTAATGAATATAACTGGAGTTTTTTCCCAACACCAAACCGTAATTTTGACACCTTGACACGTGTTTCGATCACCAAGTGGTCGTCATCAAGAGGAACAGGAAGATTAATTAGTTTAATATTCCTCCTAAAGATGATCACTTGGTGATCGAAACACGTGTCGAGAAAGAGGAAGATTAATTAGTCTAATCTTCCTCTTGAAAATGGTCACTTGGTGATCGAAACACGTACCTGTAATAGGTACCTGAAATAACTGAATAATCAATAACCAATACCACAATAATTATCTTCTATAATATACCTATCACGATTACCCATTGTTGAATGGATCCTAAACTGCATAGCTGCATGAGCTGCATAGTTATAGTTGATCACTGAGCGTTTTGAAATTAGGGTTTTCATACAAATAATAGACTTGGTGGAAATTATACAAAAGTTATTTTCTTTATACTATATATATATATTCCATAATAATTTCTACAAAATAAATAGGTCATCAATCGAACAAATACAAGAATCTGATTATATAAAAGTATTCTACGCATCATGGGCATGGGTGCAAAATTTTAGAATATATTTCAATTCCTCTACCGAAAAAATATTGTCAACTGATAATACGATTGAATGAATTTCATATTGTATGTATATACTATAAGGGCTGAAAAATCTTGATCACTGGGATCACCGCTAAGTCCGTTACTACAGATATTTTCCAAAATAATTTTCAGATTGATCTCATTTTAAATAACTTTCTTTCCCAAAAAAATATTGTGTTCTGATTTAGATATATAAATGACATATTAGTAGGCTTCGAAGGTTCAACGAGACAAATAACTCATTACTTGATATTCCTCAATAGTCTACACGATGAAATTAAATTCACCGTTAAGATAGAAGAAAACAATGAGATAAATTTTTTAGATCTGACAATATCCAAAAACAATGAAAAATTCGGCTGTAACATTATTCGAAAAAACACATTCACAGATTGCACAATACCATTTGACTTTATCAACCCGATATCACAGAAATTTTCTGCATTCAGGTTAATGATACATAGGGCTTTCACAGTACCTACCCAAATATGCTACACATCCAGGGCCGTCGCCATGGGGGGGATGAGGGGGAGCCGCCCCTGCTTTTTCGACTTGGGAAAAAGTTGGGAAATTTTGGGCCGTGAAGATAGAAAAAAATAATAGTAAAAAATGAAAAAAAATAAAAAAAATAAAAATGAGAGAAAAGTAAGGAAGAGGTAATAAGAAAAGGGAAAGCACCAGGAGAAGGTCGGGATATCCCAACATGCATAACTTGGAGATCCAATACTTTGAAATTCTGAGTTGTTTGAAAACTTCAAAAAGGTTCAGTTTCTCCCAAGTAAGAGAACAGTTCACAAATTTTTAAGCGACAATTTTACGAATTCCCAACTTTTCGCTGTTTTTTCGACTTGGAAAAGTTGAGAAATTTCGGACCGTGAAGATAGAAAAAATAATAGTAGAAAACAATAAGCACAATATTATTCAAGTGTTGTTTCCTTTCATTTGTATTGAATATTCCTATATATGGTGGATATGGTGGAAGACCAAGAACCTTGGTCCAAAGTAGAATAATTCCCATTATTATTTTTATAATTACCAAAATGTATTTTTGTTTGTGCATTCCCTAACGGGCATAAGCATTCAGCCAATCTTTGGATAGCTAAGCAAGAAAATTAATATATTATACCTAGTAGTAACTAATCCTTCGGCTTTCATTTTTTCGAAAGTTGGGAAATTTTGCTGGTGGGGTTGGGAAAATATATATTACTATTAATGTAAGTTACAAAAAGGATTTGAAGCTCTATAACTTCTGTTTAATTATCTGCGAGCGCTTTCGACAGCTGGTCGTGCTGTCATCCTCTAGGCCCTACTCTATCTGAACGTGTCATCCTGTTGTGTGTTCTTTTACACGGTCCAAACGCCTCAATACAGGTACTTCAGGTATTTTAGGTAAACTTGCCTGAATTTGGATTACATCAGGTACTATTATTTGTGTTGGATCTTCTCTAGGTTTGTTTCTAGGAATGTATCTTGATTTGTTTAATATATTGAATGTTAGGTCTTGTTGTGTTTTGATTTGTAACTGTTCCTCAATAAGTGATTCATGACTGTTAAATTTATGGATGTTTTTCCAAATGTCCATGCGGTTTCCCTTATTGACTTGTTTTACGAGTTTTATGTTCTCTGGGGGGGGGGGGAACTAATGTTTGTTAGGTATAAGTAATGTAGGTATAAATACTCAGATTTGAATGTAATCTAGTTAGTTTTGAAAATGGTGTAATGAGCGAAACTAGTCAACAAATATATAGTGTACACTCAGTAAACATGAACTTCCACAAAATAAACAAGTCGTTAATCAAAGAAGGAGTGAATATTATATAGCGTTATTGGGGCGTTTGAAGGCCGAAATTGCGGAAAAACAACACCATTTGAAGAAAAAGATACTGCTGCTTTATCAGACAATGTACTGTGTCACAAATCCATGAAAACGATGGCAAAATTGCATGAAATGGGCTTCGAATTACTTTCGCGTATACCTTATTCGCTAGATTTGACTCTCATCGACTACTGGCTGTTCGCAGACCTTAAAAAAATTCTTACCGGTGAAAAACTTTGCTAAAGTGAAAAGGTTATTGCCGTTGGACCGGCGCTGGAACGATTGTGTGGATCTTGATGGAGATTACGTTGAACAATTTTGACTTTTCAACCAGGTGTTAAATTTGATCTGAATATAGGAAAATTGAAACAGGCAAATGTTTGTTGAATAGCACAATCACATCTGTGATGAAATCGATAGGATCGTACGATTTGCCGAACTGGTGGTATAGGGGGGTTTAATAATCATACTTTACCGGGTCCATCCAATTTATTATCGCGAACGGGTCGGAAACAAATGATTTTATGACCTTTCGGGTCATTTCATACCTGAAGTGGCATCGTTTGGGTATTTTGATTAAAAACACTTGGTGACATTTTATCAGATATTAATGGGACAATTAGTGACATGATAGATTCAACAACGCAGACAATTACTTTTCACCAGCAAGTATCGAGCAGTTAATAACGGTTTGTTTAAATTGAATGTTCAAATAGGCACCTGTTAAATCTTGACCTGTGAATTATCTGTATTTTGGAACAAGATGAACGTGAGTCCAAATACGAGTATAACAATTTTTATGTATCCACTTCACTGTACGAGTATTAATGTTAAAATAAATTTTATAATAAGCAATAACCACCCATGTTGGAAAATCGCCTTTCGAAAATTCTTCTTTTGTGTTTTCTAAGGTTTGTAATCTCTGCAGTCTCAAGCCTTAGAGTTCATTTTTAAGAGTGTTTGTGCCCTTCTGAAAAGTTAGTCACGTATGGCTTACTATAGTATGATTCTGAAGTTCACAATTTACAAATATTTATGTCAAAATAATCGTTATGGAAGTGGCTAGGAATTTAATATTTGATAGTGTTAGTAACGACGAATTAGATAGAGCCCAGAAAGTTAGGAGGCCGCGAGAACAACATTTACAACATATTGAAATTAGAATATACTGTCATTTTATTTTCAAATCAAAAAATTGAGTCAAAAAAACGCAAAACAAGATTTACAACTGAATTTCTATATGTAATATGTTTTATGTAATGACTAACGATAAAGCTACAATTATTGACTGAATGATAAGTAGAACGCTCCTAAAAAATATTTCTGTTTCGAAATTGGAAACGATATGAAAGAATGAAAGAATGTAAACTTTCATAGCCGGCCTGATGTTTTGACACGCATAAACAAAAAAAACTCCCAACAACCAGACACTACAGAAGAGGGGAGTAATTAAAATTGGTTGGGAGAGAACGACAAATCTGTGAACCTGGGAGTCTTCCTGTGGAACTCAGTTAGTAAAGAATGCCTTCAAAGGAAATGGGTACAGCGAAGAAGAATTCTCGAAGTGTTTACACGACCTAGGAGAGAGAAAGCCAGAGTAACCCCAGCTAGGCTGGTCATGGAAAAACCTAACCCTCCCTATGTTAAAAATGTTACAGACCAGATTGGGAGAATCTTAGAAAAACACGACGTGAACCAATATTAAGGCCAACAAAAACTATCAGACCCGAAGTATACCGGATTTCTTGTAGCTGCGGATCGGTCTACATTAAAACCACCAAAAGAAATGTAGGTTCCCGTCTCTTTGAAAACAAGATAAATTGTCGACTCGGACAAACCGACAAATCAAATGTAGCCAAACATGCTCTCAACAAATAAGATACTCATACTATCTCATTCGAAGATAAAGTAATACTCGATGAAACTCAAAATTACTATCCAAAAGAACCTATATAGTGGAGGGACGGACGGCATATAGACTTATACACATTGCCAATTTGATGCACAGTGCAACAGACTGTTGGATGACACTGAAAGTCACAGCATTCTGGAAATGACCTCTGACTTTACACCTTCAACTGTCAACTACGAACTGCCTTATAAAGTACTGTTCCCGAGTAGAGAAGACTGGATTCTCCGGGAGAAGGAAATATCAGAAGCAGATAGTTGTGAGTTCACAGATGGATCAAAAACACCTTCGGGTTCTGGTGCAGGTGTTTTCAGTCGCAGACCCAGAACAGAAATATCAACCTGCCTAGGAACTTATTCGACTGTATTTTGAGCGGAAATTTACGCTATTGAATTGGAAGAATCCAACCTCATACAAAAGTCAATCAATATATATATATTCTCGGGCAGTCAAACGGCGTTGGAAGCTCTTGGCCCCTACCGAGAAACTTCTAAATCGGTAGCAAATTGCTAAAAATAACTGCTCGATAGAAAGACTTAACAGATTGTCTTTGGTATGGATTCCTGGCCATATTGGCCAATGAGGCTGCTGACTCTCTTGCAAAAGAGGGTGCTGCAAGCAGCTACATCGGACACGAACCTGTCATTGGTATGGCTTTAGGCTTTACCAAACAAAGATTGAACACCTATATGGCAAGAAGATTTATGGACTTCCAGCAGAAGCTTCCAGGATTGGCTCACTCCAAGACGTTAATTCACCCTTCGAAGCTTGATATCAAACAGTTGTTGGACTACAGTAGGGATGAACTATGATGTGACCTTCTTACAGGTCACTGTCATTTGAATCATCATATACAGAGACTCGGACTGTCGGAAGACCGTGTGTCTCGCCTCTTTTTGGAAAATGATGAAACAGCAGAGCACATACTTTGTGCCTGCTGGGGACCGAATCAGGATTTTAAAGTTCAGCAGAGTCGTACTCTTACCATCTGGCCTGGAAGAAGCTGACTTTACTTGGTCGAGTGCCAATAGGTGTGAGCCACAATAAACCCTTACGGTTTGCAGTGGAGTGTCGAATATACCCACTCACTTTGAATATAACCTAACCCCACCTATATAGAGAGGCAATAGAAATTAAAAATTTCTTGAAAAGAAGAGGCAATGAACATCGACAAAATTTGGTTACCTGTCCTTAGAGGTGCACAAATCAAGATATACCACGCCACGTCCACTAATAATAATGTAAAACCACAGAGTCGAATACAAGCATCGTACTTGATGCGTTCGGAACAACCAAACTCGGGCACTGCGACAGTCGCCTTTGTTAATATTTACCGCAGTAGTAGACGAAACGTGAAGCATAAAAACCTGCATATCACGGCCAAAAAACCCGGAAAATAACTTTCACAAAGGTTTCATATCAGTTCAACATTACAATTTCATTCAATCTGAATCATTTCAGCTGTTCTCGAAAATAGAATAGTGTTTTATGTGTAATATCTCGAAGACTCTCAACTTGACATGTTTACGGATTTCGGCCATTCCTTATGTTACATATTTACTGATGGAAACATGAAATTGGAAAGTGAATTCTAAAATGTGAACTCTTTCATACGCTTGTACTTATATAAAAAATATATAATTTTCATTAACCTGATATCAGTAATGTACTCACCGCTTTCTCGTATGGATTACCAAGTCCTGATGCTAGGGTAATGTAAAAAACTATTTTGTCGAGCAATCCAGAAATGTTGTACCTATCATTAAAACTGGGTTCCAAAACGGACACTTTCAGTGCATTCAGCATATTTTCGCGATACTTTCTATGTTCACTGGTGGTTTGTTCCATCACTTCGAAGTGGGTTTCCATGTTGAACTGAATTTTCAATGCCACCATATTAGGTTGGTCCGGTTTTTTCAGGTTAGCGACAACAAACTGAATAAACTTCTGTAGATCGGATCTGATCTCCATGATTTTTTCTGAGATTCCCCAATTTGGATCTATTATCAACAAGTCAACCTAACAATCAAATCCAAATTTGAAAGGGTTCGTGACCAGCGGACAAAATTCGTAAATCTATGTTAACGCGAGGTTGTCTGAAAATACCTAATCCACTCTTTCATATTTATATTACATAAGATAACAATTTGTATTTTATGTTAGACTCATAGCAAGTACTTACGTAAAATGTAACAAATTTTATGTCCACAATTATTTGATTTTCATCGCATTTTTTCATGATTTCTTTCACGATATTTTTTACGATTACTCCAACATCCATTTTTTCAAAATCCATCTTTGCCTTGACATGAAATTATGATTTTGCAACAAATCTCCCCTACCCGCTTTCATGGGAATTATTTCACGAACATTAATCACTTTAATTTTTCTGTCCCAATAAACTTAGAAATCCCTTTATTTTCCCCGTTTGAAAATAATTCACACAGAGAAATTATTTATTTGACATTCCTAAAAGTCAAGTGATAACAATATAACATAAACAACTAGCTAGATTCAAAATCCACTAGTGGAAAGGTAATCGGACATTCATCTATACAGGGAGTTGAAAATGAATGTGAATTAAAGTATCTACCAGAAGGAAAAAAAATTTCTTCCACAGATCACGAATCGGAAGTCGAAACTTTTGAAGATATAACCACTGAAATGTTGAAACTGTTGAAATATCGACTATCTCAGAAACTGGTTTTTGGTAATAAAAATTCGTAAAATTATATCTTATTTTTACGATCGCATGCTACGAATTTCTACTAGACCAATTCAATGTAATAAAAAAATCGAGAAGTATTTTTGACAATATGATGTATGCTAAAAAAAATATGATTTGGATTTAATTACAGTTTATTTTGAGATTTTCACCGTACAGACCCATCAAATACGATTTTGAGTATATGATGCATATCGTATGGAAAAATGGAACTGAATGTGGCAAGTGCCGGTGTCATTTTACAATGTATTACAGGAGGTGAATTCGCAAGAGAGTGGATTTTCAAACAGTTTCAACTTTCGAGTATATCCCCAAAAGTAGAGCGGAGCGCTAAGCACAGACTCCATATTCGTATCAGCGGACAAAAATACGTGAAGCTTATTAAAAATTATTCAAAATCTAGCACCAGCTACTAGTTACTACATTAGGATATTTCATTTCGTGCCTCATTTCAGGTTATTATTAAATGGCGTTGAAAATAGGGTTCCGCGCGGCATGCGCGCGCTGCCGCTAAGGAGAGTTTATCAAAAGAAATAATTTTTTTATAACATAAAATGTCATTTTAAAAATTGGAAAAAAATCTAGTATCTTCTCAACACTTGAATGAATGGAGTCCCGTAGAAAAAAAAGTTTTATCACCATTTTTCAAAAAGTTATTCAATTGTTGACTAACAAATTTTTTCCCAATCTCCGTTGACATAAATAATGGGATAAAAAGTATAAATAATTGGCCTGTGAATTTTAAACTTAGTGGAGCCCTTTTGATATATATACTTCATACGATCCTGTGATGAAAGTTCATAAAAATTTGATAGTTTGTTAATTATATTTTTTTGCAAAATTTAATATCTAAAAATTGTTGTTAAAAATTTTTTCAATTGATATTTAGCTATGTCTGTTTTCAAATTGAATAATGGCAGTTATTAACATAGGATATGGATTTTTTACGTAATTTGTTTATTCAATTGTTTTAAACAAATGGAGAAATTCAATATTTAAAAAAAAAATTTCTACTATTTTGTAGTCTAGAGATAATTATGATTGAAAAAAAAATCCTAATTTCAATTTTTAATTGTTTAAAATCGATTTTTTTTATATTTCGATTCTTCAAATGATTAGTTGAGAAATAACTTTGCTTTTAAAAATAATGATTTACACTTTTAAATAGTTTGGCGAAAAAATTTTTTTATTTACTATTTAATTGTTCATTAGTTTAACAATTTGTTAAAAGCAAATATTGACCAACGTTATATTTTTTTTCTGAAGCAGAAAAAAATTATAAAAACAGCTATATATAAAAAAGTGTCATAAAAAAATTATATTTTAATAAAAAAATTATAGCACTTTTTTATATATAGCTGTTTTTATAATTTTTTTATTTATTATAATATAATTTTTTATGGCACTTTTTCATATTTTTTCTGCTTCGGAAAAAAAATATAACGTTGGTCAATATTTGTTTATAACAAATTGTTAAATTAATAAACAATTGAATATGAAAAAAAATCTGACAAACTATTTAAAAGTGTAAATTATGATTTTTAAAAGCAAAATTATTTATTAAGTAATTATTTAAACAATCGAAATATAAAAAATCGATTTTAAACAATTAAAAATCATGATTAGAAAAAAAAAAATATTTATTTATCTCTAGACAACAAAATGTCTAAAATGTTCAAAAATATTGAATTTCTCCATTTGTTTAAAAACAAATTAAAAATTCATATCCTACGTTAATAACTGCCATTGTTTAATGTGAAAACAGACATAGCTTAATATCAATTGAAAAAAAAAATTATCAACAATTTTTAGATATTTCATTTTACAATAGTTATAAAAAATCATATTTAACCAATCAATAAATTTTTATGAACTTTTATCGCAGGATCGTATGAAGTATATATATATATATATATATATATATATATATATATATATATATATATATATATATATATATATATATATATCAAAAGGGCTCCACGATGTTTAAAATTCATAGGCCAGTTATTTATACCTTTTATCCCATTATTTATGACAACAGAGATTGTGAAAAAATTTGTTAGTGAACAATTGAATAACTTTTTGAAAAATGGTGATAATTTTTTTTCTACGGGACTCGATTCATTTAAGTGTTAAGAAGATACCAGATTTTTTCAAATTTTCAAAATGACATTTCATGTTATGAAAAAATTATTTCTTTTGATAAACTCTCTTCAACGGCAGTGCGCGCATTCCGTAACAGCCGCGCGGAATCCAATTTTCAACGTCAAATTAAAATTATAAATAATGGAGATAGAGTTTCAGGAGTCAGGACTTTTTTATCGAAAATTTCCTCCTCTTTAACGAGCAAAATTGCTTAAATATTAATATTTTTTGAGTTATTAACGAAAAAGTAAATACCATTTTTCTTAAATCTTATTTTGTTAATAACAATTGCAATTTTTTACTTGCACCAAAATCCTTCAAAAACATTTTTCTAGAAGTGATTCCGAATCGAATGAGCTATCTCTCATATTTTTAGGACCTTTATCTCTATTTATCATGTTTTTGAACTTGTTGATTAGACTAGATCGGATGGTCACATGAGATGAAAAGTAGATCGTCTACGACAACAGGAGACGTTTAGGACAGTAGTTGGGCACCGATGAGCCACCCATGCAATTCCCAAAGGCGGCATCCCACCAAAACAAGACCATGGTTACTGTATGGTGGTCAGCGGCTGGTATGATTCACTATAACTGTCTGCAACCGAATCAAAACTCTCACAGCAAAGTCCAATTGCGCATAGATCTTCACGAAAACGCCCGTCTGCATGTTTCACAAATCACTGTCCGAAAATTGAATTCACCCACCATACTCCCCAGGCTACCATCTTTTCTAGCAACTCGATAACTTATTCAGAATATTAGCTGTAAGACTGTTCCTGCAGGCCTTTCAGACCATTAAGCTCTTATCTTCAAAATGTTACTCCAAACAGTGAATAAAAGAAGTAAATATAGGTACGGTCGAATATATAGCAAGGCGAACTACGAATCATTCAGAAACCTATGTAATATAACATCATGGGCAAACGTTTTGGACTTTGATGATTCAGTCAACATGCTTCAAAACTACCTGAGAGATATAGTCGAAAAATGTTTTTCAATAAAAACGATCAAAATCAAAAATAAAGAAAAAAAGCCCTGGATAACCCAAGGTATAAAAAATTCGGCAATAAAATTCATAACTGATGAAATTTTCATTTCGTATTTCAATATGAACACGTAATCCATCTTGATTTTATTCAGGTTGAAGCCTGGCCTCCTTCCCCTTTTAACTGAATTCAATGTGAACAGAACAATTTATAAAAAACTAATAAAGCTTGCCAAACAACGATATTTTGAAAACAAACTATGCATGGCTGAAAATAAAACAAAAGATAACTGAACTATACCGGACAATTCATAACTGGACAATTCATCCAACTGAGTTTATGAAAAATATAAATATTCCAGATAACTTGGAACATGTTCCATTGCAAACCCGAAGAGATATGTGGTTTATGCATGATGGCGTTCCTCCTCATTTTAGTTTGATTGTGCGTGACCATCTGAACCATATTTTCCACAATAGATGGATTGGTAGAGGTGGGCCATATTCATGGCCATCGCGGTCTCCGGATTTAAATCCATTGGATTTCTTTCTGTGGGGGCATCTAAAAAGCCTTGTTTACGCTACACCTATTCACACAAGAGATGCATTGTTGAATAAAATAACATTACATTGTGAAGCCATACGAAACGACCCTGGAATGCTATTTCAAGTACAAAGAGGGTGTCTTCGCAGACTAAGAAAATGTATAGAGAGAGAAGGTGGTCATATCGAGCAGTTTCTGTAGCGGATTTTTCATTTCTGTTTACTCTTGAGGCTCTTGAGTTTCGTTAGTTAAACGTGTTTGCATTATAAAAATTCGTTATGAACATTTTACCTATCATTTCCATTTTCCTTAAAAACTAATATTTTCGAATAATGGTAGACATCTCAGGATAAATGTTGTTGAATTAACGTTATCATTATTATTTCTGCTTTGATAATTATTCATTTCAAATAATGGTGGACGAGCGGGTTTGATGTCGTCGAGTGAAACTACATTTTTATCAAGACTCGTTGCTCCGATCGACTTTCCACACGAGTACTTTTATTCATAAAATTGTCCAAGTCACCTTAATTTGTTGAAAAATATTGAAAATATTTGTCATTTCAAAGTTTTGGGGTGTGGACCATCGGGGGTAGTCCGTTCCTGACTTTGTAGCAAAACAACTGACTCCTGCATGAAAGCTCATCGAAGGAATTCATTTGTTTAGTCAATTACCAAAATTTGGATGATTTTGAATATTCACTTGAAAAGTTATCAAAGAAAAACATTTTTCATTTTGTAACTTCGAGGGCCCGTTACTTGGTAACGAAGGATTTTAGGAAAAAAAGTTATATGAAGTACTGGTGATATTTTGACCCCATCTATACATTCCCGAGAGGAAAAGAGGAAGTCCAGGGACACCCTGTATATATTGGTTTAAATAATAACAAATCTATTGGGGCAGTATTCTGTGATTTCTCAAAAGCGTTCGACTGCGTGAACCATGAAACACTAGTATTTGAAAAAGTGCTATGGCTTTAGAGCAGGGCCGTCGCCATGGGGGGATGGGGGGAACCTCCCCCCTGCTTTTTCGACTTGGGAAAAAGTTGGGAAATTTTGGGCCGTGAAGAAAGAAAAAAATAATAGTAAAGAAATGAAAAAAAATAAATAAAAATGAGAGAATAAAAGGGAGAGGTAATAAGAAAAGGGAAAGAACCGGGAGAAGGTTGGGATTTCCCAATTTGGAGATCCCATGCTTTAAAATTCTGAGGTGTTTGAAAACTTCAAAATAGTTTAGTCTCTCCCAAGTAAGAGAACAGTCCTAAAGAGTACACCAACACCCGTGGGTTGGGCTACCTATCGGGCGCGTCCCCAGGTGGCGGATAGGGGAACGGCCAGGGGACTGGAGGCCCTATCCGGGAAGCCAATGTGGCCTAACGGACGGGGTTGACGGACTCCTGGTCAGTGGCAGAAATAAGTAGGGTGAGGGGAACTGAAACCCCCCAAAAGCCCTGCAAAACATGCCACCGCGGACCAGCCTACCCAAGCTAAGAAGTAAGGAATCGTGTCGACAGCTGAATGGCCGCAGGGTTATATGCGGTTACGAACGATCCCCTTGAGGAACCGGGCGAAACCTCATTGTAACTAGCCTTCCTCTGGTAATGCGGGGCTCTGCTAGAGGTGACCAACCCTTCCCTTGCTACTCGTGGGAACATACATGGACACTAAAGAAAAAAACAAAAAACCAACCAATCCCGAGGCTGGACAGCAATGCTCACCTCAATTTAGGACGGGGGCTGGGGATGAACAGAAATGCTCACCCCAAGCTACCGCTCAGAAAGAGGCTGGACATAGCAGACCACCTCGCGATGCAATGCAAAGGCCAAGGCGTAAGCGAATCAGCGGCGCCGAGGCCAAGAGGAGGAAGAGAGCGAAAGAGGCAGAAGTGGCAGCAACTATGAGTGCACCCTCCACCTCCTCCACTCCATCCTCAACAACAAGGGCACCTCTTGCGGAGGGCGCCAAGAGCTCCGCCTTGAAAAAAGGCAAGGAACCGGCTGCCACCGCAGGAAAGCGCCCTCACGCGAGTACCTCCACGGAGGGAACCCCAAGAAGGTTGAAGAAGCTGCGCAGCGACAGAAATGTCGCTGCACCTTCCAAAACTTTCGTGGAGGCCGCCTTGAGACACCTCAAGGTAGCCATCATAGATGAGACTAACCCGTACGGTAAGGTTACCGCAGAACGAGAGAGTCTCATCAAAAAACAACTGTTGGAGGAGCTGGACAAGATCATCTTCTCCGCCTCCAGCAACAACAGAAAACCGCCCACGTTCAAGTCGTGGACATACTCCGGTGAAATCATCAGAGTGGTCTGCGATGACGACGTGACGTTAGAGTGGCTGAAGAAAGCCACAATGAATATCAAGCCATGGGAGGAGGCATCACTTGCGGTCGTCAGTGTGGATAAGCTCCCGAAGCTTACCAAAGCCTCACTCTGGATCCCGGAGGACGTCCACAAGACGACATCCGGTGAAAAGGAGAGGGTGCTGGGTCGGCTAAAGGCGCAGAATCCTGACCTGAAGGTAGCAAGATGGTGCACCTTCCATCATGAGGTTAAGATGAACCCACAAGGACACCTCTTCGTCTTCGGGATCGGAGAAGATGATATGGCTGTCCTGAAGAAGAAGTCGAAGAGGTTAAGCTACGCGTTTACCTCACTGACTATTAGGGCAACAGTAAAAGAAACAGAGGGTACCTCGGAAGACCCTAGGTCCTTGGGAGTTGAACCACCTAAAGTGGATATTGACCCCAAGGCCACCATGGGTCCCGAAAAGGAAATCGAAGCATCTGAACAGATGACATTCGATGACCTGACGGAGGAGGCACCCAAAAACAGCGAGGCCACCTCCCCCTTAGCAGGGGAGCAGATGGACCTCTAAAGGTAACTTTGTATCCAACAACTGTCTCATGGGCAAGGACGTTGGAAAAAAAGTAAAAATAATACAATGCAACCTCCAACACAAAAAGGCGGCAACGGCAACACTATGTCGCCACCTTGATGTATTGGAGGAGGCAATAGCTTTGATCCAGGAGCCCTGGATAATAAAGACCAAAATTACTGGTTTCAGTAGTTTAACTGGTCAAATTTTCAGCTTACCAAGCAACCAGCAACCTAGGACGGCTGTCTACGTTCCTAGGAAATACAGAGCGTTTCCGATGGCACAATTCAGCACCTCAGATCTCACTGCGGTCAAAGTTGAATGTCCAGTTGGGAAAGGCAAATATATGGCGTTGATAATCGCATCGGTGTACCTCCCTTCAGATGCAGCCACCCTACCACCGACCAGAGAAATGGAAGTACTAGTGGACCACTGCCTCAACCAGAGAGTGGAGCTCATATTGGGTTGCGACTCAAACTCTCACCACGTGAGCTGGGGCAGCAAGAATATCAACGCCCGAGGTAAGTCACTATACGAATATATAATACAGAAAGATCTAACAATCTTGAACAGAGGCACGGAGCCAACATTTATTAATGCCCGTAGCCAAACGTTAATAGATATCACGCTCACGACAGCCGAAATATCAAACAAAATCCAAGACTGGCAAGTCTCGGACCATATCTCTATGTCAGACCACCGCTGGCTGACCTATACGATAAGCCAGGATCTCAGGACTACTGTAAAATCCCGTGACCCGAAGAGGACGGATGTAGCTCTCTACAATCGACTCTTAAGAGGAGCTCTGCGGGAAACAGAGGTCCTGACTCCTGGCAACAATGAAGAACTGGAAAGGTACACAGTATCTATCCACAACAAAATAGACACTGCCTATAAGGAATCCTGTCCAATGAGGATGGTTCAAACGCATGGCACAACCAACACATGGTGGTGCCCTGAATTGGAACACCTCAGGAGGACATCGAGAACGACCTTTAACAAGGCAAAACGTACAAGACTCGAAGAGGACTGGGTTATATATCAAGCCAACCTCAGAGAGTTTAAAAAAGTCTGTAGGCGAAAACAAAGAGAAGCCTGGAGAGCCTATTGTGAGGCAGTCGAAGATTTTCCACTAGCTTCTAGGCTACAGAAGGCACTCTCAAATGACCACCATAAGACTATTGGCATCCTGACGAGGGAAAATGGCGACAAAGCCGCCAACCTCCAGGAGAGTGCTGAGATTCTTATGGAAACTCACTTCCCAGGTTCTGTCTTTCCTGGAACGGCGAACTGGACGGATGTATCAATAACACCCTCACAATATGACTGGCAATATGCTAGTACAGTAATTTATGAGGACAAAATAAGATGGGCTATATCGAGCTTTTCCCCCTTCAAGTCACCAGGGCCTGACGGTATAAGACCAGCCCTACTTCAGTGGGGACTGGACACTCTTATGCCACACCTGGTTGGAATATTCAGAGCCTCTCTAGCTCTGAGGTATATTCCCAGTAAGTGGAGAGAAGTAAGAGTAGTATTTATACCCAAACCAGGTAGGATGGACTACACCCTACCAAAAGCATTCCGACCAATTAGTCTCACATCGTTTTTCTTAAAAACCATGGAGAGGCTATGTGAGCGGTACATAAGAGATGAAGTACTTGTTAACAACCCACTTCATCCGAATCAGCATGCATATACCCCGGGAAGGTCTACTGATTCGGCCCTTCACCATGTGGTTGGCAGAATCGAGAGATCATTGGACAACAAAGAATCCACCCTAGGTATATTCATAGATATTGAGGGAGCGTTTGATAAAACAACCTTTCCAACAATTACCCAGCAACTACACTCCAGGAATGTACCCCTGGTAGTAGGAGAATGGATACTCCAGATGCTCTCTAGCAGAGCAATAAGTATTAATGTAGAAGACATCACAGTTAAAGGACTGGTCATGAGGGGATGTCCACAGGGAGGGGTCTTATCACCCCTTCTGTGGAACATAGTTCTGGATACCCTAATTAATCACCTTAACAAAAATGGATTCTACACAATTGCATACGCAGATGACATAGTTATCTTGCAGACTGGCAAATTTGTAAACACACTGTGCGATAGAGCGCAGGATGGGCTCAAATTGATAGAAACATGGTGTAAGGAACACTCACTGTCGATCAATCCCAAGAAGACTGAGATGGTCCTTTTCACCAGGAAAAGAAGTTTAACGGGCTTAAAACCTCCCGAAATCTTCAAAAGCCAACTAAACTTCTCTGAAGAGGTGAAATACCTTGGTATTATCCTCGACAAGAAGCTAACATGGAACTCTCATCTACGGAGTAGAGCAAAAAGAGCATACGTGGCTTATGAGCAATGTCGGAGGACAGTGGGACGCGCATGGGGTCTTTCACCCCGTGTAGTCGCCTGGATCTACACTGCAATAATAAGACCTATGTTAACGTATGGAGCCATTGCATGGGGACCGAAAGTTCTACAAGCAACGGCCATCCAAAAATTATATCAAATACAGCGACTGGCTTGTTTAAACATCACAGGAGCCATGAGAACAACACCAACCGCGGCAATGGAAGTAATCACGGGTCTGACCCCTCTGGATCTGTTCGTTAAGGAGGTTGCGTTAATGGCCATGTTACGATTGCACACGGCTGGTGTGAACCTAGAAGTAGGAATGGGTCAATTGAGGCTGGGCCTGTGGCGGGAAGCGCTTACTGCGCAACCTCTGCTGCAGGCAACAAGTGATGCAATTGAACCCAGGTTTGTGTTTAATAAACCCTACAAAATACAAATTAAGCAGAACACAGAGTCAGATGCTACAAATGCAATACGGATTTATACAGATGGCTCAAAAACCAAAGAAGGTTCAGGATGTGGAGTGTACTCCAGATCACTAAGCCTAAGGATCAAATGGGGAATGGGAAGAAATACCAGCGTGGTACAAACAGAACTGGCTGGTATCTCAATCGCCACAAAAGAAATAACCAAGAAAAGAATTTCGGGCAAAAACATAACAATCTGCACTGATAGCAGACAAGCACTATTAGCCTTGAACAGACACCGTGTTACTTCAGGGCTAGCACTAGAGTGCCACCAAGATTTAGCCAAAGCCTCGGTAGATAATAACATTATCCTGAGGTGGATTAAAGGGCACAAAAGGAGTAAAGGTAATCGCATTGCCGACTCTTTAGCCAAGGAAGCGGCTGGACTAAGAATTTTAGGACCAAGTGGCACCCACGGCCTGATGACTTCGACAATTGCGGAACTAGTCAAATGTTACACCCATGCTCAATCTTTAAAGAGATGGGATGAAATTAAAGGATGTAATCTTGCCAGGATCACCTTGGGCGACCCTGGGAAGCTGGCGCCGAAGAAATATCTGGCGATGACCAGGAAAAATCTACGCCTTACAGTAGGATTTCTGACTGGCCACTGTCAGCTAAGGAAACACCTACATAATATGGGGCTAGTGGACACACCTCTATGCAGGATGTGTGAACAGGAAGATGAGACTGTCAGGCATGTCCTGTGTGAGTGCCCGGAGTTATCGTCAATAAGAGAGTGTGTGTTCGGCGAATCTTGGCCTACACCTGCCGATATAAAGGAGATGTCTCCCAGCGACCTGTCCACCTTCCTGGAAAGGACAGGATGGACGACGACCTAGGAGGACAACTCCTTGGGAGGATGTACAATGGGTCACATGTGGCCTAAGTGCGTGGGCTTACACTCACCCTCCCTACTCTACAGATACAGAGATACAGAGTACACAAATTGTGAAGTGACAATTTTACAAAATTCCCAACTTTTCGCTGTTTTGTCGACTTGGAAAAGTTGGGAAATTTCGGGCCGTGAAAAGAGAAAAAATAATAGTGGAAAACAATAAGCACAATATTATTTAGGTGTTGTTTCCTTTCATTTGTATTGAATATTCCTATATTTGGTGGATATGGTGAAAGACCAAGGACCTTGGTCCAAAGTAGAATAATTCCCATTATTATTTTTATAATTACCAAAATTTATTTTTGTTTGTGCATACCCTAACGGGCATAAGCATTCTGCCAATCTTCAGATAGTTAAGTAAGAACATTAATATATTATAATAGTAACTGATCCCTCGGCTGTAATTTTTTCGAAAGTTGGGAAATTTTGCTGGTGGGGTTGGAAAAATTTGGATTCCCTTTCCCCCCTGGTATTTCTTTTCGCTACTGCCCTGCTTTAGAGGATTGTCATATAACTGGCTTTACAGTTATCTTAAAGGCAGGAAGCAGTTAGTAAAACTCCCGGCAAATACATCGTATATTGAGAATAATACATCAGGTGTACCACAAGGTTCCGTGCTGATTCCTTCCCTTTTTCTGCTTTATCAGAATGATCTGGTCACCATTGATATTAAAGAGAAGTTCACAGTTTTTGCGGATGACACCACGATCCTTTGGCGTGAGACAACTGAAGATAATCTCAGAGACATCATAACTCTATAGGGTTGAATAGTGGTGAGATTCAAACTCCTTATGTTTCAACACAAATAAAACAAACATAGTTTCCTTCAAACTCAATTTTGACGACTTACTTATAGAAAATCACACTATAGTTAACAAAACTCACACAAAATTTTTAGGGATAGGTGATAAATTAAAATTTGATGAGCATATAACAAATTTATGCAAAAAAATAGCATCTGGCTGCTATGCAGTTCGAGTTATTATTATTGAACTCAATCAATCCTCAGCCAGAACTATGTATTTTTTCTTGATAGAGTCGCACTTGAGATATGGAATTGCCTTTTGGGGCTTTTATAGTCAGCAACTACTAAATTCAGTATTCGTTATACAAAAAAAAGCTGTCAGATACATATGTAGGGCACTGCAAACCACTTTTCATTTATCAGAAAATTCTTACTGTACCTTGTTTATTCCTTTTAAAAACCGTTTGCATAATTCACAAAAAATAATCCAACTCAGCAGCAAATAATGACAGAGATTACCACACGAGAGGAAGTCGGAATTTACCCTTGCCAATCCCAAAATCAGCAATTACAAAATTTTCTTTGATATATGAGAGCAAGAAAATATACAACCACCTTCCAATGTGCTATAGGGCAATAGCAAATTTTAAAAAAAGTCAGAAAATTAGTTAAAGGAGTACTTCTGCAAAAAACCTACTATGGCCTTAAGAAATATTACGATGATGTATTTCAACTCTTAGTATTTCAGATGTTACATATCTGAAATGATTTATTTATTTATTATCTATAATGATTTATATTTTGTTTTATTAATGTGTATTCGTATATGTATATCTTTTAACCCTATAATGATTATTCATTGTATATCATAATTTTAACATTTCTTCATTTCTTTAATATTGTTGACTTCATAAAGTTTCACTAGCTTTGTCAATAAGGATTTCTTGGACAATAAAGCATGATTGACTGATATTCACCGATAGAAACTTCGCCAATCAGGACCAGACAAAAACGGCAGTTGTCGACTTATTCGAATCCCAAGCACACAATATCTATGCTGACAAAATTATTGGGCTTGCATAACGTTGGTAAAAGTGAACTGATTCAAATGAAGCTCATTTCAATTGAAAGAAATGAGCATTTACGGAGATATTACAGTTCAAAGTAGACTCAAAAAAAGAAAAAGATTTTTTAGAGAAACTCACACACAAATTTTAGTATAAACTAAACTTCTTGTAATTTTTGCCATAATGTATTCAGTGATGGAGGACATCTCCACCTTTCACTGTTTTTTCCAAAAACACAATACTTATATAAACATAATTATATTTTCGAAGGTAGAAATTGTGTACTTGCCAATTTTTAATACTTGAAACAATACTTTATGGATTCATACATCTTTCATAATCCTGAAAAGAACAGATCACATTCATTTTACAAAAAAATTATGTTTTTGTCTAACGAACCATTTAATTTTAGACTCAAAAAACGTTGATCGGCAAAAGAGATTCGTCCTCTATCTCCCACTGCAGCTTTCACTGTAAGTCAGCTAGATGCATTTGTGATCTAACATCAGAGAGCGCTGTTTGGACTCACAAGGTCTCATTAGTGGTTTCAGGCTGAACCACTGAACTGTTCTTAAAAGGGCAAGCCTTCACTTTCAGGCAGTACTTGACCGACTCGAGAACATTCACGAAATTCATAATTTTTTATGAAGTTTGATAATGAAGATTTCTCATACATTGAGTATTGCTTCATCGTGTTGTGAATTTACTCCGAAAAAAAATTTTTGGAGATTATTGCTTCGACGAACTTTCAAGTTTTTAGTTGGGGCTTCACGAATGAAATATAATGTTGGGCTGTGCACATGAACAGACTCAACTGATATACCTTTTTCGAAAGTTTGAAAAGCTGAAAAAAGCTTTCTGTACAAAGCATATATTTTTACTCGATCCAATCTGCTTTTAGCAAAAACTCTCCAAGGTCTCAGGAACAAATAGAAAATAAGATTAGAGACAAACGGAAAATCTCCACCAGTCTTCATCAACGACACTCCCGTTTTCACGCACAAGTCGATACGTCTACTGTAATATTCATGAGGAACCATGGATATTACCCTACTAAAATATTCAATAACCTGGTTATTAGGTTTCAGAACTTTAAAGCAGAATAAAGCTCACGGATATGTAGGAGTTAGCTTGGTTTTGCAAAATTGAACACGTCAAATTCACGACAACAGTCATTAATTTCAGCATAAATCATGCATGTTAACATTTTTTGTGGGGCTTTGTTGTTCTAAAAGTGCTGGCTGCAACTCATCGTGTAGATGGTTCATTGGGAGGGTATACATAATGAAATTTTTTAACAAATTCCGAAAAAAACTTAATTGCATCTTATACTGAATTATCTATCTTTCTTTTCTTCATGAAATGGTGGAAATGAAAATTTTCTTGCTGTGATATTAGTATTTCAACATCTCAAACTACTTGTTTGAAAAGTTATTGACAATCAGAAAAGAATTCATCTATTCTCAGATGGCACACAACCCGATAATGTACATTTGACTTCGTGAATGATTTTTTGAACATTTTTCGATCGAATTCAATTACAAATAGATTTTTAACTAGTTGACATATGAGCTTTTTTGCCATTTTCAATAGAAATCAAGTTAACAATTCGAAATACTTATCATTGAAATTACAATATTTTCACCATGATTTATAGGTGCTTCCGATCAAATACAAAAAATGTTTAAGTGTGTGTATACTCGCATTTGTAGGTACGTTTTTATGTATGCTATACTTATCTAGGTGTATAGTTCAAATAAGTAGACGATATAGTGCAATCTACCCTCCAAAAGCTTCCCTTTAATAATATAGTAAGGGAGTCGACTAATTTCGTTATTCAATAATTATTTTTGATTATATAAAAATCTTAAAATAATAATAATATATACAGGGTGTAACATAAGTACGTTAAAATATTCAAGTGACGTATTCCTGAGACAATTTTAAGAAAAAAAGTCTATATGAACTTGTGTCCTAAAATGCTTCGTTTTGGAGATACAGGGTATTGAAATTGAATTTTTCTGTTCGCTTTTTGAAAATAACTCTTGCATAAAATAAGTTATTTGCACGAAATTCGGTACCCGGGATTTTTTTGACGTGGGAAATCATATTTTCGTATTAATTTTCATGTAACATGTAGAGGGCGCTGCGTACGCTGTCATTATTTATTCCAAATTGCCCCAACTTTTTTGACAGTAAACTTTTGGTACTTTTCATGAAAAAACCTAATTCCCAGACCTTTTTCAAGTAAAAAAGATACACCTCCTCAACAAAGCTGGAGGTGATCGTTTTCGAGATATTTATAATTTCCTATATCGATGCATATTACTTAGCTCCTAGGGCGCTAAGTTAAGTTGCTGAGAACATTGCAAAAACTAAGTATGTAAGCTTCTAAGTATGTGGTGGATCTCGTCAAAATAAACAACTTTTTCCTATAAAATGTTCAACGGAAAATGATTCGTTTACGAAATACAGATTATTGAAATTTTTCAAAACTTGGTAGGTTTTTGTCATAAGTTTTTTGCAATTTCAGTTATTTTCATCAAACTTTATACGCATCATGCCCGTACAGACTTCTTCAAAACTGAGCATTATCGAACTGCTTATTCAATCCAAATAAAAAAAAAATGTCAGGTTAAATTATTCAATTAGAAAGTGCTACATTTCGGAGTTTGTAAAAAAACAATTCGGAGAAGTACTATGTTATTTATTAGGAAAATGAACATATAAAAATTGAACGTAACAACTATTACAACAACTGTTCAAAGTGACGACCCCCAACAGTAATACAAGCTTCTGCTCTCCTCATCAAAGAATTCCGCACCCGTTGAAAAATGCCCGGAGTGTTTCTTATCGTTTCGCAGCAAGCTATGATGCGATCCCTCAACATTTCGTCGCTTTCAATGGGGCTAGCATAAACTAGTGATTTTAGGTGTCCCCAAAAGAAGAAATCGACGGGATTGAGGTCCGGTGACCTCGGGGGCCAATGATCAGTGCCTCCTCTTCCTATCCATCGTTGGGGATATGCTACGTCTAGAAAATGTCTTGCTATCACACTAAAATAAGCAGGAGCTCCATCGTGCATAAACCAATAGTGATTTCGGAGACCAATGTGAACATCTTCCATAAGTTGGGGAAGCTTGTGTTCCAAAAAATGTAGGGGGAGAAAATAGGGCCCAAATAAATAATCTCCAAATAATCTCCAGATAATCTGTCTTGGAAATGAGTTTGCGTTATCGCATGTGGGTTATCTTCCGCCCAGATGTGGTTGTTATGGAAGTTCATGATACCATTTCTTGAAAAATTAGCCTCATCTGTGAAGAGGATTTTCGATAAAATTTGCGGATGTTGCTCGACTTTTCTTTGAAGCCATTGAGCAAATTCGATACGTGATTGGAAATCACATAGCGTAAGTGCCTGGACACGCTGAACATGATAAGGATATAATTGCTGTTCCTTTAAAATTCTGTAAAGTGTCATGTGACTCACATTTAAAGTTTGACTAACTTTTCTTGTACTTGTCTCTGGATGTTCACTAATTTCTTCAAGAACCGCCTCCTCCAATTCTACAGTTCTTGTAGTCCGTGGCCGTCTTACTGCAGAAATTGTTTCAAAGCTTCCAGATTCGGAAAGTCGCCGGAAAAGATTCGCAAATGTCGTTGCACAAGGAGTCACGCGTTGCGGATACCTTTCCTGATAGATGCGTCTGGCCTCGCTTGAATTTCCGTCAGCCAAGCCGTATGCAAAAACCATATCAGCCATTTCAGCATTCGTAAGGTCGGGTATGGTACCAAAAAATCACTTTATAAACTCCGAACTGTGAATTTGTCAATTAATAGTTAAAAATGTGATGGCGAACTTCTGTTTTTATAAACAAACTTTCATAGCCTACTCGATTTAATTAACTTAATTTGCAAGCGGAGAGTGACAAAAATTATTGAAATCAAATTTGGCTACAAAGTAATATGCATCGATATAGAAAATTGTAAATATCTCGAAAATTATCACCTCCAGCGTGGTTGAGGACGTGTACCTTTTTTACTTGGAAAAGGTGTGGGAAGTAGGTTTTTTCATGAAAAGTGCCAAAAGTTTACTGTCAAAAAAGTTAGGGCAATTTGAAATAAATAATGACAGCGTACGCAACGACCTCTAATTCCCACTTCAAAAAACCCCGGGTACAGAATTTCGTGCAAACAAAAAAAAACAATTTCAACACCCCGTATCTCCGAAACGAAGCATTTCCGGACACAAGTTCGTATATACTTTTTTTCTTAAAATTGTCTCAGGGTGTACTTCTGAATACTACTTACTCACATATATATATATATATATATATACAATCGATCGCTTCAAAAACACATCACTTACTTTCTTCGGAAGCTTCTGATAATTTCTTTTTCATATTTTCTGTTTCACTATCACTGTGGTCATTTAAATCAATAATGAATTCATTTCCACCATTAATTTGGAAGTGTACAATCTCCATATAGTCTTTTTCAACTGAAATTAGTTTTTTTATTATTTTCTGCCAGTCTTCTTCAGTAATATTAGATACTTCTTCTTTGACTAGCTCTATTACCTTGTAATCAAATTTTGGAATATTATTTTTACGCCTGATGCTTTTTTTCAATTACACTATTCGCATCCAAATTTGGGATCAATGTGTTTTCAAACAGTTGCTCAAAAATATTAGCTTCCATGTTCTTAAGATATATTGCAGTCCTCAAGTTTTTTCCCACATCATTTCAGAAAATTCGGAATCCATCCTTTACTTCCTCCGCAATGCACAATGATTAGTCGCCATCCTTTGTTTGCAGGCATGTTATGCGTACACATTCTCGAACCATCAGTCCACTCTTTCATAACTGTGTCGTGAGTGTCATGCCAAGTTTCGTCCAAATAGAAAATTTGCCGTTGTTCTTGTCTATATTTAGTTATTTGTTCTAAGTATTTGTTACGCAATTCCACTATTCTTCTGCTTTTCATAACTGCTTAACGTTTCTATATTATTTTGAAGATAAACCCTAGTTTATTTATCAAATTCTGAAAAGTTTTGTCACAGCAGCTCACGTTATGGCCGGAAGTATTCAATTGCTTACTTATGATTTCAATTGTAGGTATCTCATTGCTTTTGTAACAGTCGTATATTGTTTTTTTCAATGATTTCATTAGATGAACATCTGAAGGTTTTGGTAATCCCGTATCACATCGCGTCTTGAGTTCCTAAGGTTTGTTTTTGACCATTTCACGTACAGTTGAGAAAAGAATTTCGGTCAAATCTGATGTTGCTTGTAATCGTTTGTTTCCCTCGAAACGAAACTTGAGATGTAGATTCTTATATACATTGAAACATACTCTCTCATTCAATGTTATATTTTTTTCGCATTGTTCACCAATACTATTGGAACCACTCCACAGGAAAATGTCTTGTTCAAGGACGCCACATTCTAAACAGATAACAAAACATTTTATCTAATTATAACTGTACCAATATCGAATTTCAACACTAAAATCGCGATCAGTTCCTGAACTGAACATTGACAACTCGGTTAGTAAAAATCATCCAATACGAACCGCCAAGTCTACAGACCACGTGGACTAGTCGGCAGCGGCTTTATTTCTCTGTATTGGTTTTTTGGCCTTTGAGATCGCCGACAGCTTTATTTATGCACAATACCGGTTACTTCGGCTATACTTATAATCGAAATGTTCTATATTTTCAGCATTTCAAATCGTTGTTTTCTCTGTTACAACTTATTATAGCTTTTTTGTGTGTGTGTGTTTTCTTTCGATGAGATTTTTATGAAAATGATGTGATAACTTTTTCAACATTACATTAAGGAAAAGAAGTCAACCATCTATATCTTAACCATTCGATATCTAATGTAGTTTTTGTTGTCTTTCTGGTTTGCTGAAATGAAAAACTCTGACTTCTCCTCACAAAAAATCACTTTTGTTCAATACCAAGAATATCTTATGCCGCTAGGCCAAGTACTTTTGGAAAAACTCTTTGTAATAACCTTTTTCGACATTTGGAGAAATGATTCGATTTTTCCGATAATAATGAAGAGGAACGTCTTAAGTTTGAGTAGTTCATGGAATGAAATCAAATGAATATACGAAATTTTACACGAAAAGAAGCAGTAAAGCATTTCATATTTTCATGAAAAGCTCAATTTTTCCCTTATCTGAAACAATTATTGGTCTTTCGTTCATCAAAATTATCAAGCAAAACCTTTCATCTTGTGTCTTGACGTTGTATAAAATATTCAGATGTAATGTAACATGGCAGTATGACGGATCCAATTAATAACAACGGAAGTTTTCTGTAGGTGTCATGGATTTAAGGCAAATATTCCCTTATAAATCAAAAGCTGCTAATAAAATATTCAGCAAAGTTGCTCGGTGAGCGGAATACTCATCAGTACGGTTGCTTTTCCCGTAGTAAATATTCACTGGAATTCTGCGATGAAAACACTAAATTAGTATCTGATTCTTATTCGAGAGCAGCATGGAAAATTAATCACAGCACCGTCAGTTTGCGAGAGACTAAAAAGGTTCAAGTTTTCAGGTGCTTTTAGAATCCCGAAGGAAATGAGATAATTAATTACGCTACTTTCATCACACCCCTCGGTGACGAATTCGAGAAAAAAATTAATATGTTAATAATTATGATTGATAATGATATACATTTACATTATAAAATATTTCAGAGAGATTTTTGGAGGAAGGAGATCATACTGAAGTTTTTTTTATAAAACGACCTTAAGATTCGACAATTTAGTTACTTTGCGCCTATCGTCAAAAGTAATATTTCATAAATAGTTGATGAATCGTTTTTAATTGAGGGATGGATCTGAAATGATTCGCGAAAATGATTTCTAAACAATTCAATACAGAATAACACTATACTTATACAGTGTGTCAATTTAAAAACTTACAATAGGCTATATCTCACAAACGATAGCTGATATCGAAAAATGTTCGAAACCGTTTCAAGGATAGTAAAGGGAAACTAAAGTGACATGAAAGAGAACTCACCCCCATCAACCCCCCAGGCCCCACGCACCAAAACTCAAAAAGTTTAAATTGCAAACCCCTACTTGTAATACATCATTGAAAAGACTATAAAAATGCTATACAATGATATAAATAATAATTGTACAGGATGAAGCAACAATTGTGAAACTTTGGCTTGAATGGAATATTTAATGAGGTTTTTGTTGAACTACAATTTTATTAAAAATGTCAATTAAGTAAATATTCAAAGTGGGTTCCGTTGTTTTGTAAACAATAATATAGCATATTGTCAAATGCTGCACGAACTTTAATATCACTATGACTTTTTTATTTGTAATGCTACCTCACGGACTATTATTTTAAATGAAAAGTATTCATCGATACTTTTTTTGTTAAATAAAAACTCAATTTGCAGTTTTTTGGGTTATGTCAGAGTCAATAATTTTTGGTTTGTTTGGGACTTTTAAATGTCATTAGTTTTCATCTATACTGTCATTCAACAGTAGTTGTCACGATGGTTTACAGTATATCTGAGCGCGTGGAGATAACTTTTCATATTTGCCTCCCAGAACCAGTGTTATTTAAAAACAGCTCAAATATTTCATGAAAGGCATCCGGACAAAAATGTAAGTCACGTGTACGTCCGCGATTTAGTTGAAAAGTTAAGAGAAACGGGATCAGTGCAAAATAAAAAAAGAATGCCCAAGATTACTGACTGAAGCAACCCAAATTGAGGTCCTTGCAGTGACAGGACTTTCAAATGAGCTGGCTAGATAGGTGTTGAAATTTAATAAGTTTCACCCGTACAAAACACAAATTCTTCAAGAAATAGGCGATGATGATTCAAACCGACGAATTGAGTTTTGTGAACTCATGACTGAAATAATTCGCGTTGAACCGAGAATGTTTAAAAATATTTGTTTCAGTGATGAATGTACTTGTATGCTGAATGGTAATGTAAATAAACAAAACTGTCGATACTGGAGTGATGCGAACCCGCATCGATTCAGAGGAGGTCACACTCAATATCCTGAAAAACTGAATGTTTGGGCAGGAATATTAGGCTATGCTATAATTGGTCCCTTGTTCATACCTGGCAATTTAAGTGGCGACATTTATCTCAATATGCTGGAAAACACCACCAAACCTTTAATTGTGCATGAATTAGAGAACCAAAGGGACGACCAAGGCAACCTAGCTGTAGACGAAGATTTGCTGCACTTCCAACAAGATGGAGCACCTCCTCACTATGCAGCTCTAGTTAGGCACTGTTTGGATACTGATTATTTGAACAAATGGATTGGAAGGAGAGGTCCCATTGAGTGGCCACCGAGGTCACCACACTTGGCGCCACCTGATTTTTTTCTGTGGGGTCACCTCAAGTCTTTTGTTTATAAAACTCAACCTGCGTCATTTGGGGAATTGCGAGAAAGAGTTACGCAAACATGTCGCGCCATTACTAGAACAACATTTGCTAAAGTTCGTGCAGAATTTGAAAATAGGCTATAATATTGTTTACAAAACAACGGAACCCACTTTGAACATTTACTTAATTGACATTATTAATAAATTTGCAGTTCAACAAAAACCCCATTAAATATTCCATTTAAGCCAAAGTTTCACAATTAAGTATTGTTTCAACCTGTACAATTATTATTTATACCATTGGATAGCATTTTTAAAGTATTTTCAATGATGTATCACAAGTAGGGGTTTGCAATTTAAACTTTTTGAGTTTTGATGGGTGGGGCCTAGGGGTTTAATGGGGGTGAGTTCTCTTTCATGTCACTTTAGTTCCCCCTTACTAACCTAGAAACAGTTTTGAGCATTTTTCGATATCAGCTTTCGTTCGTGAGATATAGCCCATTGTAAGTTTTAAAATTGACACACTGTATATACAATATAAAACAATTCAAAAAATTGCTATCAGGCTGTCGCCTCCAGAAATCTCGCCTACCGTCAGTGGCGCAAAAATCCCAGTGCCGAAAACCGAACTAGATTCTTCTGGTCGGTAGCTGAAGCAGAACATTGCAAAATCCACAATTCCACCACTAACACAAGCGCATGATTCAATTGCAACAGCAGCCATAGAAAAGCAAATCTACTAGCTGAACAATTTGCGTCCCACCTCACAGTCGATTTTCTGGGAAAGGCACCACCCACTATTCCCACACTAAAATCCGCCATGCCGGGAATTACTTTTCGACAACGTCTATCAGGCGAATTTCGAAACAGCTCAATTTCAACAAGGAGTCTGGTCCTCTAGAAGTGCCCATCATCGTACTAAAAAAGTGCGGAAATGAACTAGCACCAGTGTTTTGCACACTTTTCAGCCTGTCTTACAAGAAAGGGGTTTTTCTTTCTTGCTGGAAGATAGCTCGCGTTCAGCCTATTCCCAAAAAGGGTAAAAAAATCTTCCACATAACTATAGACCAGTCGCTTTGCTATCAGTAATATCAAATACTATGGAGAAAGCAGTAGACCACCACTTCCTTAAATATTTGGATGGCTTCAACATCTTGAGCGACCGTCAATATAGCTTTCGGAAACAAAGATCAACAGGCGACTTACTATCGTATGTCACCCATATTTGGAATAAGGTAATCGAGAAACACGAAGAATCAAGAGCTGTTGCGCTTAATATTTCTGAGGCCCTTGACCGTGTGTGGCATGAGGGTTTGCTGGCCACACGTCGAAACTATCTATATCTCTCGAATACTTTTATCATCAACGCTGGTGTTCCCAGGGATCTATATTGTCTACAGCCCCTCTTTCTATTGTATATCAACGACTTATTGGGAAAAACCAAGAATCCAATATATTGCTTTGGTGATGACAGCACACTTGTTTCGTCATTTCATTTGGATTCCAGAACATCTGCGGCGGAAGCACATCTTCACCGGCAGCAGGAGGTTACATATCCCAATGAGGATATAAAAGTAATTTCGAGTTGGTGTAAAAGTAACCAGGTTCAGTTCAATGCCACAAAAACCCAGGTATCGGTTTTCTCCAAAAAGTAAATGTCACCGAAGCGGATATAATAATGTCAGGTAAGACAATTTCACCTTCTGCTTCGATAAGTTTGTTGGGGGTTAAATTGGACACCGATGTGTCTTGGCACAATCATGTCGCTGAAACTACAAAAGCCGCTTCTCACACTGTTCTTAACCAGAAAACTGTACACACCTCAGCAACTTTTAATGCTTTATGAAGCTAATTTCAGAATTTCTTTGGAGTATTGTTCTTCTGTATGGAGCTCCGCCCCTAAACATACTCTGAAGCTGCTGGATTCCATCCAGAAAAGAGACATCCGCCTGATTGAAGACGCAAACATCACTGATAACCTTGATAGTCTGGAACATCGAAGAAATGTTGGAGGATTTGTCTCTCTTTCATAAATAGTTTCACGGGAAGTGTTTTAGCACATTTGATTCCACCAAGAACGGCACACATCAGAAATACGCGACGGACTGTGACTGCTCATCGTTTCGAGGTTCAACTCAATATACTCGAACTTCACTGTTCAAGAACTCTTTCATTTGGAGGAAAAGTATAAGTGTTTTTAATGTTGTAAAATTTTTTGAGGATCTTTTCATTGCATTCACCGCTTCATCAGTTAATACTAACCTTCAAAAGAAAGCTGTTGAAATTTCATGATATTCTACTCAATTTGTGAGATATTGTGCGAAGAGTGACACTACATTTGTTATTTTCGAAACAATGGATTAAAAAGAATTTCGTGTTTCACCTTTACATTGTTTCTTGATGAAAAACAATACCGTTCAAGCGGAGCAATGGCTTGAAAAGTATTATAAGGACTTTGCTCCATCAGAAACAACACTTAAACGTTGGTTTGCTGACTTCAAAAGTGGTCGTATTGGCATCGGTAATGCAGAACGCAGTGGAGATCCAAATGAGACAGTAACGCCAGAGAACAAAATCGTTTTGAATGATCGAAAAGTAACTTGCGTGAATTAGCTGACTTCTGACTATAAGAAAGCTCTGTTCAAAGTAGGTGCCGCGCGAGCTCACCGTTGCCCAAAAACAAGAACGTCTTGACGATTTTGAGCAGTGTTTTGCTATGTTTCAACAAAACGAACCGGAATTTTTGCGTCGATATGTGACAAACACGAATTGAACTTCGAATTGCTCCCACATCCACCTTATTCGCCAGATTTGGCTCCCAGCGACTACTGTTTGTTCACAGACCTCAAAAATATGCTCACTGATAAGAAGTTTCGCTCGAATGAAGATAAATCGTTCTACAAAAGTGGTACTTATTGAAATATTAGAGTGATGCTGTAATGATTGTGTGGCTCTTGATGGAGATTACGTTGATTAATTAAGCTAATTTTGAACAAAAAAACGTGTTTTATTCAGGCCCAGGTGTTACTATATTATTTGTAGCTGGATTTGTACTATGTGATTTATTTGTATAATCACAATTCAAAATTGATAGATCCTTTCACTTGAGTTAAAATGATAAAAATAGGTGAACAATTTGAAAATTTTCGCCTGACGGCCTTATATAATAAAAATTAATGTCTCTGCATTAAAAAATCTTGCAGCAAAAACATTAATTTTAAAATATTTTGAAAAGTCATGATATTTCCATTATAATCATTGTACTGCTCTTAATCCACTTTAATCCGAGAACACTTCAGTTTGAAAATTAAATCCAATTATACCGATGAATCGATAGTGCAAATAATGACTTTACAAAGCTAAATATAGATCGAAGTGAAGTATGACGTCACTAATAGAAATTACCTTTCATTAAAGCTTCCACCATTAATTTACCTGGGATAATCTCGAAGCCAAACAAAGATTACACGTTCGCGGAAAAACTAAAAAAATTTTCATGCCGTTCACGTTTCGTTTCACGAAATGAAAAATCACAACTCTTGAGGAAAAATCACCATGAAAAAAACGGGAAAAATATATGTAATATCATCGACAATGAAAAAATATTATTTACTTCCAAATTGTTTTTCACCCAGTAAACAATTCCTGTGACGTAACTGTCATAATCTTTTATGAAGGGTGGAAACAATAAAATTAAACAGAACAACTGTTTTCCACAGGAGTAGGTACTCTAAATTATTATTTGTGATGTGTAGCTAGCTACTTACTACTCATTGGCATTTCTTTGACGCGAATTTTTTGCCTGATCATATGAAATTGTAATGAGAATATCAAGGGATTTAAAACGACGTCTTACTGGACCACAAAAACTGAAAAATTATCAAGACTAAACTTCTATATATACCATATATCTCGAGTAATTTATATTTGCATGGTGACAAAGTAGTATTTTTTAATTTAGGTATTCACATTAAAGCTGATAGAGTTAAGTTATTTTCAGGCCATATGTTCAGACTCTGTTCCCGAAATTTTTTGCCAGCTTCACCGTTACCTTTACTCGTTCAAAATTAAATCATTTGAAGTTCATTTTATGCTCTTTCATTATCATGATGAACAATTTTTTGCTCAGGCACACAGCAGATGTGGAAATAATTTTTGGAAACATTCTTCTAGGGTGAGAGAGATATAAATATATACTATTCCCTCTATCATCGATTTTAAATATGTTATTTTTTTAATCAATAGGCCACAGTTTTCAGACCATAATCTATTTCTACTTATTCAAAGGTATATTGTAGCACTTTCAGACATTATGGTCGAAATTATGGTAGAAGTACCAATGTCTTACCGAGTGTATTACTTTTCAATACCAGCTATGAAATCTTTTACTTTCTGTAACTTACCATGGACGTTCATTTCATAACTATATTTTGATGTGAAAATATTAAGGAGAAATTTATATAATCCAGTTGTATCACAACGAGTACCGAATTCAAATTAATGATATTTTATGGTTTCCTCTAGACACCCGGATCAATAGAAAATATTTTACATTTATAACATTATTACTTCGGGTTAGGTTAGGTCCAAAGTGACTGGGTCTTTTCGACCTTCCACCACAACCCGCAAGGGTTTATTGTAGCTCACACCTATTCACACTCGACCAAATAATCATTTTCCAAACAGAGGCGACACACACTGCCTTCCGATAGTCCGAGTCTCTGCATGTGATGATTCAAATGACAGTGACCTGTAGGAAGGCCTGTTAGACATCGTAGATCATCCCTACTGTAGTCCAGCAACTGTTTGGTATCAAGCTTCGAAGGGTAAATGAACGCCTTGGAATGAGCTAATTCTGGAAGATTCTGCCAGAAATCCATAAATCTTCTTGCCATCCAGGTGTTATTACTTCGGGACTCACGCTTCTGTTTTATTTGTTTATTTTTACACAAAACCAACAAACATCTTGAAAAAAAAATTGTATCGATAGTCAGATGAATACCGGACAGCCATTTTCAGTTTGTAAGTAAGTATGTATGTAGTATGTAGTAATTAGGTCAAAAAATGTATACACTTTCTAGACTAATCACTTTTGTTGCCCAAACAAATTTTTTCTAACTGTTCTAAGCGATAAGAACAGAACGTTCAATATATTTCAATTTTAAAATGAAATTAATCCACTTTCATCCCGTTAATAATATTGAACTAAAACATATTATATTTAGAAGAACATTATCAGTATTGTATAAAAAATATATATTCCGAGATATATTTGGTGTGCCACACTTCCGGAACATATTGTATATGTTCAAATTGTAATCACTAGCCAAGAGCTTGTATTTGCTTGTTATTTAATATTTTTCTGTTATGCTGTTTGCAAGAATCGATTGTTTGAAGTTGGTTCTATTAAATTCTAAGTTCTATTAAATTCGTCGATTTTTTCATGCACTTTATCAGCTTTCATTCAAGTTATTGATTGATTTCTTGGAATCCCCAAATATTCATCTCACTTCTCACACAGCGTTTAATTCGTTTCACAATATAAGGTACTTTTTACTGGATTCCTCAGGAAAAATTGAACAGAAACGCTCGATTCTGAAACTGGTTCTTCCTACTTAAGAAGTGGAAAATTCAGAATTTTTTCCACCCTATATCTCGAGTAATTTATATTTGCATGGTGACAAAGTAGTATTTTTTTATCTAATGGATATCTCAACGATCAATATTCACCTTTGAAAGAACAATCAACCTGTATATTTACACAATTCTACGACTTGCTAAAGAATACAATGTAATACCATACTATACATATAGATACCACCTACTAATACAAAATTAGCCACTGGAAAAACGACATTATGAGCTCAAAATAGTCCTTATACTCAATTCTTCCAAATACAATCTGTAGGCAAATCCAAGTTGATTTCATGGCTCACATTCAGGTGAGAACATTCTGTATGAGAAATTACAGTTAGTACCCCTAATATACGATATTTTTTAACAATTAGGTATCTGTTTCACCTAAATAGTCTGAAAATCAACACTAGCTGCATATAAGTAATAGTTGAAATGAAAAGATTTATAAACAACTGTTTCAGTTATCTACATGAAGATGATGTCAGTAATATTTCGCCTCATTTGTTGCTAATATAAGAAAACAGTTTTTTACACCAACAAGATACCGCCTGTAAACTTTAAAGAAATAAATAATAAATATGTAGGTACCAACACATAAATCTCCATAGGGTAAACATATATAATATTAATACTTAATAATCAATCATAATGTGAGTACACATTACTCTACTTGAAACCTTGGTGACTGATAACGTTTGAATAGCCATACGCAAACTGTTGATTTAGGTTAGAATTCCCGGATATCACAAAAGTTTACTTGCACAATATGGTTTCTCAGGTACACCCTCCCAGGAAGCTGCACTACTGACATAACACAAAAATAAACAAAAGAATGACTTACTTTTCGAAGTACAGGTACAAATCTACTTCAAGAGGTCAGCAAGTTTTTCGAAGTTTCCGACAGAAACAGGCAATGTTGTGACAGAAATCGATCGTTAGTTCATGGGCACCACACGTACACGGCCGTTTTCAGTAAATCTGAGGTAAGTTTCTCATTAAAACACGAAATATCGCGATATTTTCGTACACAAACAATTCGACACTGTCAAACGTTCTCCATGACAGTTCCCACTGAATGATCAGTGCGCACGCTCGCGCAGACGCGGTGTCCGCGCGAGCATTTTAATTTTCAAAGCCTCCTACAAGCATCTCTAATTATTAGGCGTATTTGATAATATTGCACTCTAACAATCTAATTAACACATGTTTGATTCGTTTCGTAAACTTATCGACAACGCTTGCTTGTTCTTCTTACTGATTGTAAACAAACAAATAGATGATTGATTTATTAATTCATGAAAATACTGTTGAAAAAATGTTATTGTTTTTATGAAATGAAAAGGCCTCAATTGACAATTATTGTAGACTCTTTTAACATTTTTATATTGAATTGAGAACGCAGATACGAAACCAGTAATTATTAATTTCAGTTATTTGATTATGCTTTGCTCCGGAGACTTCCTGCTGGAAGCTGGAATCTCTGGAGTTTACATTGATCCGGAGGGTAAACTGAGCTTCGCAGTTTCCTATTTTTATAGGCAGAGGTCAGCTCCTGTTCAGCCTGTTTTGGGTTGATTATCACACCAGATATTTAGAAAAACAGGTCACGTTCACGACGTATTGCTTGATTTAATATAAATGATTGCACACTTATATATTTTTTGTTGATCCTGCAGAAATTATATATTTTGCGGGAATGGCTATAGATGAAACTATAGGCACGATATAGTGATACTTCTTCCCAATTTATTTACTTCGTGAGTATAGGGGAGGATTGATGATTTGGCTTTCCTTGAAGTAATTCTCAAAGAAACGCATTTATAATCGAATGAAAACATACATTTGTTAGTATCAAGGCTTTCAAGGCCCTTATCGACTTGAAAAAATGTCGAAATACCCGTTGTTAGATTCAGTTCCAAGACGAATATTTTCTGTCAAGGAAATGTCAATGACTGGGTTGCTACTGTAACGAAGTATAAATATTATCGTCAATATTTTCAGAAATTACGGTTATGTTCTGTTTCTTAGTAGAATTTGATTATTTATGAGTTACAATTAGATATATGTATAAATATGGAGTAATAGTCTTGTCCTGAAACTTTGAATACATGATCAATGATCATAATGATCTATTAAACTGACATGTACCTATATCAATACTCTTTCATTTTTCACATAATGTACCTTCTTGTGATAAATGTCCGTTTCAATTCCCTAAAATATATTTATAGTTCAAACTGAATGTAGTTGATGTGAAAGTAGTCGTTTCGTCCAGTTTGTATCTGAAAAAAAGTTTCGTTTTAATGGTAGTCATTTTTTTTTCTTCCTTTCTTTAGAAATTTCCCACATTTTTTGTTCAATGAAAGCGTTTTATTCCAAAGAACTAATCTCTTCTGAATATGTTCGTTTTTTAATTCGAATGAAATTCCTATGGCTGGGAATAACTAAACGAATGAATGTGTATTCGGGCGGTAGCCGGTTGATTCGACGTGGATGCTTTGTTCACTCACTCAAATCAACCGCCGTGTTGGTCGCTGGTTAAAACACCAGGACGAACGATCGATTTTCACTTGCTATCGTCCAACCCATGTTAGGAATCACACGTTAAAAGGTAAGACCACGATAGTCCTTAGCTCGCACAAGTTTCGACTTTTGAGGGTTGTCGCTCGCAGGGGTGCGACAGCTGGTTAAACAGCAGAGAAACAGCTTTTAAACAAATTTAAACAGACTGTCATCGCGAGCAATGTTGTCCCTCCAGTGACACAACGTCGTAATGTTTTGAAAGAATGAATGCTTCGTCTTGTAATGACAAGTGGCAATTTTCGAAACTTCGAAGTACATCATTGAGTAAATAAGTAAGTGACATTTTATATTTATTCATTTTCATGCATCTCATTGTGTGGCGTTCCTATAAATGATAAAGGTATGTTGTCATGACAAATATTTTTAGTACAAACTGAATGGGAAAAAGTGGTTTTCATTTAATTCAATGTTCACTTAAATGTAATTATATTATGGCAGGGGTAAAACGAAGAAAATATCGGCCAATTAAATATAGGTGGCATACCCCTAATTGCCAAACTCCTATAATTTGTTCTTGTCCTCGTATAATGAAAACGGATACAATAAAATATCTGGGTGTGATGCTTGACCAACATGTACGCTGGGACAAACATGTAGATTTTCTCGTGAAAAGACTTAGAAAACTTATTTATAAATTCTACCAACTCAGGAACATACTAAATAAACATTTATTACTGATGGCATACGATGCATTAGCTGAATCAGTAATAAGGTACTGTATTATTGTTTGGGGTGGGTTGAATAAAATACAATTATATAATCTTCAAGTGATGCAAAACACATTGCTTAAAATAGTATTGAAGAAAGATAGAAGACATTCAACTGATAGCTTATATAAGGAGGCTAGTATATTCAATATCAGAAAAGTATAAACCCGACCCAAATCCGAGAAAACAATGTTCCGTTTTGTAAAAATGTATCCACCCAAACTCCAAAGGTTTGTTACTTTGGACCGAAACTTGTCAATCAAGTTTCCATTGAACTAAGAAATATAAAAAATATTAATGAACGCAAGGAAACAATTAGATCCTTCGTTGATCACAACTTTGATTTCTTAAAAGAAATATTTGAATCAACTGAATCATGCCTGAATTTTTTTTAATTCACTTAAACCTGCCTCCTCTTCGCCTGATTGTCTGGTTCAATCCTTCTTCGGGTTGATAATTGCTTTCTATTATTATTTTTTTATTATAAATTTTTATTTCTTACTGAAAGGAATGAATAGTTTTTTTTTCTCACTTACATTCATGGTTGTGTTCAGATCTGGGAAAATACGCAACGCAAGCTTTGCTTAGGCGTTTCCCAACAACTGAACATTACCACTTATTTATTGTTATTTATTTTTAATTTACTGTAATTATTATTAAAGACATGCTAACATCTATTATAGATAAGAATATGTATTGAATAAATTGATTGATTGATCCATCCAATATGATTCCTTCCGATCAACACAGAAATAAAAATTTTTTTGTGGGAAAATCTGCTGAAGATGTAATGATTATCGTACGAAAAAATAAAGAGAAATGTACTCTTTCAGTTAGTGAATACCTAACTTTTCATTTGTAAAAATTTCAGTCAATCACTAAATAATTGTAACCTATTGAGAGTGATGTACTCAGAGTCACATCAAAAGTGACCGATACGAACGACACAAATAATGAACAATTTAACTGAATAGTTGCTTATCATCTTTCCATTAAACTTTCGACTTCTTTCTAAACTAACTACATAGATGGGATCCATATACCCATGGCCGATACTTTCGTGCAAACACTCTGAACTTTTCAATGAATGAATCAACAAAAAAAAACGTAATTGTACAAGAAAGTTCATTTTGGAGATTTTCAAGAATACAGACAAGATGACCATCATACACCAAAATTACAACAAATCAACATATTCTTCAGAATTCATTATTCTCGAATTTCCAGCACCTGAAAAATGTTTTATTTTCTGAAGATGTTGCTGGTAAGGAAACTCATCAAAAATTGATATCACTCGTGATAGGGCAAACAATGGAAGTTTGTGATTGGGGTATTTAAAACTATGTCAGAAATCAGTAAAGTATGCTAATCGCCGAAAATTTTGAGAAAATTTAAACTTGGCATAGTTAGTTTGAAACAGATAGCTAATAGTCGAAGTAAACTAGTTCCAATTATCGAGAATATAAAGTTATATGGCCATCAAGAACAAGCGATACGAGTGAATGTCCCTGAGCTAGAGATAAACCATGTAAACTTTAGGGCTTTATTGATTATGAGGATGAGTACAAGGCGTGGAACGAAAACTTATTGAAACATTCTAAAGCGTCATCAAGGAAAGTTACATATTTTAGCAAACAATTCAAAACGAAAAAATTGAGACATCTGGTGAAATAATCGAAGAAAATATTTTCGCATAATGAAATGAAGAAAATTGTTGTTCCGTTTTTGCAGATGAAACAGACATTTCAAGAAATGAAAAAATGTATTTTTTGTCCTGAAGTAGTCATGGTATGTATTAGGTTGTTTCAAAAGTTTTTTCCGTTTTTATGAGTCTTCTCTCAACAGTAATATCTCAGTGAACACTCATTCAATTCCAACGACATAAACGTTAATTCCGTCAGCATGAAAATTGCGGGATTCGATGAAATCGACAAAGGCCATTTTTGCTTGTTCTTAATAGGCGAAAGTTCTTCTGGTGAGAAAGTTATCGAAGTGCCTGAGAAGACGGTAGTCTGTTGACGAGAGGTCTGGGTAGTATGGTAGGTGAGGCAGAACTTCAATGCTCAATTCGTACAATTTTCGGACGATAATTTATGAAACATGGAAAGAGCGTTGTCCTGGAGTATGATCGGACCTCCTTTGTTGACCAGTGCCAGCTGCTGCTAACACAATTTTCGGTACATTTGATAGACTTTCTCACAATATACTACTCACACTAGCCGGATCGGATCCAAAAAAGGATCAGTTTGGTTGCGCAAAAGCAAAAAAATATGCCTCGAAACGTGACAATTTCTTCGATCGTTCAAATCGTGAGGCACCCATTTTCCCCTCCTTTTTTTTTCTTGACCTTCACAATTCGTTTCAAACCATTAAAAACCGCATGGGAGCTGACGTCCAGTTCTTTCGCGATCCCAAGCACCGTTTGTGATAGGTCAGTCTCCACTAGGGTCGTTCAATCCTCGTCCTGGATTACTGTCCTAGATTACTGTACGTCGACCATTTCGAGGCTTATCTTTGAGGTTAAAATTTCTGGAATGAAATTTCGCGAACCAACGTCGAACTGGCGGACATTAATAGTATCATCGTCAAATTCCTGGTTAATTTATTGGGATGTTTCAGCAGCGCTTTGAATCGATTTGTATTCGTACAGAAAACAAATTATATTTGGTAAAAAAATAACAGCATAATATATAGAGTATAAAATTCTATATCGATCAGTATGAAACACAACACAGTATAATAAATATATATTGAGATATGGAGGTACAAAAACACATGACATTGAAACGGACAAAACATGATGGATCATGTGGGATGATTTTTTGATATTTATTTCCGTTAATAACATCATGGATATTCATTTGGCAGTTCTTAGGTATTGATTGTAATTATACGATAGGTCAAGGCTCAGTAGACAAGAGAAGAGAAGTCCTAGTTAGAGGTGAAATTCAAGAGGGGAGAATAGGTAACTGCATTCCATTATATGAGATACCTATATTGGGTGGATCTAGTCAAAGCCAATCTGACTCAAATTAATATTATTTAATATCAATATAAGTCACTCACGACTTACAGATAGTGAGCCCCAAGAACATTATTCCCTGTAAAGTTTATGAGAGGATCATGAATACATAATGAATCCAGCTGTAATAAGCGAATGTTCACATAAAATTGTTGTATATCTTGCAGGATTAGTTTCTTGGCACTTACAAAAATCGTTAAAATGTGAAGGCTGTTTAACTGCTGTAATATGGGAAAAAGCCAATTTCTTAAATTCCTTGATAGCAAAAAAATCTAGAGTAGGGCGAACATATCCTCCACAGAATGTTATAAATATTTCTGAAAAGTTTAAACATTTTATTGGATTGTATGAATAAAAATGAAAAAGAGTGCTTTCATAGTAATTCAAAAACGTAAAATTCTACATCAGGCAATTGACTCAAACGCAGCTGAGTACAACAACAACCATATTTACTTTTCAATTTAAATATAAGAATTTATTTTATTATCAAAAAGTATCGGTGAAGGATCCCGTACGGCAACAATATACAAAATTGAACTTATTGAAGGCCCAGTAATTTACTTCAGCTATACTTAGGTTAGGTATATATCTTTTGTTTAGTTTATTTAGTTAAAATTATGAATTAATGACTTTGGTATTAATTACTACTTATTATATTTTATTATTATAACAAGTTTATTATAAATTATGTTATTTATCTAGAAATAAAAAAAATATTATCATGAACAATATACATTAGAGTTGAATGAAGACTTGACATTTAATGGATTTCAATAAATTGATGGATGTAGCCGTTACTACGTGGTAGGAAAACATAATGAAGAAAAGAGAAATAAAACTTTCTATTTCACTAGTTCGGACTTCCATTGTCTACTATATAAAATGATTTGAAATCCCTGAAACAAGTAAAAAAAAATAATTAAAAATGAATAGCTGAAAATAACATTAAGCAACAATAAACCTGAAATGAAATGATAGTGAAATAACCTACAAGTAAAAATATCATAATTGAATAAATAAAATTAAAGGAATGAAAATAGAAAATAATAAAAAAGTGTAGACATTCCAAGTCACGTTAGTTCACGACGTTTCGATTGTTGGTATCTACAATCGTCTTCGGGTGATGACTGGACTGATTCTTCCGAGAGATGACTATTTATAGGTCGTTGAAATACTTTCACTTTCTCTGCTTTCCATTTTCCGCTTCATTGATTCCGTGAGAGATGGACGTTTTGGCGGGAGTTGGCCATTTTTCGTTTGATGATGGGTTTCCATATGTTTCGTATTTCTACGCTGGCCTGGCTGAATACGTTGTTGGACAACATGTATGCGGCTTCCTTGAATTTTCTCCTAAACCAATGTTCCTCTCTGTGCAAGATCTCAGCTTGGGACCACTCGATGTTGTGTTGATGGGTCCAAACATGGTCTGCTATTCCTGATTTGCTGGTTTCCCCTCGCTGTGTGTGCTTCTTGTGCTCGGCAATGCGAACATTCAATGGCCTCTTAGTTTCACCAATATAGGATTTTCCGCACTCACAGGGTCGCCGGTAAATGAAATTCTTGGAATCGCAGTCCGCGTTTGGGGCCTGGTTTTCGTGAGGCTGCTACGGATAGTGTTACCGGATCTGAAACAGGTTTTGATGTTGTACTTGGAACCAATTCTTCTTATCCTCTCCGATAATCCTCTGATGTAGGGAAGTGTAAGCACTGGTTGTGACGGCTTCTCTTCCTTGCGAGGCTCCTGCTGTCTTTTAGCCAAAGTCTTTTCTACCATCGCTTTGGAGTACCCATTCCGCTGAAGATCATTTTTAATGATGTCTAGTTCCTCCTCAAGATCTTCCTTTGTATTACAGAGCCCAAAAGCACGGTCTAATAGAGTCTTGATGATTCCTCTTTTTGTCGATTGATGGTGGTTGGATTCTTGGTTCAGATACTGTCCCGTATGAGTGGGTTTTCGGTATACAGATGTTTCCCACTTAGTGTCGGTTCTCGTCACCAAAACGTCTAAAAATGGCAATTCGTTGTGGATTTCCTTCTCCATTGTGAAAGTGATGGAAGGTCTCACGCTGTTGATGTGTTTCAGGAAGGCGTCTAGTTCAGTATTCCCATGGTTCCATATTATGAAGGTGTCGTCAACATATCTCAACCAGACTCGAGGTTTCTTGTGGGCTTCTTCAATGGCCAGAGTTTCAAACCACTCCATATATATGTTGGCTATGACTGGTGAAAGTGGCGATCCCATTGGCAGTCCTTTCTGTTTTTATCAAGTTTATTTGTAACTAACGTTACTACAGTTTCGTCCTATAAGGATATTTTCAAACTTATACAATAAACTGTATAATTTTTGTATAGGTCCTATAAGGATATTTTCAAACTTATACAATGAACTGTATGAGTTTATTGTATAAGTTTTACAATTACAATACAATATTGTATAACTCATACAATAAACTGTATAAGTTTGGTATAAGTTTGAAAATGTCCGTATAGGACGGAACTGCAGTAAAGTTAGTTACAAATAAAAGTGATAAAAAACATAGAAAGTTTCATTTATCTTCATTTTATTAATGGATTTCATTTATTGTTTTTTGCTACTTACTTCCAACATAATGTTATGCCTCTGGTCAAACCGCAGTGGTGCCTGAACGGAACACAATACTATAATGGAATGTTCCTTCGAAAAATTTCAGGCACTTATCTACCACATTTATGGATCTCATGTTTTTTTGCAATACAAAAAAAAATTGAAATCATTCGATAAAAACGACGGTTTGAAGGTGGTGATTAGCAACCCCCCATCAAAAATAATAAAATTCATACATTCATTTCAATGGATATTAGTAACATTTGGAATGAATGTTTTTCCAGAAATTGTTGACAAATTCTTGAAACGAAAATCTTAAATAGGTTCGGCTATACGTTCGAAAAGGTCGTATGCTTACGACTTCTCTCAGCAATCTCATTGCAGGAAATATAAAGAAACCAATTCAAAACCGAGTTGGAACACCCTTCCCCAATATCATTGAAAAAGATTAAAAGTCAAATGTGTGATGTCAAATTGAAAAGATCTCCTTTTCAGGCGGCGGTGTTTGAATGACATCCGACGGATACTCTTAGGGATGTTTTGTTATATTTTTACAGCAGAATTTATTTCCAATTCAATGAGGATTTGGGGTTTTATGTTTGAGTGAAGTATTCGTTCAATCTCAGTTTCAGTTACGCACTACTTCCCGGAAATAATCAATAAAGAATTAGAAACAAATAACTGGGAATAATATTTAAATAACAATGAACATTTCAGAATCGTTGAATCTTCTAAAATGTTTTGGAATATTCGCTAATATTCTGGAACGTTCGGGGACATACAGAAGTATTGTGAAACATTCAAGAATTGTATCCAATAGGTAAGTCTACTATTGTAGGGGTATATAAAGCAAAATTCGTCGCTCTGTTCACCCTGAAGAATCATAAGCCTATAGCAGGGTCCCAACAAACATTTAAAAAACTTTGTAAATCACTAACCCTAGTAATGAATTAAGTAATCAAGCAAGCCCTCTTCACTTACTTCACTTGCACTTTCATTTCAATCACCACATAATCTCATATACACTCCTTGAGCGAAGCCTGGTACCATAATATATAGTCACTAATAATAATTCACCTTTGATGAAATTCATTTAAAAAAAATTTGTTGACAACTATCAATTTCAATGTTGAAAAATAAAAATATGCAACCACCGAAAGATGAGACCCAAAATTGACGCAATGGAAATCTTTCTTCATTACGCGTTTCGCATTGGTTTGCCAGGAGGCTAGAGTTTATTTTCTCGCGCAATAGTTACCATTTCGCGATAACTCCTAAGATATAAATGTGATTCGTATGGCGTGACGGAAAATTACAATGTGCGTGCTAAAGGCAACTGACGTATTCAGTTGATCAGGATTATTACCATATCCGTCTGAAAAATTTGCCAAGTAGCACATATTATTTGTCTGTAATCTCAAACATCAAAATCGGTATAGTAAATTATCCTTAGAGAGAGGTAAGTGCCATAGCAAATTTTTTGTACATCTACAGAACATACTGAATTAGTTTTTTGTAAAAGTAGACAGCATTTTTTATGAAAGTTCGCACATTTAGCATCATCGCCCCGTCTTAGTACGGATAGCATGTTTCAACAAATTTACACAAAACAATGATACATCATTTAAACCGTGAATTACTCCGTCCAGTAGTGAAAACCGTTGTTCTGTAATTTTTGAGTTCATTGCGTTCAGACAGACAGACACGAAGAGAGACGTTGATCCATGATATATAATGATATACCAATCACAATTGATAAAAGTATAGATAATATACAATATAAAAATGATGATTGCACTCAAAAACCGAGCTCTCAGTAAATACAAGAAATCTTTATCTATCGCCGATTGGAATAGCTATAAGGACCTCAGAAATTATACATGTAGTGCGATACGACGTGAGAAAAAAGCATATCTGGACTTTGTTTTAAGAAATAAAAATTCCAAAGCAACTTGGAATGCCTTAAGAACGCTTGATATCCTGAGGAACAAGAAAAAATCAGATATCCCTGATGAATTAAAAGACGTCAATCTCATTAACCAGCACTTCAATTCCATACCTCAACCTATCAGATCTGCTCACCAATTGTCCTAATTAGATCGATATGTTAATTCGGAAGAAACTGAAAACTCCTTTCACTTCACCTCAGTCGCATCAAGAGCGAGGCTTTGGGTTCTAACGGGATATCCCTCAAAATGATCATTGACTCTTTTTTGATAAGTCACTTCACCTTTCTCATAAACTTTATCATTACCAGTTGCCAATTTCCAAAATGTTGAAAGGATGGATTGGTTATCCCTCTGGCTAAGTGTAACTCACCTACTGTCCTTTCTGACCTAAGACCAATTACAATTCTACCGTATCTCTCTAAAGTAGTGAAATCACTACTTTACTACTATCACTACAGATTGATGAGTACGTCAATGAAAATCAGTTGTTGTAGATGAAGTTATTTCAGATGCTCTGCCGGTATTAAAGGGAGTGCCACAAGGATCTATCCTTGGACCCTTGCTTCTTAGCTTGTATATTCGTGACTTTTATCTGACTGTGAAAAAATGCAATATACATCACTATGCAGACAACACGCAGTTATATTTCTCGTTTTCGCCTGGCGAGTCTACATCTCCTCTGTCGCATATTAATAACGATGTCCAAGCCATCTTTGAGATTTCTACTGCCCATAAGCTCAAGCTCAATTCAGACTAATCCGCAATAATGATGTTCGGAGCTAAGAAGAACAGAGAGCTCACTAACTCTACCTTTCAAGTTCGCATCGAAAACGATATACTTCCTTCCCTCCGTGGACGAGATAAAAAATTTAAGATTGTGGTTTGATCTGGATCTTCGCTTTACTACACATGTCAGCTATCTAACCAATCTTCTTATAAAGTTCTCAGACAGCTTTTTCCTAATCGTGATTTGCTCAACACAAACTCAAAACTTAGACTATACGAGTCTCTGATTATGTCAAAAATTTCCTATTGCGACAGTATTTATGGACCTGCTTTAAAACAATCGGATAGTCTCCGACTACAGCGTATTCAGACTAGCTGTCTACGTTTTTCGTTTGGTATTCGGAAATATGTTCATATATCCCCAGCAATGCAAGAATCAGAGTGGTTAAATGTTGATAAACCTAAAAATCTACACCTTCTTACCAACACACATAAAGTTTCGATAACTCGACACCCTGATTACTTACTGAAGAGGCTAAAAACATTATTTACGATTAACAGCTTTACTACAAGGAACAGTTCAGTTCTAGTCATCCCCAAACACAAATCTTCCATCTTCACCCGCTGCTTCTCGTATAATGCACCCAAATATTATAATCAACTACCCTGCGAATTTCGATCATACACCATCGTTGACTGAAGACTTATTTATCTCATTAGCCTCTTGTCCGTTCCCGACCTTGGTATTTCTAAAATGAATTTTCTAAAGTAAAGCAATAACAAAAATGTTTTGATATTGTTCACTCGGCTTGTGTTCATATTATTTATTTATAGTTTCTCCCAATTTGAGTTGAAAAACAGCCTTGGCTGATACTCCGCCTATTCACCATATACTGGAAGTTTTTTTCTTTGTTTTCATTATTGTTCCTATATACTGTTTTATTTTATTTTCATCTATTCCATTTGTATTTTTATGGTGAATAAAGACGTATTATTATTATATAAGACTGATATTACCTAGACTGTTCAGGCATCTATTTATCTACATCTATACTAATACAAATGTGAAAGTTTGTGAGGATGAATGTATATATGTATATATTATATGTATATTTTTAGCTCTTTCACGCCTAAATGACTGAACCGATTTAGATGAAACTTTACATAAATACACATTATACATTGGAATCACATATAGGCTACAATTTACAAAGGTTTTGAATGATTTTGGTCATTTTGGTATTAAGTAAGTCGTAAAAATTCTTGCTCACCGAGAGCTATCTGGGCGTGTAAGCAATACGCCGTCGTGTCTACTATAAGACGACGGAGGACGGTGGGGGAGGTTGTTAGGGGGCAGTCTAAGCAACGAAGCGACATCGCCGAGAACGCGACCCGAACGCGGGCAGACGCGTGAGGGCCGACGTCTTTGACGGTTGTTTTAGTTTTGCAAATTTCTTTAGGTAACATAATTCGATTCTCGAAGCTATTCATTAGTCAGTGCAGTTGGCATATTTTCTCAGTTACTGTATTTTCAAACTAAAAATAAAAATTACTACCTATTGCCCGCCCTTATATTAACCTTCAGCCGAAGTTACTGAACCTAAAATCTTGAAATATGCAGGTAGGTTTTTTGTATAGCGTAAATGAGAAAAGGAATCAGGAATTTCCACCCCCAGGGGGAAAAATATGGGTTCACAGGTTGTATTGAATTTCGTCAGTTTCGAAGTTGGAAACCTGAAGTTTTGGGTTGATAAAAAAATATTGTAACTATTTGTTTAAAGAAGTCTGTCAGGAAACTCAAAGTGACAAACTAAATTCTACGCAGGCTAAACCGTGAACAACGACTAGTATCCTATAAATGCAAACATTTTGAGCAAAAACACATGGTATTTCAATATTTTATATTTAATACATAAACAACCTGAGAATACGGAACGGTAAAACATCACTGTTCTTCAACAGTTCTGTAAAAAGTAATTTTCGGTATATTTAGTTACACATACTCAATCCTTCATGCAATATTGGCACAGAGAACTATAATTATCGACTTGACTTTTTCAAAAATTTCTCGTTTTTCTCCACAGGAAAATGTATCCCATGATATAAAAACTAATTAGGAGAATGACTAAAGCCCAAATATCTCTATTCAAACTCTCTTCCGAGAAACTGTATTTTTCCAGGACATCCGATCCTTCTCTCATACACAGAACTCCTGCAAGTTGATTTTCACATGCTGAAAAGAAAATTTTGCCTCAGTGAATTTGGTGCACTTTCATTGATTTCATTGAAAGAGCAAAGTTTGTTTAATCCTTTCAATTTATGTAACAATAGTGCCAAGTCCTTAATGAGTTGCTATATAATTATTGAGAATGGATAAGAAGTAATAAGTGAAAAAAATTCTGTTCGCATTCCCATCCGCTCCCTGTTTCGTATCAATAAACGATGATACTAACGAAAGAGCCGAGGATAACAGAAGAAAAAAATGTTCAGTGATACAACTTAAGAAGGCTGATGGAACAGACAATTTTGAGATGTAACATGCTATATTATTAGAGATCGTAGGTTATTCAGTAAAGTAATTTCAATTCGGATTCATACCAAAGTACAGGAAAAAATTGTTTTAATTTTTCGATTGGTGCCCTATTTTGATTATTCGATCATTCAAATCCAACTTTAGAAAATGGGCGTGTTTCAATTTGACTATGAGAACATCATCAATCAGAAAAACGTGAAGACTGAATTCAGCTTTTCGATTAGTTAAGTGTCGGGCGAGTGAAGTATTACCTGGCCTGAAAAGTCTGGTACCTAACATATAGATGGCACTAGTCTCAATGCATTCAGCGCTTTTTCAGTTAGTACTAACCTTCGAAAGAAAGCTGTTGAAATTTTATGATATTTTACCCATAAGTTTTGCTAAGAGTGACTCTTCTTTTGTCATTTTCTAAACGATGGATCAAAAACAATTTCGTGTTTTAATTTTACACTGTTCCTTGATGGGAAAGAATTCCGTTTGAGCGAAGAAATCGGTTGAAAAGTGTTATAAAGAGTGACTTCAAACGTGGTCGTAGAGACACGGATGATGCAGAATGCAGTGAACGTCCAAATAAAGCAGGCACCAGAAAACAAAAAGTTGAGTTGCGTGAGTTTGCTGACATTGTAAACATATCAAAAGAACGGATTGGCTATATATTGCATGAGCATTTGACTATGAGAAAGCTGTGTTGAAAGTGGATGCCGCGCTTCTTGATGATTCTGAGCAGTGTTTGGCCGTGTTTAAATAAAACAAACCGAAATTTTTGCGTCAATATCTGACAATGAATGAAACATAGATTCATCACTTCACTCCGAAATCAAAACTGTCGTCATCCGAGTGAAGAGCAACTGGTGAACCTCGTCCAAGCACAACCTCGCAAACACAACAACCGGCTGGGAAGGTTATGACCTCGGCATTTTAGGATGTGTGTGATGTAATATTCATCAACTATCTTGAGAAGGGAAATACCATCAACAGTGAACATTATATAGCCTTATTGGAGCATTCAAAACGACCGCTCATGGCAAAGAAAAAATGTTTGTTTCATTAAGACAACGGAGCGAATCACAAGTCAATCAAAGCAATGACAGGACTACATGAATTGAACTCCAAATTGCTTCCACGTCCACCGTATTCCCCAGAATTGGCTTCCAGCGACAACTAACTGTTCGCAGGCTATCTGGTAAGAAATTTCGCTCGACTGAATAGGTTTATTTGTGTGACTTTTGATGGAGATTACGTTGATCAATAAAGCCAATTTTGAACAAAAAACGCGTTTTCTCTCTTAGGCCCGGGACTTTTCAGCACATGTCATGTCTACCGATTGTTTTAAAAACTTAGAATAATCAAAATTTTTCTAGTGATCGAGTCACTGGAAATGATGTTTGAATTACGAGTAATGCTGATAACATTCTCTTTCACTGGTCAAAAGATTTCTATATTGATAGGTAGAAAGGAAATCTCTGGCAAAGAATGAATCTATTGAATGAAAACACTTGTCCCCCACCAGAACAGAATACGGTCTCCTGACGCGCGTATCGCTAACCAAGTTAGCGAAAAACTCTTTCTTCCTAGCAAATACAAGATTGGATTGATATAATTTGAATTGAATTTCAGCAGCGAGTGAACAAATTTTCTAAGAGCATAAATGATCATTACTGAATGTGGCATCTACAAAGCTTTGGTTTGGACACAATATTTCTTAAGAACGTCGTTTCAATGATTATAGAGAACCATAACATATCATATTTTTTAAAGAAATTCAGAAAATTACCTGACAGTAAGTTGTAGACTACAGTAGGGATGACGATGTCTAACAGGCCTTCTTTCAGGTCACTGTCATTTGAATCATCATATGCAGAGACTCGGACTGTCGGAAGACAGTGTGTCTCGCCTCTGTTTGGAAAATAATGCAACAGCAGAGCACATACTTTGTGCTTGCCCTGCTGGACACCTAATCAGGTTTTTAGAGTTCGGTAGAGCCGTACTCTTACCATTCGACCTGAAAGACCACTCACCATTCAAATTAATCGGCTTCGTTAAGAATCTGGGTTTATTTGGTCGAGTGTGAATAAGTGTGAGCTACAATAAACCCTTGCGGGTTGCGGTGGAGGGTCGAATAGACCCACTCACTTTGGACCTAACCCAACCTAGACAAAAAGTTTTGAAGAACATTTCCTTGGTGTTTTCTTAACTGACGATTTAAAGATATTCTATAACTCCAGGTTGACTTTCATTCAACATAGTTTATACTACACCTTGGTATAAATAAAACTGAGAGTATCCAAGAATTTGATATACTCATACTCCATGCATTCATTCATTGATGAAAGTGTGAATTTTTGACATTATTCCAGAATATTCGACTTGCTATCATCATTATCTATGATTTTATACTTACTTATATTTGTAACGTCCTTCCACTGTAAAATGGTCAAGGATTCCGTAGAATACATCATCCATGATAGATATTTCGTCCAATTCAACAAACTAGGCATGGTGCTAAAAACCAAATAAAAAACCTTTTTCAATTACCTCAGTGTAAAATTTATAAACAATTTTTCCTCACCTTAATCGTATAAATACACCTGAGGTGATCATTAGAACGTAATCGAATGGTACCAAATAGGCTAGTGCCGTAGGTACTGACTCGAAAGCATTCGAGAACATTATACCTAGAAACATAATGGTTAAGCTTGTTTTAATTAAAAGATGTAAAAGAGAATACAGGTAGAGGGTAAGTTAAATTGGAGACAAACGTTCTAATCAGCTATAATTCGAATAAATATTATAACAAGCTCAAAGATTCTGATCACCATTCAAATACCAATTTAGATAATCCTCCAAAAAACCTCACTCGATATCAGTTTAAATAGCAGAAGTATCTAGAAGTATCTAGATACTATTTTCAGAAAAACACCAACAAAATAGAATAACAAAGCTATTTTTTATTCCAAGAATTTTAATGGAGAAAAATTAATATATAAGTATTGGGAAACAGTGAAACTACTGACTCTAGCTGATGTGAAAGTTATTTGTGTTTATTTGTGTGTTATTTGTGTTATCAGTTTTCAGCAAAACGCCATTCTCTTATTCAGAACAGAACAGACATTTTTCTTCAAGAGCTACAGAATATCATACCCAATTGTTCCACTTTAATTTTTACTGAATATGTTGAAATAATGGGAGTGTCAGGTGTAGTATTACAATCTGTTTCATAATATAGTGCAGCGTATTCTCAAAAAAACAAATACCTTTTTTATGCACATCGGTAAGTTCATGCATTAGTACTAGATAATCTAGAGGAAAGACTTGTTTTTGTCAATTCTTGAGATACTGTCGACAGAATGTGAATATTTTCTGTAATGTTTCATGCTACAATGAATTCGGCAAAATCGTCAAAAAAATCTTTTTTAGTATACTCATAAGTTTTTGTGGATCAAAAATTCTTGGTCAATTTTTTTATAATGGGTCCATGACTGTCATTCTGAACAAGTTTTCGGATGACCTCATAGATATGCAACATTTTTATTTGTAGCTGAATTGAACTCCTGCCCATTATTGTAGAGAGAAGAACAAGCTTCTGGTGGTCTTGTTCATTGAAAAATGAATAGAAATTAAGGTCATGCATTTCTATGTCTCCCAGATCTTGTAACCTCAACTCTTTTGACTTTGGTCATTGGTATTGGTCAGTGGTATTGGTCAGTGGTATTGGTGGTATTGGACTTAGGTATCGATTAATTTTATTTTGCAGAAATCGAGCAGTCATAATAAATGTTTTGGATGTAAGCTTTGTGAAACTATCTGTTGATTCAATGTTATTAAATGAGTTCCTTGAAAAATCAGACATCACCAAAGGTTAAATGAGAGTTGATGAAACATTTATAATAGGTGCTTATTTTCAGTGGAATTCGAAAAATGTTGTGAGTTTGATTTTTTTTTCAAATGTAAGAACATCCACAACTCTTCTCTTTCAAATATTGACCTAAGTGAGTATATAAAATTATCGAAAAAAAAGTTATTAAATTATCTAAAAGAACAATTCGCTCAGGTCAATCTCAACTCCCCATACTGTAGGTCAATGGAATGACACCTATCAGAAAACAACTACTCCCCTGGGTAATGTCACTACCGTGTACTAACGAGGGGCCAAATAACCCGAAACCGGTCTGCAAGTGTCTGTTCAGTAATTGAAAATTGATTTCAACGCCAACAGCATATGCAGGAAATACTCCAGGAAGATTCCTGCATGACACCTGTCGGATATAATTCAATGCCATTCGTGGTATTAGCCAGGGGAGTAGTTGTTTTCTGATAGGTGTCAGTCAATTAACCTCTACAGTCTAGGTAGTTGAGACTGGCCTGAACGAATTTTTCTTTTAGATAATTTGATCATCAACCAGTCTTCAAGTATGCCCACTGATGGTATGTGAAAAAAATGTTATGTTTGAAAACATCTGATTTTGAAGGAATTTGATAAATATTTTATTTTCCAAACTGATACATACCACATGCAGACGAAACGTTCATTGTAAGTATCGTTATGATAGTAGTCATGAAAAATGCGTATATAGTCGAACGCAATCCAGATAGCCAATATGCTATAACTGCAAATAAAAGTGGTTCGATAATGAAACCGGGAATCTGAAAGAAACAGCAGTGTCATTTTGACTATACATTTTTCAAATCTAAATGTCTGTGGTCTAGTTTCAATTTTTTTAAAAATTATAAAAAATATTCGCCCCCGGGTGGGCTCGAACCACCAACCTTTCGGTTAACAGCCGAACGCGCTAGCCGATTGCGCCACGGAGGCTGATATCAAGTTTTTAGTCGTAAGTAGATTCAACAAACATAATACAAAGTATTCCAAAAGCTCCGAAATGGTTGAATATATTGTTGAGAAAAATGATTTCGAAAAATAGTCGGACAGGTAAATTTTTATTTTTGAAGTGTCAGTACCACTCCTTCATCCTTGAGGGATTTCAGCCCCATCTTTGAAGTTACATTTTTGAAATGGTTCGCTTCCTTCCTTTCTTTGGAAAATTTCCACATTTTTTGTATCAAGATGAAGAAATAGAAAGCCAAAACGTCTCTTTACCGAAAATCAACCTATCCTTAAAATATACCCCTTTCCATTTAAAAAAGATTCCCTTGGCTGGGATTCTTTCAATAAGTAAATGAAATTTTCCTCTTTCGTTTGGTAGATTGTATAGGAATCCTGTGAGTGATATCTGATTCCATTCCATAACGAATATTTGGAATGAAAACTGAATAGAGAAAAGTGTTTTTTATGTAATTCGGTGATCATATAAAAATATTCGTTTCAAAAGTATTTTTCTTTCGTGTAATCCAAAGTTTATATGAAAGTAGTTGTTTTGAGAAGACTCTTTCTTTCAGTTTGTGTCTGAAACTTCCTTCTTTGCATGATTTACAGACCTTTATATAAAGTTATTTTTTGAAATTTATTGCTTCCTTTCATTCTTTGGAAGATTTATACATATTTTCGTATGATGGAGAAGCAGAAAGCCAAAACTTTTTTTTTTCTCAAAAATTCATCACTCCTAAAAATATACCCCATTCAATTCAAACATCTATATAACTTTCTGAATGTGAAAACAATTTCCATATTTGTAAACCATCTTTCGGTAGAGGGGCATAAGTTTGACTGGTTCATTTCGTTAGAGAAAGGTTCAAAACTCAATCTTTTAGAATGATCAATCAGAAATCAATAGATTAAAATATTGGGAAAATTTTCTCAGTAACCAAATAGCTTTGAATAATGGTTATGTTGAATTTGCTGTTTAATTTTGTTCGAAATTGGCTGATAATGTTTCATAGTGAATTTTACTAGTTCGGACTTCCATTGTCTAATATGATTCGAAATATATGAAGGGACAAATAAAATTAAAATGAATAGCTGAAATATCAATTATATCAAGTAATAAAACGTGAATAAAATAATCAAGATAAAAGATGAAAATACAGAGTAAATAAAAAATAATAAAAATAAACAAGCAATTTAAAAAGGAATTGAAAAGTTAGAAAAAAGATTTCAAACCCAGTTACTTCACGACGTTTCGATTCTTAATACACATCCATAATGGTCTTCGGGCGATGACTCTTTTTTTTAAAAGCCCAATAATTTTGAATCTATTGAAACGAACCATTCTTTTCAAACACCTTCAAAGAAAGTGAGTTCTGACGATTTTTCTGGAGATTCATAGGCCTCTCAGTTCATCGAAAATATTTATTTATTATGTAAGAACTGGACTTGTGAAATCTGGAGTCTGCAGTGAAATTTTATAAGCAAGTGTAGTTCTGGTGTGCGGGAGCTATGTCTGTGTAAGATTTATGCCACCACTAGTTTCACCCTTACATATTGATGATTGAGGATATATATTGTATCTATAATATTCAAGTGGACAATAATTTTGCCTACTTTTCTCTAATTACAGCGATCTTAGCCTAAATACCCTTGTGCAATGGTAATTACATTTTGTAACTATTAGGTACTGAATGAATAAATCCATTAGAAACAATGAAAAAAAGACGATTGAAACTTTCTATATTTTTCACCACTTTCATTTGTAACTAACGTTACTGCAGAGTTTAATGTATAACTTTGAAAATGTCCTTATAGGACGAAACTGCGGTAACTTACCTTAGTTACATATAAAAGTGGTAAGAAACATAGAAAGTTTCAATTCTATTTTCTTCATTATGATTTCCTACCACGTAGTAACTGCTACATCCATCAATCCATTAGAAACACCTTTCCCAGACCTGAACAAGGATACTGTCTCTCGACACATCAGGAGATGTCTCAAACTAAATCTTACGTCTATGTTAATGTTTTGTTGAACATCAGGACCCAACCGTCACCATTCATGATGAAGGTCATTGGTATTACTTAGTGTATTATTTTTTCATTGTTCCTAATGTTGATCACACCTATTTTGATAGCTATCATATACTTTTTTCTACCTGTAATCATTACTTTTCTGATTGTTTCGGAAGTTACTTGATGAAGATCCATAGAAGTTTCATAAACTACACCTCAGGATTTGATCTCTACAAACTAAGTTTGTGAAGATCAAATCGTGAGGTGCAGTTTATGAAAAATGTAATCATTACGTCAGAGAGTAAATAACGGGCTGTAATCTCTTTATGATAATAACTTGGTTTGCAAAATGCACGTCGAGAGTTAGTACTTATGTTCTGCTGTGGAAAAAGTGTTTTCAATATTTTTATTTTATATCAGAGGTTCAACATTTCAACGTCAAAATGACCGGAAATAATTATAAATTTTTCTTTAAATGGTCACTTTTAACATTGTTCAAATTGTTATTCTCACCAAAGAAAGTATTCGAGAGAGATAGTAGGTCACCGGGTTATACAGACCCGATTGGTACTCCCTCAAAAATAGTGGTTTATTTTTCGGAAACTCGGAAAGCACGGAATACATTGGGTTGAACGTATTCTCTGAGACAAACATAAATATGATTCCTTGAACTGATTGTATCCCATTTTGAGAAAGACGGTCCGTTCCTAAGAAGCATAATCCAACAATGCTAGCAATGATCTGAAATGAAAAACGACAGGATATTTGATTTGATTAATATTCATAAAAGGTGATATATGGAGAAAAAATGTGAGTTCGAAAAAAAATGTAATTAATTTTTTTTTACATTTGCACTGTGTGAAAAATCGGATAATACATATACTGAATCTTTTAAAATTTGTTTTTCCAATAATCACCTATTGCTTCATTACGAATGACAATTTTCAACAATATAAACTCATGAGAGCCAAAGATTAACGAGATCTCACCTTTTGATGTGCAATTTCTAGCATTAGCACGATAAGCTGAAAAATCGATTGAATAAGTAGAGATCATAATAAAAATCAAACTCTAAATGCTCTATTCGCCTATTTATCATCACAATACTACTTATTTACAACTCAGGTTATATACAATGTACAATTTCTCCTCTCCCTCTTGCAGGAGGGAATGAGGAATAGTATAAGGAAGATAAGGGAAAAAATGGGTAGGTAGGGAGGCAAGGGGAAAGGTCGAAATGTAGAGCTCTAATACGACTTAAGTAAATATCGCCTCTGAGGTGTCGGTGGAGGAGTTAAGGGGAGGAGGGAATACTTCCGCGGGAGCTGTTATCAGCAGTACATCAGTTTCAACTTTTCGTCACGTTTCACCATGAATTTCCCTCACGAACTGAACGCTCTCATCCGTCAGTTCCAGAGGATCCACCAATGAAAGGTATCTGTCACTATTTGCGCAAATACTGAACACCTTATGCATCCTCACGAGTCTCAACAAAGTCTTCATTAGGCTGCAGAATATGAGACAAGCGTACAATATAGCTGGTAAAACTACTTGTTTGTAAATAAGCATTTTGTTGGCATCCCTGAGTTTGGAATTCCGTGCAAAGTACGTGACCTCTTTCCAAACCCATCCAGACCAACCTATCGAGGTGGATCTGAAGCTCCTGCTTCGCAATCTGGCTAGAAAATGAATGCGCTTTAATTGCGGTATCATCCGCATAAATACCACATTAGTTTTCGAGAAAATAATAAATTCGTGCGTATAAAGCGATTATAGATGCGGTGACCAACAGGACCCCTGTGGTACACCTGCTTTAATTGGGTAGGTTATGAAAGTGGCTTGGTTCACACTGATCACAAATATTCGGTTGCTCAGGTTCCGAATCACATGTAATGGCATGCCTGCCAACCACATCTTGGTGACAAAACCCTATGTTCAGACCTAATCAAAAACATGATTTGAATGGGTGGAACGAATAGCTCACGCTCTCCAACCAGTTACTGTCCTTCCGAACAATAACGAACCAAAAATACTAGTATTATTATCAAAACGCGACGGGCGCTTGATATACGAAAAATATGGCACAAAGCGCTCACGCTTTTTTCACAATAATATTAGTATTTTTCATTCGTTATTATTTTAAGCTTATTTAAAGGAAATATTTTCAACTTTTTAGTTCGATGTTCTTTAAAAGCGTGTTTTTTAGTTTTATAAGCTATATGCATTTTTCATTTTTTAGTTTTGTATGCTGTGAAAGCGTGTTTTACAGTATTTTCAAACTATATCCATTTTATCTAAACTTTGGGATTAATCAGCCGTATAATGTTTAGAGAAATGACCATTGATAGTTTCATACAGCGCCATCTGCCCGCGAATAGATCAATCATTAATTTCGATATATCAAGAAGGATACGTACAGCGCCATCTGCCCGCGAATAGAGCAAGCAATAATGTGGGTAAATCTGTCAAACGCAGATCCCGAGTTTGAGAGTTACAAAACATACATACATACAGGTGAAGCTAATGTAAAGCGTGTAATAAAAAAGGACGGTTCAGATGCAGCCACTTACTTACCATTCTCTGGAATAATTTCAAAATTTCTATGTAAGGATCACGCAGAATTTCAAGAATCCATCTGTATGTCAGCCAGAATAGTTTAGAGTGCCAATAAATTTCCTTACTGAAACATGGAGATTTGTGTTAATTTCTCAGTTACTGTGCTGACAATAATACTCACAAATCTTTTTTTAAATCAAACTTCCTAGGCTGAAACAAAGATCAAGTTAATGTTCAACACGAATCTACGTCAATATAAATAATATGTAGAGGGTAACTCTTCTCGATACACGTTTCTTCAACTAAGGTTGACATACTCGACTTTCGCTTTCAAGAATATTTGTGATCGGGATGGGTTTAACTGCCCTTTCTCGAACACGGGGGAGTTATAATCAACTTCGATACTAGTGGACTGGATTCCTTGTGGGTTGCTGGCTTTGAATAAATTGACGCTGAATCAGTTCGTTAACTAAATATATTTACAATCCTTAGCAGCTACCATCTCACAAAATCGTAGGACATACAAGTAACATTGGGCGTTTGCAAAATGCTTCTCATAAGATAGTCTGTGTTTAAATTACTTACAAAACGTTTCCTTCTTCAAGACACACTATGCACAATGTACCACTAATATATGCAAATTCACCTTCCTTTACTTATTAACTTGGAAAAAATACAAACGCCGAAATTATTCGAGCGTCGTGGATAAATTGAAAAATGAAGAGACTAAATCTCAGCAGAAGAAAGAAAAGTCAGTTAGGTTTCAATACCTCGGAGGACTATCTCGGAATCCGTTGTACCTCTCTCGGTTCTTTTTGGGAATTTTTAATCGCCACATGTCGACCGATAAGGGAAAGGGGCGAGTTTCTGGAATTCTGGGAATTCGTTGAAGGAACCTAAAGGTTTACAGATGTAGGAGTTGGAAAGCAATAAATGAATTGACAGAGCGCGTTCAGGGATGGATTAAGCACAATTTAAGTTGGAACTGAATAACTAATAAAGGATCAGAAGAAGCTTGTTGGAAACTGTGTTTCGAACAATTTGAGTCACCAGCAACAATAACTCTATAAAATTCAGACTTTTTAGTTTATAGAAAGCAATAAATGTAACGAACTATTGAAAGTCAGGATGATTTATTTTGAAACGTACTGAACACAAGCGAAAAAGGAAAAAAATTGCAGAAAATATTGAAAAAATCGATTTAGTCTTTTTCAATACTGTCGAGTAATATTTATTTCCGTAAATGTAACATGAGAATATCATTCTACGTACAAGTACCAAAACAAAACGAAGTGGGATCGTACACCTGGTACCAGACTAAATACTTGTTCCTCGTAAGAAGGCAATTTATTATCGTCGGAGTTGGAAACGAAAAAGAAATTACGTATGATTAGCAAGTACGTATTACATTATTTCTCAGAAAAATATTGTCTAGGTTGAATTGATGTAGGTCTGTGCACTACGACTATTAATATAATTAATGACCTATACGAAGAATACTTACCACTGGTGCCCTACCCATGTGGAATTCGTATTGTACTACAATTTCAACTTCTTTGGCATAATCGCTAACTATGTAACGATCACAAACATTCTTAATCGCCTGTCTACTGTTTGCTTCGTAACCTGGGGTAACTGAGATTGTTTTAATGAAAAAGTCGGCAGGACTGAAGGAACTAGGACAAGTATAGCCCATTCTGAAAAATAGATGTAAATAAATAAAAACAAATACTTTTAGGTCAAAATATATCACGAGTGAAAATATTGATAAGTGAACAATATTGAAATGTACTGATTGAAGAAGTTATCAAAACGTATTAATATGTAACCATATTCAACATCTTCCAAAAACCATGTTGAACCCGGTCTTGTGTCAAAATTTGCGTAGTCAAAACTACAATGAAATAATCTGTTCATGAACATGCAGAAATTATTAATAGATAGGTAAATAATTTATGGACTGGAGCAAAAATTTCCCCTCAGCTGGTAATTTTTTCCCTAATTTTTTGTCGGAAACTGCAGATTCTTAGATACAATCAGTGACATATTCTGGTACATGAACAAGGTTAAATACTCTACCTTTCAAAGAAGTCCAAGGCATTGTGAGTTGAACCCATGTAAGCCACCCTTCCTTCTGCCACCAATATGAGTTGACTGAACATAGCGAAAATATCTGACGATGGTTGATGTATAGTGCAAATAATAGTTTTGCCCTCTGATGCCATCATGTTCATCATACTGACTAATTTCTGGGCTGAGAAAGAATCTAGGCCTGTGGTAGGTTCATCACAGAATAGAAGAGGAGGATCTGTGAGTAACTGAAATGAGGGTGTACATACACTTGAGGCAACGAATCATTACACATGTAGTCAATAAAATAGGCGATAAAAACACACCTTACGGTATATCTCTCTTCTACAAACGAAGACAAAACAATCAATTTTTGCAATAAACCAGAGAAAGCCCTTGATTGAATTGAAGCCTGCACTAGGTACGTCGGAGATAGCTATACAAACGTTGGTCGAAGTCGAACAAATTTAGCAAATAATGACGTATTGATGACGTTTGTCAGTTCAATGTTGTTCATTATGAGATATAAAGTCTTACATACTTCACAAATATATCTCAATTATAAATTTTAACCTTAGATCGGGAAGTGTTATGTGGTATGTTACACATACTGGTCGATACAAATTCCCAGATATCGAAGTAAAATATAAAATATAAGGTATTTACACAAATTAATCTAAAAGAGTACCATGCAGTTACCTTCAAATGAATTCTCAAGGTAAAAACGGAACTTCATCAAAATGATACGTTTTGCGGGGCAGTAGTCATGTCAAAGAGTGTAAACTTACATGTCGGGAGATAACTGTGTCAAATATATATTTTGAGTTTGTTGACCGAGGTCTACAGGTCTTCATGCCTAACATTTCGTCTACGACTGCAGTAGACTATATTAAGAGTGATGATACAGCGGACGAAATGTTCTGGTTGTCCTGATACTACGAACTTGGTTCAGCTCTTTGGTTTTATTCAATTGTTGATGAACGTGATTTCTTTTCTAGTGATTGAAAAAAATGACTTGATACGATAGCAAATTGAGTGCAGTAGCTGAATTTCTATCAAATAGTCTATACTATAACAATTTTCAATTGAAGGTGATTCATTAGCAACGTCGCACTTGAATTGACCAACGGAAAATCCTCCTACCAACTCTGCAGAGGCGTACCAAAATAATATTTTTATTTATTTAAACACATAGGTAGTTACGTAAAAATTGTTATAGTAGGTGGTGCTACCTGGTGTCAATGGTAAAACTGATAACATTTTCTTATTATGCCTAATACAGTACTTCAAAAAACAGAAAAATTTACAAAATAATTATTATGTTCCTTTTATATAGAAAGAGAACTACAAGGCAGAGAAATAATTACCTATGTTATGCTTATGAAGTTTCAGAATCCATTGACTCGTCCGAAGAGGAATCTCCAGTCACACTTAAATCTGTTATTATTTGGTTGAAAACAGTGTCTACCATCCCGTCCAATCTCCACATTTTCTCTCCTCCCTTGATCACATGGGCTACAGCATTAGCCCAGTCTTTTCTCCGTATCCGTTCCATTGCGAATTCTAATAAACGTTGGACATCAGAGATTTTATATGTCACGTTTTCACGAGCTACGTAACCCTTAATTTGAGCCCAGATTAATTCTATCGGGTTTAACTCGTAATGGAAAGGAGGAAGTCTCAAAATGATGATGCCTTCAGCACGAACTATTGTATCCACCATATGCTGGCGATATCTGTCACGAAGCTGTTCAATGACACTCATAAGCTCGGCCTTAACCTTGTCCTCGGAAAATGGAATTCCTTTTTGTCCTAACCAACTCTGCATGTCTGCTTTTCTGGTGGTCATAGTTGGCAGCTGTTCTACTAATCGGCTGTGATAAGAAGCGTTATCCATTACTATTACCGAATTTGGCTCAACTCGTGAAAGAAGAGATTCAAAGCATCCTTCAAAGCGTTGGGCATCCATGATAAAAAAATGTGTGCACTATCGTCTAAAAAGCCACTCTCGCTACCTGTATGGGCGACAATTAGTCGTTGGTCCGCGTAACCCTGTTGACAAACCGTCCACAAATGCTTGACGATAACTAGTTAGTTATCTTGCCAGATCTTACATACTGCCTAACCAGCATTCACCCACGTTTCGTCCAGATAATAAATCTTTTTGTGAGCAGAACGCATTCCTCTAATAGAGCGAAGATATCTCTGTCGCCATGAGACTATATCTTCTCTTTCTATTAAGACAGACTTATGGGATCGTTTGGCATATATAAATTTTAAATCTTCTTTTATTATTTTCCTTAACTTTTCTTTGCTCATTTTTGGAATGAGATCATTATCCATTACCTTTGTCCTAATGGATTTGAGGGTTGGCGCTTTATTCTCAAAATAAAAAAGAATGAATGGTATAGCGTACAAAATTTTTCTGGTACTCGTCCAATTGAATTTTTTTTCTACCACGTCAATGTACTTCTGGAGCTTGCACAATCCCAGTCACCTTTTTTTCACGTACAATGCGTTCAATTGTCGACACGGATATTCCCGTTAAAGATGAACACTGGGCTACAGCTTCCACTGTACGGAGTGTATTTTTTTAATGTTCGTACACTCTACAGACAATCTGTTTTTCTTCTAACGATATAAGCTTCCGCTTTTTTTGTACATTACTTGGACCTGCTACGGCATCCATCTTAATACTATAAAAATAATAAAATTCAATCATATTATTCAACTATTTGTCAGTTGTTTACTTACTTCGGAAACTATTTTAAAGTTGATGATTTTGAAAAACACTTTATTGTGAGATTTTCACTAGAACAGATTAACAAATCCGCAAAACGTGTTTCGCTGCACAGTAGCTTTTTCAAGCGTGTTCACTAACAAACTAAATTCTGCATACATTGTGATTTATATATTCTTTTTGAAATATTACTATCTACCTAGAAACTAATAATATTCTAGGAACTAATTAATAACGGTTTTACATGAGTTTAACGAACATTTATGCCTGAGTTTAATGACTAGGTCAACTAATTATCTCACAATAAAGTGTGAATGTGATGAAAATATATGATAATGTATTTTGAAAAATAAGTATCGGCCAACTCTAACTTATATTTTAAAGTTAATAAATGTAACAGTCTATTCAATAAATATAATAAAATATATTTAATAAATACAAAACAAAGTCACCTTCACAAGAAACAGAACACACTACGCCTATGCAGATAAGGACGCTTGATAATGAAGAAACCGAATTACTAGTTATGGAATTTCAAGGACGCAAATATAATAGACCTGCGAAGTGTTGATCAGTTTACCGATGTTTCAAAATATTCAACGAACTGGTCACCTATTCGCTCGTACATCCTATCGATATGCAGAAGCTATCTTGTTACGGGGGTCAATTTTATCGAATCATCTTACTTTTCAATTATTTACAATGGCGATGCAAAGACAATAAAAATGACCTCGGTAAGAACTTAGTTCTAACATTTCCGTGCTCGGAATCACAGGTTAAAAGGCAAGACTTCGTTAGTCCTTAGCTCGCACAAGTTCTCAACTTTTGAGAGTTGTCGTTCGTATGGGGGCGACAGCTGATTAACGGAAAAACAGATTTTAAACAGATTTTTTTAAAACAGATTTAACAGTGTTGCCGTTACCTCTCAGTTCAATTTGTATATGAGTTACCTTCAATTGAAAATTGTCAGACTATAGGATAATAACTTTGAATTTTATCCATCACTTCGAACACGATGAAGTGGATAATTCCTCTGAGTGATCAACTATTATTGATCACTCGGTATCGTCCCAGGCGACAATTTCCATTGTGTTCATGTTGCCGGGTACGTAAACTTCTCATGCCATATGTGAATGACGTTATTGATGGGGGTCGATAGAGTTCCGAAAAAACACAACGTGAAATCTATATTCTGGTCAACGAAAACCATTGCCAAGGGTCAACCGGGTCAACCGGGTCAACCGAGGACCCCAAAAGGCTTTTAACACTACCGTGGATTTACCGGATTCCTTGGATCAGTTTTCATTGGAACCAGGAAGAAACACAAGGGAAGTTGTCGTCTGGCACATTCCGACCAATCAGCATGCGGAACAAGAACTTAGAGAAGGCACTCACTTTATTGCGTTCGAAGAGACCCAAGTGCTCCATAGTATATAGAAATAGTACCGTAGACTGCATAGAAAGGTGCTAGAAATTCTGGAACACAAAAATTCACGCTAGAGAAAGAGAAAATTGGCAATGAAATGAAGGGTACAGGGGAAGAACGACAATAGTCCATTCGGACGGATTTCAAGAAAATGGAAAATATACGTTTAAACACTTGTAAGAAACTAATATGGAAAGAAAATTAGTCACAAACAACATTTTTTAGTAAATAACATGTTTTTCATTCAAAAATATAAACAAAATCAACATTTATTCAGAACTAATGACGTAACATGCCACTTTTTCCCTGTATCAGGTGTCTATTTGAGGGTCATCCACAAATTCGTCATCGCTCTCTTCAGGTTGTTCGGCAAATATTACTTGTTGATAAAACACTCTGGCTTCTGCTCTCTGAAAGAATGCAGTCAGATCTCGCAAATCCTTCCATTTGAGTTTTTTGACGGGGAATGGGAAGTGATAAAGTTTTGCCAACCTCTTCATTTCTCTGATTTTTTATCTTTGGTTCTTCGTAAGTGGTTTTTGGTAAAATTTAGAACATGCATAAAGACCACAATATGTGGTTTTGTGAAACACCAACGGGGATTCTCATTACAAAACTTCAGCATCCTGATAGACCGAGTCGGGAAGGGGCACTTCTTTAGATAAAGCGGTGATAAAAATGAACTCCAATTTCGAAGCAAAAAAATTTTGCCACAGTCAATCACTTCGAATGGTGTAGATTTCCCCGATAATTTCCTAATTCTTCTCTCCAGTCATATGGTACCTCAGTGTATGCTTATTGATTTACGAGGTTCATGTCTCGATCACATTCGAGGTATGAATGCCCCCTGATCGGGAATATCACTTTCACAGTATCAGAATGGTTCTTTTTAGTGACCAAGTAATGCAGGAACCGAATTACAGTGAAGTTTTTATTTTGTCCTGCGCAGGAATCACAAAAAATTGCCAGTTCTTTCACTTTCATGGGAGGATATTATGAAAGAAGTGATACAGCATAGAACAAACGTCGTCAGCTACTTTCTTAGCAACAGTTTGATCCTAGGTGTAAAATAAAGATCTTGAATTTTTTGGAAATCTATGGCAAAACTTTCCATACTGATCGACTTTGCGGCATTTTTGCTGTGATTTTTCTTACAACTGTAAAATTGCTCACTTTTTCTTAGAAGTAGCACTTTTTCTTAGAAGTAGCTCTCTCACGTATTTTTTTCTCCAAATCATCGCTTGCTATTTTACTGGTGTTATCATCCGAGGTGGAATTCAATGTTAGAGTAACTGAAGATATGTCGTGTTACACGTGCTACACGTGTCTTTGCGTGGATACCCAAATGAAACATTAAAGTTACGTTCAAAAATTCCTCGGAAACTTTCGTAGGAAAGCTTATTATCAGCGTTACGATCAGAATACATTCTGTGCAATTTGACGATATTCAGGTCTTCAGACAGATACATTTTTTTCGAGTATGTCAAGGAATAATGTGATTTGCGCCCTTTAAGACTCTTAATTAACTCGATCACTTTCTGTTTTGTGTCTTCTGAAAGTTTGTTAGGTCGTGTATTGTGTTTTCCACGCATGTCGATGGGTGATTTCCCAGCAAATACTCCATGAGGTATCTAGCTCGACGACCTGTGATTCCATGTAAAGACAATAAAGCATTAATCCAAACTGGAACATCACGAGTAACTCCATCCTCAATAAGTTGAACACGATAGCTGAATGAGGCGTTATTAGGCCTTGATTCTATTTCATTTTTCCGAGGACGCCTACGCATGCTTGGAAGAAATGTGATCAGGCCACTGAGGTACGAGTTTTAGTGTCACCTAGTTTATTGAATTCTCGAGGGATTCTATGGCGTTCAGGTTCTGGAACAACAGTGAAACAGCGAAAACGTTTACATGAACAGTCAGGACCCAATTCATGTGTAGCAGCAAGCAAAGTTTTCATAACATCTCGGCTTCTACCTGTATCGTCACTATTCATTGTATGTACTTGCTATTAGCAAAATGTATGTTTCTATAATACAACAATATGCACTTGGCTACAAAATACACAAGAATAAATTAATGGCTGTACGGCGCGTACTCATCCTGCCGGCAAGGACTGATGCCGTTTTTCTATACACGGTCGCGGACTAATGCCATTCTTCCCAAGTATAGGCAATCTTGTTTCTGTTGTTTTGAGGACCTAAGCTACTTTTACCATTTAACGATTTCATCATCTGATATGTACTATAATACTCCATGAAAATATACTGTACGCTCACTTTTGCATAAAAATGGACTGATGCCGGTTTTCCCCTGGACCCTTCAAATATGAACTCAGTTGCTCTTGTAATAAGTTATTTAAATCAGTAGAAATAAATTAATCGCAGAACCAAACCAATTCTTCAGTATCTATTTGGAGGACCACGAGAACCCGGACACAGAGGTCGTTTTATTTTCATTACTTTCTACACATGAGTAAAAATACACTGATCCCACTATATATATTTGATCGGTGGGTTGACTGTCCTTGTTCATCTTTCACTGCCTGAACCACTGTGCATGCTGTTTTCGGCGAGTGCATTGGCTTAAGATATGAGGGTTGGGCAAATCATCATCGGATGCCTGCTTCCACGTAGCCCCGCTGGATACGGAAATAACAGAATCACTTGTGGTGATTTTACGACTCCAACTGACCTCCCTGTAAATTTGGTTCAGGAGTGAGTCTACAGGGGAGATGAATGTCGAGTTTACGACTCCAACTGACCTCCCTGTAAATTTAGTTCAGGAGCGAATCTACAGAGGAGATGGATGTCGAGTTTACGACTCCAACTGACCGCCCTGTAAGTTTAGTTCAGGAGCTGAACTGAACTAAATTTAGTAAATTTAGTTTAGTTCAACTCCCCAACTCCTGATCCAATAATTGAACCTTAAAAAAAGGTTTGGTGGTGCAGCCAGGAAACGACTGAGTCGTCTCCTCAAGAGCAGGGTACCTTATAAAACTGCCTTTCACCAAATTATTGAGCGGCGTACGCAGAATCTATCTCAGGTGGGGGAACAAACCCTCCTTGAGTAGGTTAGCAAACGTTTGCGCTCAAAACCAGAGGCGAAAAAGCCCTGCACGGCTGAATCTAAGGCATCGTCAGGTGTAGCTGACGTGCAAAATCCCTCATATGGAAAGGTTGTCGTGGGTATCAAGGTGGGAATATTGCAACTTAACTATCCGGCTGTCTCATTAACAAAGCATATACTTTGTGCCTGCCCCGCTGGGGACCGAATCAGCTCTTTAGATCTGACCTGAAAGACCACTCACCATACAAACTAGTCGGCTTTGTTAAAAAGCTGGGTTTATTTGGCTGAGTGTGAATAGGTGTGAGCCACAATAAACCCTTGGGGGTTGCGGTGGAGGGTCAAATAGACCCACTCTCTTTGGACCTAACCTAACATAACCTAACAAATGTGTTTGGTCAAATGCAGTGTTCAGTAAATTTCTATATTAATTTTACCTCTACGGCGAAGGCAAGTCGTTTTTTCTCTCCTCCGGACAAGGCTTTATTTTCATCAATACCTCCTATTCTACTATTTATGCAACTCGACAAGCCAAGTTGTTTGAGCAGATCGGAGATTTTTCTTCTTTTCTCCGAACTTTTGATCCGCCTGTCTAGCTTGAGGTTAGCCTGAAAACGATATAAACTTGAGCTCAGTAGAACTACTGCATAAATGCACGAATGTGAATATAACTAAATTTATTGTTTTCACCAATTTGGGGTAGCACTGGAGGGTCTATTGAGGGATTATTGACATTTTCACAAGATGAAATATTTTGTTTCGTATTCAAGAATTCTTGATTGATTTTCATGTTCATTATTTTTACTAAATGATAATGACGCCAAGTATAGAAATTGTATGAATAGGTACAGTATTTTGACCATTACACGTTGTTTTAAATATACTCACTTTGTCAGCTTTGAAGCAATTTAATACAAAATTACTGACACTGAATAAATAGGCATGAATCAAGTCTTCTCTCTTATTATGCCTTGTACTGAAAATATGAGTGGAAATTTCAAATGCTGAGATTTGAATTCGGGATGGTGTATGAAATGGAGAAAAGTTAAAAAAGAAAGAATGAATTGAACATATAGAATAATGAAATAATGTGCAAATAAAGATAATTCAAATCAACGTGATGTAAAAACTATTTGGGAATTTGATTCAAAATAAAGTACATACATTTGAATTCAACTCGCAACTACCTGCATAAGGTGTTTGATATTTGGAACTCTATTTTGAACTTTGAATGAAGGGAAGATCAAAATGTTTCTTCCAAAAAAATTTTGGTTATCAAAGCAGTCAAAACTTTACGTACGAACAAATATTGTGAACAAGCATACAGGATACCAAATGGCGGCATAGCATTTCACTTTCAATACAAAATAATAGGGTTATTTTGAAGATGTGTATTTTTCAATGTCAAATAATAATTTCACTTTTTCTTCCAATGTATTCCAATACTCGAAAACAATTTTTTCGAATTTTCCAAATGGAATACTCTATATTTACGTCATACCATTATATTCATGTGTTCTCTGACAGTAAGGCAGGGTACAAATATGTCATCTTGATGCATGTAACCGCTCAAAAATTTCATATAATCTCCTATTGGTCTTCCGTTAATTAGAATATCTCCTTCAACATCCATTCCACCTAGAAAAAATATATTATTTCACATATATACAATCAAGGGTTTTGAAGTTGACTTGCCTCGCGTCCTATAGGCCAATGCCGACATCAATGTACTTTTACCGGCTCCACTGAAACAGATCATTTTACATTTCATAGTTGTGAGGATTAAGAAAATAACTTTCTTTGTTCTTGTATCCCTTTTTATATGATTCTAATACCGGTTTCCAGTTTCCACGTCAAAAATCAGACCCTTGGTCTGAGAAAAACTGTTGCAATCCATACAACTTTTTTCAAAGAAGTGGAATCAAGAGTTGAACTTAAAATTTTTATTGACGCAGACACCAAATTTCATAACTACAAAAATGAAAATATTCATAATTATTATATATTATGTCTCAGTAATTTGAAACCATGTGGAAAAATTGTATGATTAAGTTTAGGGCAAACACATATATTTCTCATAAGAAGTTATGCAAAGACTCACACTCGAAATGCATTTACTGGTTTTCAAATTTTTTCAGTCAATCACAGGGTTCGTATGAATTTTGTTCAAGGAAACTACCAAATATGTAATTACAATAATTTACTATGAAAACATCAGTTCAGTTATTTTTCCAATTCTACTTCAATAATCAATACATATGTATTTTATAAATTTTTACGCGTTTATTCGTTCACTGTTAAATAGTTCATGAGGGCATCCTAAATTACATAATAATCTTAGTTGAGTTTTTTGCTGTAGAGATATATTTCGAGAAATAAAAACAATATCGTTAATTATTGCACCATGATCAACTTTTTCCAATAAATATTGTCATGAATACATTTTTTTTGATCCTGAGCGGAATTCATATTTTTTAACAAACCTCGTATACGACTGAAATCAATTGATAACTGATTGTTCATTTTAAAGAATAATGTTTTTTTTCCTGAAATCAATAATAAAAAGTAACTGATAAAATGATACCAAGTTAGTGAGACACTAGATTGTAGTATATTTGCATATCTGTGCAAACTTTTAAAATTACTTCTTATATATTCTGGATTGAATTAATCAAAATTGTGAAAAACATTCTGAAATTTCAATCATTTGAATTAGAATCAGTAACTGAAGATGAGTCAAATATTATTTGAGAGTTCATGATATGAATCATATCGATTAAGAAAATATTCACCTGGATCCCATAAGAGCTACCAAACTTCCAGCTCTCACAGCACCGCTAACTGAAAATAAAAAATAATAGGTTAACCATAAGCTGTTGGCAAATAATTGAAAATTGAGAATGGTTGTGTTCCATTGAGTTATTCTCGCTAGGATTTAGAGGAAATGTACTTCTATTGGCTGGAGTCATATTTGATTCTTAGAAAGATGTGCGTGAAATATGATTACTGCCAATCACAATCATACAGTAATGTATATGGAGTCCCTCAGGGATTCATTTTGGGACCTCTGATGTCCTACTTTTCATCAATGATATGCCAAAACATGTGAATACAAACCGAATAATTTTATATGCAGACGACACAACACTTGCTGCAGATGCTGAAAGCCCGGAGGAACTCCAAGTTAAACTCAATGAGCTGTCTGTCGCATTTTCAGATTGGTTGTAAACCCCAGTAAGACTGTTTCAATTCAGTTCTACTCTAGAACTGTCAGGAAAATTACCGATTTTCGAGTCAGAGTCAGTAGTCGTGATGTGATTTCGTCAGACAATACTAAATTCCTTGGTACCTATGTTGATAGTAACATGACTTGGGAGTCAGCTGTGAGTGGCAGATTACAGCCGGTTCTGGGCCTCCCCCCACCACTATGACGTATCAATTGTTTTTTTTGTTGTTGTTTAGTAACATCAAGGCGATGTGACCTTGAAGGGTCTGGTGCAGGGATCGTTCAGAATTTTTTTTTTCATATGAGATTTGTATGTGTGTGTGACATAGTGACGTAATTACATTTGATTGGTGTGTATGAGAATGCACGGTACAGGGTTCCATCATGTGCTTGTCTATGTACAAACATATGTCTGCATACTTTGAAGATCCTTCAAGTAATGAATGTTCCATCGGTGTGAGCCCACCAAGTTAGTAGTGGTGTGACGTCACAGCAGCAACCGTTCAACGGTAAGAGAGCAAGATATTCACTCCACGACGTGTGGCTGAGTAATGCGTATTCATCGGTGTGCCCTCACCTCTCTCGATGTGGTGAAGGCTGTGACCTAATGCATCGCTCTAGCCTCGCTATCGATGGTGACACGCAGGCGGCCGAGGACTGTCTGCCTAACGTCTGCCCTCTACGAGAGCGCAACGACCACTGCTTGTTCGTATCGACATCTGTTATCGCATTCAGTTTCTTACCAAATAATGTAGTCGACTTCGTTAAGAAGCTGAATGTATTTGGTTGAGTTTCAGTAGGTTTGAGCCACAATACAGGGTCGAATGGACCAACTCACTTAGGACTCATCTACCAACTTACTTACCTGAATAGGGGCAATAATCAAAGGCCTATCTTCTTAATTATCTGTTTTCTCTTAATAGTCTGTCTGGTTCTCTGTGCCTACCCAACCGCGGACCGAATCAGATTTGCAGCGGTTGGCAAAGTACAAATCTTGCCAGCTGGATTGATTTAGTTGAGTTTCAATAGGTTCGAGCCGCAGTTTACCCTGTCAGATTGCAATAGAGGGTCGAATAGACCAACTCACTTAGGACTCATCTACCAACTTACTGTCGTGAATGGGGTAGATTACAATTATGTGAATAATTATTTCAAATTATTAGAACTTGTACGATATATCACGATTATGATTCAATCGGGAGAATATAAATTGTTGAATAATCTCATAATTCGGTTTAAGACTTCAAAACTACATCAGGAATTAGATATAATCACCTGGAGAAACCAAATCAGTCACAAATACTTCAACTTATGATAAGCTCATAAATGATTTCAATAACTCGAGTTAACTCAAGAACTGAAGAAGATTTTGAAAAGTCACATTGGCATTTCTTCAATAGTACGGCAACAATCAAAGGCTATGTTCTTAATTATCTCTTTTTTCTTAATAAGCAGTCTTTTCTGCGAATTGTGCGAAAAGCCACATGATGAAAAAATGAGATGAACTTTCATTCAGGAAAGCAAGCTATGGTTTACCAATATAGTCGATTATCCCTGAAAGGATAACAATATCGCTATCTGACGTCAAAGAACTGGTCTCCATGAAACTGATCAACTGTTAAGGGTGATGTACGACTACAAGAAACCCCTTTTAATTTAAACATGGAAATTTCAAAATCTACAGAAATTATTCATTCTGCAAAATGGATTCTTGATTTCTTAAATCCTAAGTTTGTGGGTTTTAATGAAATTTCGAAATGTTTTGTGAAAAATCAAGAATTTTGTGAAATATGAAAAGGCCCGTGACCATTTATTTTCCATTATTATGTCTGATTTGCAATGATGTGACTCGATAGAGTTAGTTACTCACTCAAACTGTTTATCTGTTTAAAATCTGTTTTTCCGTTAACCAGCTGTCGCACCCCTAGGGACGACAACCCTCAGAAGTCGAAACTTGTGCAAGCTAAGGATTAAGTAGGTCTTACCTTTCAACGTGTGATTCAGTTTTAAGAAAATGGTTTCACTCATGTGTAGTGTTATACATTGGGTTGATGATATGGAAAGTCAGTGTGGAAAAATCGAAAACCGTATAAAATGCGAAATCGGTTGAATGGGCAGTGTTCCTCCTGACAAAAATCAAGTAGTTTTCATAAAAGAGCTCTAAAATAACACATTTCAAACTTCTCATTTCAACCTTTTTCTTCAAAAAATTATTTAAATACTTAAGAAAGAGGAATAAAATAATGTATCAACATTTAAAGATGTTCGTTTCTATTTCACCATTTGGCAACATCGGTTATAGCTGATAAAGCACAATGAATCTGTTACCTGTATGAGACATATTACAGTTTGTGCACCTAACCTATCTTCCGCTATATATATATAAATAACAAAACAACTGTTGTTTATGGGGCTTGTGGAGATGGTATTGAACTATAATTTATATTTTGCCTTAATTGTTGATTTATAAAGATAATTTTCCTTTTTTAAAGTAGAATATCTAGGGACGTATAAATTATTTCAACTTGATATAGGCGCTGTTGCCAATATGTGAATTAGAAACAAATCCCTTTGAAAGCCAACATTTGAAATATCAATTTGAATACTATTCGAAGTGAATTTGAAAAACTCATGAATTAAACTCAACTTTATTTAGTTCAAACTTGCATTTGCTGTAATAACTCAAATTGAGGAACATTCCCCATTAGGAGAATGTTGTCCATTAGAGAGCTTATTTGACTGACGTTTCAAAATTTGGAAAATTTTGATTATGTGTAATACATCTCTGTAGTTGTTGCCAAAGTGGTGAACTTATACTGGGTGAATCTGTTTTCTTGGGGATGAGACGACGGACTAAAAATATATGGAACTCATCCTGAACAGCTTGGAAATGGCAATTTGAAAGTGGTTTTTGCTTTTGATATCTCCCTGAATAACGTAAGAGAAAAATTAAAACTAAATTGGCTTTTCGAATATCTCCGGAACTAATATGAATTTTCAATAAGGTCCGAAATGGGCGATATTTCCTAAATCATCATTCATGGTCTCCAATTTTTCCATGCTATCCCCTCTTATCTGGGACAGACAGCTGAACGAAATTGAAGTTTTTCAGTTGATCAACCCATTTCGATATCATTGTTCGATCAAATGGATTGATTTCAATTTGAACAATGATCAAATTAAAAAATCAAAAAGTAATATATCAACACTTCAAGTCTGTTCAACTACTAGAAGAATCTTTGAATCATTTTTCATTTTTATTTCTGGCAGTTGTTTGGTTTCCGCTGTGCTACAAAGACAAAACGAACTTTAAAAAGATGAAGTATACTAACAGCATTTTAATATAATATAAAAGTAATTTCCTACCTCCATTTATAATCCTTTTGTTAATCTTCCTTCCACCCTTCTCAACCTCGGCGGAAACTGAGAGATTATTCCAGGCTAATGTTACTCCTTCATCTGTTGGAGACCATCTTGAATATGTTCTTTTTCTTCTCCGGACAGATTCTATAGAACTCGTCATCTCCAGAGAATCCTATATTAAAGTAATGATTTTAACTATAACATTTACTGTTATCCCCAAGAAATGCGAAAAATTTTCAACGCTTTCTACGTCTACTCCATCTTCATATACGTAAAAAAATTTATGAATCTTCCAGAAAAAAGAAAAAAATAACAATTGAAATAAACTTTTGAAAAGATGTGTAGATCATGCAAAGAAGTAACTTCCAGACTGAAACTGGAAGGAAAAATCCCCTTGAAACAACTACTTTCATTGAAACATCGAATTGCACTTGAGAAACACCTACAAAAACACTTTTTCTATTGAGTTGTGTAGATATCCTGATTCAATTCCATAACGAATGTTTGCAATACCAACCAAAAAGAAAAAAGTGTTTTTTGTATAATTCAATGTTCATAAAAAAAGTAGTTGTTCCGAAAGTAATTTTTCTTTCATTTAATTCCATGTTTATTTGAAATTAGTTGTTCTGAGAGGGATTTTTCTTACAGTTTGTGTGTAAAAGTTACTTCGCTGCATGATCAACACATCTTTTTGAAGATATATGATGGAATTGGCTGATACTTGAGGGAAACCTATTACTAGAAACGCAACTCGTGTTTCGTCGAAGAAGCCATTGTGTGGCAAAACACGTGTTGCGTTTTTCTAAAACTGTGAAAATACAAAGTGTTTTTTTAAATAACCTTTGTAAAGAGTTTATTTCGAAATTTATTGCTTTTTTTTCTGGAAGATTTCCACAATTTTTTATGCAAAGATGAAGAAGTAGGAAACCAAAACTTTCCTGATGATACCAAATGCTTGTATATCTACGTATACTCATTCTTTTTCTGTTTATTTATTTATTGGGCTTATTTTGATGAAACTGTGTCAACCGTATGTCAAAAAAATTTAGTAATATACAAATATTTTATCATGAATTTCATGAATTACACACTAACAATCTAGCATCTAGCATCTTATACATGTTCATTTTCTTTGTTGATTTGACTTTTTAAATTTATGAAAGGTTAACAACCTACAAAAACTAGTAACTTTTCATTTCATTAGTTCGGACTTCCATTGTCTACTATTATATAAATTGATTTGAAATCCCTGAAACAATCTGTGAAAAATTAAAAAAGATTAGCTGAAAAATAAGAATTATATTAAGCAAAAAAACTGAAATTTGGGTGATAACTTCGATTGTGGATACTAACAATCGAAACATCGTGAAGTAACTTGGTTTGGAATATTTTAATTTTCAATTTTCATTTCTTGTTAATAATTTTTTAAATTTTCATCTCGTGTTGATAGTTCAATTTTTTGATTTTTTGGTTGTTGCTTGTATTTTATTCCATTGTTATTTCAGTTTTTTTTTGCTTGATATAATTGTTATTTTTCAGCTGATCTTTTTTAATTTTTTACAGATTCTTTCACGAATTTCGAATCAATTTATATCATATTATACAATGGAATTCCGAAGTAATCAAATAAACCATGGGACATTGTTAACCACCTTCAAACAATAGTCATTTTTCACTTTGAAAAAATGTATTCATATTCAAATTATTATTTTTCAACCGTCATAATAAATCGTATCACTCTCTATATTCTATAAAATATAATTCCAACGGTAAACTGAAATTCAATAGGAATGAAATTATATTGCAAAATAATACGCTGTGGTTAGATCACATGACATTGGGAATGCCAATAATGTTGTTAAATAATACTTCGATTTAGTTTTTAAAATAATTATTTGAATTTGAATTGAATGATTTATAAGCAATAATATATTAACATTTTCAAGTGGGCGATAAGAAGATTTGTGATTGAAGGATGCGTGATTTCTTATCATAAAAATTATTATTTTTTCCAGTTTTCACAATAAGTCACTTTACAGGGTATAACAAAATGGTAGGTCATAAATTAAACCACATTTTTTGAGGTCATGAATAACTCAGTTGGCTATAACATACCCCAATGCCAATGTGCACACAGAAAAAGTTACAGCTCTTGAAAAGTACAAAATGATCATTGATTTTTCCAATATTACTTGAACTGGCTTTCTTATTGTATGAGCATCATTTGCATGTAAAACCACGGAATCTGTTCAGCCGATAGGAATTTTGGGTGGGTATTAAACCCCTAAAACCCACCAAACTTTTCTAGGCGTTATAAGTAAATTAGTGTTGTGACGCCACTGGTTAATTACAGCAATTTTTGGAATCTTTTTGTCACTTTGCACTATTTCGAAAAGCCAGTTTTTATCGAGATGTGGGCTCTTTTCAGTTATCCTTCAGAAATTCTATAGTTGGCGGTTCAATACTTCTAGTGTTGATAAATAACAAATAGTTGCTTCAATAATTACATATTGTCATTCGTGACACCATTTGTATTTTTTACCTCTTAGCAATTTTTCGACAAGCCTGTTTTTATGCAGCAAAAATTATGAGTAAGTTATAATAACTGATATTCATGTTATTTGCAGGTGCAAAAATTATGCACAAATATGTGGTATTTCCTGAAATAAATACTCAAAATGACTTTCGTTTTCCGAAATATACATTCGGCACCGTTTTAAAAAGGAAAACCAAATTTTTTGGAAGATCATAGGCTTCTGACGAAATCGATTTATACTTTCAATGATTTGATGACACAGTTGTTGTTCGCTGATTATTTCAACAGAATACACGTCCTCATTTATAAAACCCCAGAAGCAAAAGTCAATAGGGTCAAGATCTGGACTTCTGGCTGGCCAGGAAATAGATGATTCTGGACCCTTCCAATCCAATGTCCAGGGTATCTTCATATCGAAAATATATTCCCTAACTTCATTACCGAATGCCCTGGAGATCCGTCTTGTAAATACCACATGTTTTGCCTTATTCCTAAATTTATCTCTTTCAAGTATTCTCGTAAATCATTTTGTAAGAACTGTAATTGATTTGCACCATTCTAATTATTTAGAAGAAATCTTGAATGAAGTATTATTCACTATGCCTGCCCAAACATTGACTTCAAAAGCCTTTTGGTGGTGATTTTTTTTGTGTGGGGGTTTTCTTCGGCCCATATGAGTGCGTTATGGTGATTCGTAATGCCATTTCTATTGAAGGTAGCTCCAACGGTAAATGAAATATGATTAATCAATTTATTATTTTGATTGTTTTCTATTAAGAATCATCTACAAAATTCTATTTTCTAAAGATAATCTCCTTCTAGTAGGTAATTCTTGAACGGCTGTTAAGCAGTAAGGATGAAGCTGCTGCTCAACAACGACGATCAATGGAAAGAAATGATCGACTGTTTGCTGGGATATTTTTCCGCATAACGCCTTGCAGCTGCTGCACTACTCCCTTGGCATTCACCTACGACTACTAGAATTTACAGATAATTATCTGAAACCTTGTATCAGCCTTACCAAACTTACCCAGAATTAAACGCATATCTGCCATTTCTGCAAACTTATAAACCATTGTACCAAACAGTTTAATTTTTCTCAACACTCTCAAAATGCGCAATAATCGAAAGCTTTAATTGACACTATGTATTTGTTGAAGCAACTGTTTGTTATTTATCCATAGGAACTGCAAGTGTTGAACAGCCAACTAATGCATTTTTAAAGGATAGTAAGTAAGAGCCTGGATCTCGATATGAACTATCTTTTCGAAAATGAGCTACGTACATGGTGAACAAATTTAAAAATGGTGTTTTGAACCTTTGGTGTCACAATATTAATTTGATTTCAACCCATTGAAGAGTTTGGTGGGTTTAGGGGTTCAAAACTCCCCCTAAAATGTTTATGGTCTCGAGAGACTTCATGGTTTCATATGAAAAATATGCTCTTACTATTAGGAAGCCATGGCTCCATTATCACTACAAAATATTAATGAAACATTGGGAAGAATCGAATTTCATGTTGTACTTCCCAAGGGATGTAACTTTTGCTGTGTGCACATTTGTATTAAGGTAAGTTATATCCAATCGAGTTATTTTCGACCCCAGAATATGTAGTTCAGATGATGACCTACCTTTTTGTTACACCCTGTATTTTTCCTTAAGGAAAATGTTATTGGTGTTGTTATTATGAATAAGCATCATTGAATTTTTGAATTTTATTGAAAGATAAAATATATAAGACCAGTTTCTCTTTGATATAATATTTTTTTTCAGGAGTATATTTATGTTACCGCAGTAGATTATGGAAGCGTAGTTGAATAAAGTTATCATAACAATTTTTATTTTTTTAGACATAGAGGCGAAGATAACCAGAAATTTAAATATCTCTCAACTAATTATTATGGAAAATATCATGTTGAAGTGATTGAACAAGGTTCACGAAAAACCTGTTATATTTTTCATTTGCTTGAATTTAGAAATTTTTTATTAGTAGATGGGTGAATATAACATTCGATAATAATATTTCTCTCTTAGAAATAGTATAGATTGATAACTCAAAAGTTACTTGTACTCACATTTGAATCAGGAGACCCATTGGACCGAAACAAAACCATCGTTTCTTTCTGTTCACTATAAATATCATCCATTATGTGTAATGAAGTTTCATAATCACTATTTCACTTAACATTTGAAAAAATACCTACAAGATAGCTGGTTTAAATAACCATATCTAAATATCTCAGCGGTGTAAATATTGCTTCAAAATATTTGAAACAAAGTAAATAGAATCCGAGCCATTTTTTGTTTGTTCACTGAAGCCACAGCAGCTCTTTACTAGGGAAATATTGGCTGTAATAATCAGGAACTTTGTAATTCGACACTAGTTTCCCCTACTTCGTTTGTAATAGTCAAGAGGATCAAATTCAATAGGATCTGAGTGGAAATCTATCTATATTCCTTACGCATGAATAATTCACGTGTTAATGTCATTGCATAATCGGCATTCAGTAAAATGTGGAGGTTATGAAAAACATCTCATTAGTTATTGAATCGAAGCTACACATGAATTTAATTTCTGAAAATAATAGAAGAGATCAGTTTTTAGAAGTTTCTCACAATTTTTTGTATGATGATTGAGAAATGAGAGCCAAAGCTTTTTCCATGAAAATATTTGTTTTTGTTGAACCTAGAAAAAACTTACCCGATTCTGTTTCAACTACCTAAAATCTGTAATAATAAAAAACTCACATCTATATTACATTGCGTACTTATATTGATGGTATGATAAATGATTTCATAAAAACTCATAACTCATACATGTAACTCATGTATAATACAAAAAAAACTCTGAACAATCTCGCATCGATATAGATGTTCCGCAAAGTTCCGTGTTAGGACCGATATTGTTTCCGTTCTATACCAATGATTTAGATTGAATTGCAGAGAGTGCTACTTTCATAAATTCGCTGATGATTCATCGGAAATTATCAGTGAAAAAACTGATGGAAAACGTCGAGTCAACAAAGTTTTTGGAAGTCATTATTGATGAATATTTCAGCTGGACAAACCATTGTAATTTAATGGTCAAGAAACTTAAGAACTAAATTGTCCCAGTCTCAGATGATACAAGTCCATCACCCTCAAGCCGAATCACGTCTAAGATATGGTATAGTCGAAGTAAACGATATTGTGCACACTTAAAGTTGGCGGCACTCTCAAAGGCCAAAACCACCAATACATGAAAATGAATCGGCTGCGAACTAGTCCACGTGGACTGCAGAATTTGCGGTTTGTATTGGATAATTTTTTACTAACCGAGTCATAAAATTGACTTTGAAGTCATGTTATGGTGACGAATAGAAATTAAGGAATGCGGGTATGGTTATCGCCGTCGGGTCATTAATGTTCAGTTCAGAAACTGATCGCGATTTGATATTGGTGTAGCTATAACTACTTGAAATTTTTGTTATCTGTTAAAAATGTGGCGTCTTTGGACAAGTACTAATAGCCACTATCATAAGAAAATGGAAGCATAATTTTCGAGGAATGGTTTGAAAACACATTGATCCCAAATTTGGATGCGAATAGTGAAATAGTTTTTGACACCGCTTCCTATCATTCGCGACAGCTCATCAAAGTACGAAATAAAATGAAATACAGTTTCTCAATGGATAACAATTTGTATTTTGAAGAATACTACTTGAAGTTTTACATACAAAAACATTTGAAAAAGTGTATGCTCTTGAGAGTATTGCTGGAAAGTATGGACCCACCATACTGAGACTTCCCCCCTATTTTTGTGTTTTCAATCCCAACTAGTTGATTTGGGGAAAATTGAAACAAAGCATCAGGCGTAAAAATAATTTTCCAAAATTTGTTAAGAAGGTAATAGAGAAAAAAAATTGTTTGGCTTTTTACTACTCCATCTTGATAGAGAAAAATTTGGGAATATTCCAAAGAAAGGAAGAAAGTAATCAAGATGGAGTAGTAGAAAGCCAAAAACTTTCTTTCCCAAACATTAGTCACTCCTAAAAATATAACCCTTTCAAATTAAGCTAATAGATCTAATTCAAGAAGAGGTATCCAATATTACTGAAGAAGACTGGCAGAAAAGGATTAAAAAAGTAATTTCAGTTGAAAAATACTATATGGAGATTGGACACCAATATTGATGGTGAAAATCAATTCCTTATTTATTTAAATGACGTTAGTGAAACAGATGATATGTGAGAGGAATTATCAGAAGCTTTTGAAGAAAGTTAGTGAAGTGTTTTTGAAGCGATCGATTGTATGTACCTATATGTGGGTAAGAAGTACTCAGAAGTATTTTCAATTATCACCGTTATTTGAATCCCTACTTTTTCACTCACCGATATAAACGAAATATTTATTGTATATATTTTTAATATATATATCACTCTAAATTTGTTATAGTTTGTTTGATTGTTCTGTGTTTTTATTCCTAATTCCTAATAAGGTTTCATTATTACTGTTTCGAACTGTAGTCTGTACATCCTGGAAATGAATTATTTAAATCATTATAATAAATAATGTATTTGCAGAACGATTTTTTTTGTTGATAAAATGCAGTTCAAAACTTCATAATTCATAGTATTCCTTTTCAAGTTAATCCTTTTGAAATTCATCTGAATGCTGTATAATTAACAAAATATTTGAACCCATGTCCACATCAACGAGTAAAATCTAGGTAAATCATAATTTATTATTGTGATATCCAGTCCATACATTATTTACTCCATAGAAGGGTTGATTTGTAGAACTTTTTTTGTTAAAACACTTGTTTTTTAACATTTTTTATTGTCTCCCCCTGTTTGAATCAATAACTTCCACACAGACAGTGTAGTTTTTCTTCATAATAAGTTTCTTCAAATCCATGTTTCGGATCTTTCCAAAGTTTTGTGTGTCTTTTCCCATTTTCCATGATGGTCAAACGGGAAAAACTTCCCCAAAAAGATGAAATACTTTCGAATGAGGCTCATTCAATAATATTTGTAAAATATCTTATACCACGTTCGTACGAGAAAGGTATCATTTATAATGCTTTAGATTTATAATCTGAACATCTGCCTTTGTGATCTTGTTATGGTAGAAAATGTCTACGAAAACCCAACAAATATTTATTATATTCGCATTTCTGACTTAGATGTAATTGTTGCATCTAAAATGATAATTATTCAACAATAATCAGGTACATAATTATAATTTTACGCTACAAAAATGAATATTCCAAATAGAAATTCGAAACTTTCGCCCCACTCAATTATTCTACACAGTAAAATAAGTCATTAAACTATTTTGATATATATATATATATATATATATATATATATATATATATATATATATATATATATATATATATCAAAAGATGGAACCGTAACATATGACGTAGAATAAATCTAAAACAAAAACTTTTCCCAATCACCAGAACTGCAATACTCTTTTCGACGTGCGTTAGCGAATGAGTTCACATGTTGTAATCAACAACTTCGGTTTCAGACGCCTCTGACCAACAAACTAAACAAGGTAAACAGCTGAAACTGTTTAGCATGTTTGGTTTGTTGGTGAGAGGCATGAAAGTTGAAAGTGTTTTGCGTGTTCGGCGATTTTCTGCTATAAAAAAAGTGGATGAGAAAATTTGCATCAAATTTTGTGTAACAAATGGAAATATGTGTTCAAAAACACTTGAAATGTTGACAGTGGGTTACGATGATTGTACTCTGAGTCAGAAACTTGTTCACAAGTGGTATAAGTTCAGTTCGATCATCTGTCAAGATTTCGCTTATTTTTCTACGATTATCGTGGCGTGGTGCATCAGAAATTCTTACCACATGGTTGTTGAATCAATGAGTACCAATCAAAACTACTTCGAGGATTGGAAAAAACGCTGGTGTATTATATCTCAGGTGGAACACTTTGTAGAAAACAAAACAGAATTTGTTGAATAAATGAATAGTTTTTAAAAAATATATAAATTAACCTTATTTTTTGGGAGAATTCACTGCACTGTAAGTGATGTTACTAGGTACAATACTAGGAAGAGCTGGAATCCGCCAAGTTCCAATGATTACATTCAGTTCCAAAAATTGCAATTTCACAAAAACTACCAACTCGAGTCCAACAGAATTTTCAAATTTCTTCATAGCCAGAGAATTCCTGATTTTGATTCATATGTTATGTAAGAGTGGAAACTATATAAATGGTGGTTCTATTGCTGACAACCCAATTTCATTTTATCATATTTCAGTATCTCTATGCACCTGTAATTCAGTACCATTACATTACCATTAGGTTAGGTTAGGTCCAAAGTGAATGGATCTATTCGACCCTCCACCGCAACCCGCAGGGGTTCATGGTGGCTCACACCTATTCACTCGACCAAATAAATTCAGCTTCTTAACGAATCCGATTAGTTTGTATGGTGAGTGGTCTTTCAGGTCAGATGGAAAGAGTACATCTCTGCCGAGATTCAAAAACCTGATTCGATCCCCAGCGGGGCAGACACAAAGTATATGCTCTGCTGTTTCATCTTTAATGACGTAGTCGGATAGTCAAGGTGCAAGATTCCCACCTTGATACTCTCGACAACCTTTCCATATGAGGGTTTTTGCACGTCAGCTACACCTGACAATGCCTTAGATTCAACCGTGCAGGACTTTTTCACCTCTGGATTTGGTGAATCACCACTTGAGTGCAAACGTTTGCTAACCTGCTCATGAGGGGGGGTTTGATCCTCCACCTAAGACAGATTCTTCGTACGCCGCTCAACAAGGCAAGGCGGTTTTATAAGGTACCCCGCTCTTGAGGAGACAACTCAGTCGTTTCTTGGCTGCACCACAAAACCTTCATTTTTATGTTCAGTTATTGGATCAGGAGTTGGAGATTTGAGAAGCTCTCGCTCCTGAACTAAATTTACAGGGAGTTCAGCTGGAGTCGTAAACTCAACATCCATCTCCTTGGTAGATTTGCTCCTGAACTAAATTAACAGGGAGGTCAGTTGGAGTCGTACATTACCATTCCAGTACCATCAAACCCAATTTGAAATAATCATCCATATCTAACGGTTGAAGATCATACCACGACTGATTTCAGATATGTTTTTTATTACAAAAGAAAATGAAAAAATGTTATCCATAATTATTACTTTTACATAGAAATTCAAAACGCTATTGAATGTATTTTTTCAGTAAAATAAATATTGTCACTATTCACATTTCAATCTCAGGAACTTTATAGAAAATTAACTCATTTATCAAAGCACCTCTGTCATAGAGTCAACCAAGCAATCACTACCATTTCCATTAGATTTTAAAATACTACTTGCGAAATTGTCTCACGTTTGTAAAAGCCCACTTTCGACATCACCTGCAGAATGAGAAATCCCTTTCTGTATTTCTCTGCAGCTTCCGCTCCAAACAGTCAACTAAATGAAAACGCATCCTAAAAACAAAGCACCAACCACCATGTTGATGGTCTTCGTAAGGAAAGTTAAGTATATTTTCTTTTGCTCAGTATAGTTTTTTTATGATACATGATGGAATTGGCCGATAGCTTAGTTGATGAAACCCATAACGTGTTCAATTAACATTTAATTGGGTTTTTTTCACTGATCAGTTCACAAATTTGGAACACGCTTGAGAAAGCTATTGTATAGTGAAACACGTATTAAAGTTTTGAAAAATGTTCAGTGAAAAACTGAAAAGTGTTACATGAATAGTTTTATGAATTTTCTGCTTGATTCGGCCGTTACTTGATGAAGATCCATAGTAATTTCATAAAATACACCTTACGATTTGATCTCCACAAACTTTATTCGAGAAATGTATCACGACATGTTTCGCTAAACAGTAGCTTCTTCAACAGTGATTTTAATACTACAAGTTTCTTCTTAGGCTAACATTTATATACCACAGGTAGGTAACTACAATTGAAACTACCTCTATCAAATTACCTAAACCTCTACAACTTTTATATACCTGAGGTACCCCTTCAAATATGATTACCAGAAGCATATTACCTCACTCCTACTTCAGGTAACATAAGTGAAGAGGTACCTCAGGTAAGTAACAGTTGGAGCGGTTTAGGTAATCTGATGGAGGTAGTCTCAATTGAAGTTAATTGTAGTATATAAATATTAGCGTAAGTATGAACTGGGGTAATATGCTTCAGGTAATCATAATTGAAGAGGTACCTCAGGTATATAAAAGTTGTATAGGTTTAGGTAATTTGATGTAGGTCTCAATTGTAGTTACCTGTGGTATATAAATATACTGGTATATTTATATACTGGTATATAATAAGATACTGTGTTATCGAAACAGGACGTGATATATTTCTCAAATAAAGTTTGTGGAGATCAAATCGTAAGGTGTAGATTATGAAATTAGTTTTATGAAGATGGCTGTTTGAATATTTTCAAAGACATTTTAAGTTTGCATTTTCTCATTATAAATAGTCAATGTTTCTTGGGAAAGTTAAAATAAAGTTTCGAGTTGAAACAATGCATTGGTGATTCAACGTTGCACCACTGATGAGTTCTTGGCAGGTCGAAACGTCGCTGTGTGGTTTTGGATAACAAATGCTCTATTTTGGACTTTACCTCGTTTGAAACCCATATTTTAACAAAACATGGTAAAGATGTTGCACTCATCTTTTTTTGGTTACTGTTTCTAATGTCTGCGAACATGATGAAAAAATATATTGCTAGAATTTGAGGCAAAATAAAACACCCAGTGTATACGTTACCGCATTTAATTATTATCTGTTCAGTTCATACAAATACAAATATTCGTATGAGTTGCAATGAAGAGAAAACATTGGCAGTGTACGAATCACAGGTCACTGAATAATATATTTCGTCCATTACTTGTATGTTTTGCTCAATAGACCGAAATATGCGATTAGACGAAATCCTACAATAAGGGCCAGAAGTGATATTATATCCATTGGTAGAGCTTCCTGAAAAAACAATAAAAATTGAATTAAAGGAAATGAAAAAAGCCCATAGCCTTTACTCACTTCATGAAAATTATAAATTTGTAAAACCATATGTCCATCCCGCGGACAGGTAGAATTCCCATTTGGACAATCTATTTCAGTTATATTCTCCCATTGGTTGATCATTAGTGCCTCATTGCCGTATTTGAACCAAGAAAGGTATGAAACCCATTTGAAATAAATAGGAATCGATCTAAAATCAATAAATAATAATCAATATTCATTATTTCAATCCCAGTACCTACACAAAGCTGGTGTGGATTTTGAATATTCGGTACATAGAAAAAAAAATTGAAAGGCAAAAATCTTCAGAGGGAAACAGCAACGGTATTATTTTTCAGGAAGAGAAAGCTTTGTGGCCTTCTATTCTCCATTATTAAACAAAAATGTGAACCTAAAAGAAAAAAAAACCGTTCCGAAATAACTACTTTCATTGAATTACACGAAAAATATTGTATTCACTTGTACTATAAACATTCGGTATAGAATTGACACTTATGATATGCAGAGATACGCTACACAATGTGATATATGACAGAGTATTGATATATAATATTACTCAACATCAATGGTGTTCTTCGGAGTTTTGGGATAAGACACTCTTCTTATCACCTCATCAGCATCGTTTTGGATAACATAACAAAGCTCTTTTCTCCAAAAAACTAATCAGTCTTGAAAATATTACATTTTCAGTTTCAATAATCTTATATGATTCACTATCTTCGAGAGAGAAGGTATATTAATATGTATATAAGGAAGTAATTTCTTGTAAACTGAAAAGTAACACTAGTGGAATCGAAGTGATATGTAATGTCTACTTCAAAAAATAATTTGGAATATGCTTGTTCTAGATGATAATTAAGAAGTGAAAGGAGTGCAAATTATTTTATGATAAAACTAGGAGAAATAGACCATAAATATGAAATGAAAAATTATAAATTTTAGAAATCATTCGATATAGGGATCAAACAATGAGTGAAATGTAAATAATATATGAATTATTGGAATAAAAAAGATTAAAAAAAAATTGAAACCAAACTTCAGAATGTTAGTACTTGTAATCGTTTTCGGATGCTAAGAAGCCTATTCCTGATACTTTGAGACTGTTTATAGGTCACATGGGCACGCTCTCTTTGGGTTTTGTGGATCAATGTAACGTAGATTGCCTTTCTTCTTGATGAGAAGGTTATATGACTTGCAGATCTCTACATTAGCCTAACGTCTGACTGAATATGCCCTTGTTCAATATTCATGCTGCTTTCTTGAACTTTGTATTGTTTTCTTCTGTGAATGATTTTTTTCCAGAAACAAGTACTAATATTGTACTTTAATCTGTATTCTTATCTTTTGTCATAGCCCTGTCATAAAAGGAAAGGATAGTACTGGCCGTGACGGATTCTCTTTCTTACCGGGCTCTTGTTTTCTGGCCAAAACCCTTTTCACTACCTTTCGGAGTAACCATTTCGTTCAAGGTGCTTCTTGATGTTGCCCAGTTCCTTGTCGAGTCTCTTCTTCATTTTACAAAGACTGAATACAAGATTAGTTAGGTTGGGTTAGGTTAGAGTCCTAAAAAACCATAGAACGTTTTATTTTTTATAGGTTAGAGTCCTAACGATTTCTCTTCTTGTTGATAGGTGATTCCAGGTGATTCATAATTTGGAAATTGTTTCTTAGTCGACTTCTGAGTATCTATGATAGTTTATTCATCTTTTCTTCTTTCATATATCAAATCTTACACTGTTTTAGACAATGGAAGTTTGGACCTCCAACATTCATCAAAAAATATTCATAGTGATGATATTGGTAAACCTGAGGCCTACTCGAATTTACTTCAAGTGAGTACTTACTCCACATTAAGGAAGAATCCACCGAAAAGTAAAGATGGAATGATCAATGGCGGTCCCAGAGAAAGTGCCATTGAATTGGAATTCGATACACATGAAATCATATATCCTGAAAGAGATGATGACAATATAACTCTTTTTCAATCTATGTAAAGATACTAACCAAAACTAGTAGCTACATTAGCAACCAAAATAACAATACCACAAGCAACGAAAAATCGAGGTATTTCTGAGTTGAGACCAATCATGAAATAACAAACTGATGTAAATAATGTTGGTAGTACTATAAAAAATGGTGCTTCAGCTATTATTTTACTCAGAAAATAAACGTCTGTGCGATACATTCCATTTCGATGTTCTCTGAGGAAGAGTGGAATCTCCGAACAAAAAACCTGTGAAAAACAAATAATTATTGTTTTTTTGTCACATAAAGAGCATTTACGAATGAGGGGATCAATTAAATTGAGGACACAATATCTACTTTCTTCCAAAATTAGTATTGATTATGTTTTCATATTGTGACTTACATTTTCCTATTATTTTAATTATTCAATATGATACACCTAAAGGTGACAATATGAAAAAGTAAAAAAATATTGGAATAAATCCGTTACGTCTATGATTTACGGGTATGGTTTTTCAATAAACATGATTTTTTTAAATTACTTTGGGGTATATTTGCTACAGGATCATGTCAATGTTCAAAAAAATCAAAGAGAACTCGAACGATATTCAAAAACATATTGAATAGTAAATTTTGTATTTCATTCTCAATTCATATATTTTGGAAAAAAACAATTTTTGGATTCCCACTTCATCAATAAAAGAAAAGTGGGAATATCCAGAAGAAATTGAAAAAATGCATCAGAGAACAATTCATTATGTATATGTCACGTCATTCAAATAATAACTGAAAGGAAAAATCCCTGTAAAACTTTTGCTTTCAGGGAAAAAGTTTTGTGGCTTTCCACTACTTTTGAAGAAAAATAAACCGTCAACTTCAAATTTTTCCCAAAAAGATGTGTAGATTACGCACAGAAGTTTCTTCTTCTACAAACTGAAAGGAAAAAACCTCACGAAACAACTACTTTCACATGAACATTGAATTTCACGAAAGAAAACGTTATTTCGAAACAGCTACTCTGATATGAACATTGAATTATACAAAAATCAGTGTTTCCTAATGAGATTGTACTCTAAACAGTCGTTATTGAATTGGAACATATTGTAACGAATCAAATGCCGCCCCTGACCGATATGCCGGTCGACTCAGCAAACAAACACATGACATCATCGCGAAAGAACCGAACCGACTACATATTTCTAGAAATGACCGTTACCGATATAAGCACGACTTCCTGACCCAAGAGGCGATCTGAAATTTGGGACACCGCGGGACAGCGCGCCGCCAGAACAAGACATTGCGGGGAAAGATTATGTCAGCAGGCTTCGGCAGAGAATGGACGATATCCATGAACGAGTCTGGCTGCATAACTCTAAGCGACGCCGTGGTTTATCACCGAAGTTGCGGAACTCGTGAGAAGGTCCGTACAAAATCATGAAGATGATAAATGACCACGTCTACAGAATCCATAAGCCACCTAAAGGAAAACCTAGATTGGCTCCTTATGCTGGAGATGACGACCAAGTTCGCGCCCTCAGACCACCAGAGGATGAAATGACGTTCCAGAACTCAAGAAAAGCCACGAGACCTTTTCAAGTTTCCAGTTGATGACGCACCAGCTCACTGCGTGTCAGAGGATCTACAAATGTCCTGAGGTATCGCTGTGGTATTCAACAAGAAATTCGGTCAGCTCCAAATATTGCGAGAACAGTATCCAGAAGTCGAAGGAGTGCTACAGTTGAAGAAGGGCCAGATAAATATTTTCTACTCGGTGACCAAAAAGCATTCTCGAGACGAATCGTCCTATAAAGATTCCCGGAGGAGTCTTACCAGACTGAGGGACACGATGCTCGACCAGAATCTTGTGGACTTCACAATCCCGAAATCAGCCCCTGGGCTCGACAGGCTGGATTGGAGAATTGTGAGAAGCATGTTGGAAACGATATTTAGATCCAGCGTCATCAAGATTTTATTGTGCGGTAACCATCTTACACGACCGAGCATGAAGACTGTGTAGTGTTACTTCCATCGAACTTCACAGTGCAGATATGGAGAGTCATGCAGGTATCGACACATGCCAAAGATGACATTTCGGAGCGAAACGTCTTCGAAAAGGGGGCAATGTAACGAATCTGAAGCCGCTCTTGACCGATATACTGACCGACTCAGCGAACAAACACATGACATCAGCGCGAAAGAATGCTGTCGGGAATCGCCGGTAAAACTGTAGAACCGAACCGACAACAGATTTCTAGAAAGGATCATTATCGATATGAGCACGGTTTCCCCACCCAAGAGGGCAGTTCAGAAAGTGAATCGAGCGGCTAAACTAGAAATTCAAATAGTGGAAATGAATTAGGCGTTAGTTTGTGATTAGTGAAATATTGTTGGAGATAAATTTGTTTAAGACAGTTAATTCATTAAATTGTTACAATAAATTCCTGTATCTTTGTTCATATTCTAGAAAGTATTTGTTGTGGATGAACTTTTTCCATTTTTATCTAAAATGGATTTATGTGCATTATCTTCACATTTTACTAACACTTTTCATTGATTAATTCAATTCCTTCTTCCTTAACTGGGAAGATTCCCAATTTTTTATATTGATAAAAACATAAAAAACACATATTTTTCCAAAATACCAATTTTTCCTGAAAAATGTTCACTTTTCAATAATCTAAATTTTCATTCAAAAAATTTGACTAGTTCGGAATCCAAAATATTTCTTCTTTATATTCGATTCAGCAAATGCCTTCCGAAAAAAATTATTTTCCTGAGGTATACATACTAGAAAATAATAAAATTCTTTTATCCCATGAAGATCTCTTCCTACACACTATTTTTTTTACCCAAATGAATATGATTTGTTCAGTTGAAATAAAATTTAAAAAAAACATGTAATAATAAAGTCAATAGTGAATTTATTACTGTCAGGGATCAAGAATCAGATTCGTTTGCGAATGAAATTACCAGACTGATTAGGGAAGGGAAACTCTTGTTGAAATACGAATGCCACAATTTTTTTTGACTTCGATTACTCACGTGGATAACAGCAAAAACATTCTGAAAAGTCATATTCGTCAGAAATATGAATAACACTCCATTGATGTTCATGACGCCGTCTTGATTTATCTCCTGACCATAGTAAATGGCACCTATTATGAGGGCGATCATCTACAAAAGAAATGTTTGAAATTGTTCTGATTCTCAATTCAAAAACTCAACCGTTGTTTGTAATATTCGAACTTTCACCAATAACGGGTCTTTCATAGTACTCAGCCACGATCGCCACAACACGGCTCTGAATTGTGTCCACCATGATGCTCTGTACGGGTTGATAGTATCACCACTCAGCCATATTTCGAAATCGTTCCTTTCCGTATCACTTGCCTGAAAATAAAAATTTATAGGTAGATGGATAGACTTTATTGAAGCTCACAAATTAAGGTCAAGAATACATTTACTAAAAGAACTGGTGGCTCGTATTAGTGCTTATTATTTCGAAGCATGAATATCAGTTACTTCGTGAGATAGTTACCACTGTAGCGCATTCAACTGTCAGTTTAACACCAGGTTCAGATCTTTGAAATTTACTGCAAATCATTGAGACTGCTTGCCTGCAAGATTCTTCTCTGCCGGGCACGATGGCCAGTAACTGTATGAAGTAGTCTGCCGGATTATAGTTTCTTGGACATGGAGCTTCCAGCCTGAAAATTTCAACATTTCAAGAATATTTCTTTTATGACCGTAATAATAATAATATTTATTTTCAAAAATAGAAAAATACAGAAAGAAAAAAGGCTATCCAAATTTGAAAATAGACATGAAACATCACTGAAGCTTGGTTGTCGATGGGTGTTAACTTGGTTTCATTTTTACGGATATACATTGAAACTCGTTGACAAAATATTTGTCTTAAATCAGCTGCAAAAATACCTTATGAGAAAATCGAAAAAGGGGAAGTAAGACTTCCAAATTCTATGTATATGTCCAACACCGACCCGAATGAAGTTATAGAAATCATGAAAGATAAAAAATCACCTGGTCTAGACGATATCTCGAATGAAATACTAAAAACATCATCTGAGTTTATTTCTAAACCACTTTCACATATATTCAATATGGCTATAGAAGCAAGGCGTGTTTCCAAAACATCTGAAAGAGGCCAAGATTATTCCAGTCTACAAAACAGAGAAGAAAACAAATGTTTCAAATTATCGGCCCTTGTCAATCTTATCCTCAATTTCGAAAATATTTGAGAAGATAATTAAAAAACGATTGATTTCATATCTAAATAGAAAAAACATTTTGTCAAAATATCAGTACGGATTTCAAGAACATCGATCAACCGAGGACGCTATAGCAGATGTAACATCCACAATATATATATATATATATATAAGGCTATAAATGAAAAAAAAGTTTGCCTAGGTGTACTATTTGATTTGGCAAAGGCATTTGACACCGTGAGCCATGCACTTTTGCTCAGCAAGCTGGAAATTCTGGGTATAAGGGGTAATGTTAACAAACTTTTCCCGTAGTTTCCTTGAAGATCGTACTCAAAGAGTCCAGATAAATGGCGAATTGAGTGAAAAAAAGAAATGTATCTTGTGGTGTGCCTCACGGAACCGTCTTAGGTCCTATCTTATTCCTTGTATATCTGAATTCATTATTTTCTCAACAATCTTGTGGGGAGATAATTTCATTTGCTGATGACCCTGTTATAGCATATACCGCAAATGGATGGGAAGATGTTAGAAATATTGCTGAACGTGATCTGGAATCATTAACTAAGTGGTTTAGAGCAAATTTAATCACAATCCATTTACTTCGTATGAGTCATATTTACCAGAATATATAAATATAAACATTAACTCCAAAAATGTCAAGTTAGTTAAATCAGCAAAGTACTTAGGTATTCACATAGATAGCTGTCTCAGATGGAATATTCAAGAACATAACTTTAAAAATAAATTGAGAGAACTTCTATACAGGTTTCGCCAGCTCCGAAATATACTAACCCTTAACAAATTGAAAATATTATACCACGCATTTGTAGAATCTCTTCTACAATACGGTTTAATTTGTTGGGGTGGTATAAATGCTACTGCACTCGATCCACTGAAGAAAAATACTTAAGTGTATTTTGAAAATTATATATAACAAAAGCTCTCGTTATCCTACAGAACAGCTCTATGGGGAATTGAAAATTTTAGATTTAAGGCAACTGTTTTCTAAAACGATTATCACATTTCTCCTGCAAAATAGAAATTACTTGAAATTACCCCACAATCGAATAACACGAGCTCAAAACTCTGCAGCAGTGTACATACCAAGAGCAAAAAAAAACAATTGGTCAAAGATGCTTCACCTATATTGAAGCTAAACTTCTAAATCATGTTCCTGTCTCAGTTAAAACACTTAAAAATATTGGTCTGATTAAGAAACGCATTAAAAAATGGATCCTTGAACAAAGTAGACAATTTGTCAGAAACATTGTAAACTCAGCAAATTGATTCATTGCTTATTTATTTATTTATTTATTTATTTTTATTTTTATTCATTTTTCTTCTTGATTAGTTTCAATTTCCTCTTATAAGCTTACTAAAGAATTTGAAAATTATTTATCTCCACAGTAACAGGCTGTAAACTGATAAACTGATGAGGTTGAAAAATCATGATTCTCATAAGACGAAACAAAGAAAAACATTTGTTTCCACAGACAGGTTTCATGTGAACCTAAGTGACAATCGTTTTTATTTGTACACTATATATAAATGTACTAAGATACCTTTATGCTTTTCGATAATCAATGTAATAATTCTAAGAAGATTTGGCAAATAAATATTACTATTATTATTATATCAGGAACATTGGTCTCTGAAAATAGCTTGTCACTGGGATATCTAATGTTCTTCTTCAACATTATTCTCAGAAACCATTTTTGTATGATACTCAAATTATGTATAATATTTTCTGTTACACCTTCTCAACCTAAGATTCCGTAAGAAACCTGAGATTGCACAAGTGCATAGTACAGTTTTTTTTTTAAGTTTTTCGTATCCAAGAAAAATAACTCCAAATCAAACATTTCCCAATTGGCTCTTATATAAGCAATTATATTTTTTATCAGTATAGTATGAGCTTGTTTCAAAAGTTTTGTCCGTTTCAATGTCATGTGTATTTGTAGCTCCATATCTCAATACATTGATGCTTATTATTTTTTCGGGATTTTAATTCTTTGTGTCTTTAAAACTTTTTACTATATGACATCGTCAAGCGATTTTCTGCCAAATTTTCTGTACGAAGTCAAATTGAACCGGTAGTACCTTCGCCAATCAAAACCAGGTAGAAACGGCCTTCATCGGCTTCATCGAATCTCGAGTACCTAATTTGATAGTGACGGAATTATTCGCTTTGTGTTACGTTTGCAAAAGTGCACAAATTCAAATTATTATTCAATGAAATATTACAGTTTAAAGTAGACTCATGAAAACCGATCAAACTTCTGAAACAACCTAATATTTGAACCAATCCACTTATTTCTTTCAACTGGAAATGGCACATTAGATTGAAACACAAAAAATTGACATCTTGATGATGGTTTGATAAGATTAAACAAAAACGCATACATCATGCAACAAATGAAACGAAACGAATCAGAATTCTAATGATCGCAATATAATAGTACTTCACCATATTTCCTAATTCAAGTCCAAACTTTTTAAAAATGTTTTTTACATTTCACATTCAACAATAAAAATCTCAGTAGAGTATGAATATTAAATGAAGTTTTAAAATACCTTAAATCATGCCAGTTCCATGTCATATTTCATTTTTAAGTTATGGTTGGATTTTGAAACATTGAATTCAATTTTCTTCTTGAAAACCTAAAATGGTTTCCCATTGACACTTATTTCAATTTACCTGAAATATTTTGCACAAATTCTACTTCATCTTGTATAATGCTTGTATAATGGACGTTTTGCGAATAAATAAAATGAGCAATGGCTGTTGGTGATGGTGCACAACAATTTTATTTTTGATCAGAATGTTTAGCTTGTGATGATCTGATCCTCGACAATTAAGTTGACCTCCTGAATTTAAATCACAATTTATTTGACTATCAACATGTTAGTCACTATCGCAAACAATTAAAACGTGTATGAATGATTGAACTAAATTACCTCGTACAAGTTACAAGTTGAACTTGAGGCAGTGAAATTCAGAAAGATTGAAAGAATTAGAGCCATTAATTTGCTATAAAATCTTGTAAAATCCACATGTAAACAATCTAGCATTGATAATTTTGAACAGGTCATAAGTGTAATTAAAATCTCAACTTGGAAATCGGTTTGTATGAAATAGTTATTTATTATACAAGGGAAAAAATTATTAGATTTTAGATCGAGACAAAAAACGGAGAGCTAAAGTCTAATACTTATTTCACGTGTATAATATCCCCGCTTCCAGTTCACTACCGAAAGAGAGGAGAACAGGCAGCTACCTTTCCTAGACCTACTTATAACACGAAAACCAACTGGCAACTTGGGTTATACAGTTTACCGAAAACCCACACACACCAACCGCTACCTACAAGCAGCATCACACCACCACCCTACCCAGCTACAATCCGTAGCCAACACGTTAATAGCCCGCAGTTTCCGCCTAACAGAACCAACAAACAGGGCAACAGAATTGAGGGAGACAACAAAGGCTCTGCGACAAAATGGCTACGGACCAAAGATCATTCAAAAGGCCATCGACAGACAAAGAAGAACCAAAAAAAACATCCACTAGGTCGACAGAAGACTCTCCACACGACAGACAATCTGTGACACTACCTTATGTCAAAGGTGTGACCGACAAAATCGGGAGAATACTGAGACGTAAAAACATCCGGACAACCTACAAACCGCACAAAACGATATCCAGTTGGCTGCCCAGACCTAAAGAGAGAATTTCCCTAGAAAACCAAGGAGTATATAGCATCACATGCGAGGACTGTGGACAACAATATATCGGTCAGACTAGCAGACGTATATCTGCCAGAACCCAGGAGCACAAAAACTCGATAAGAACAAAACAAACCTCCTCTGCCCTCTTTCAACACTATCTACAAACAGGTCACAAGATTAATTTTGAGTCCACGCAGGTGCAAAACCCAAGAATTCGACAAATCAGGGAAGCTATCGAAAAGCAAGGCCTCATCAACAAAAGGGATGACTCATTAAACATCCCAAGGATTTGGAAAACAATAATTAAAAACAACCCCCAAAGACAACCACAAATTGATAATGAACCATCACAGAAGCCATTAACAACCCTCAGGTAGAAAAACAGGTAGGAGAACTGCCAAAAGCCATCAACAACCCTCAGGTGGAAAAACAGGTAACAAATCCATACAACTTACGCAAGAGAATAAAAACACCACAAGAAGAACCTAACATCAGTTACACCTCTCGAAGCGAAGCAGTAACTCGTCTTGATAATGCCATCTGAGATAATGGCGAAACGTCGACTATCGAAGAGTACACAACGAATGAACACCCGGAAAAACAACACATCATATTCTACCATCCGTGAAAACCTACATTGTAATATAAAAATCAAAAAATGAATAGATAAGTACTTTCTGATCATTCCCATATTGATTTCAATTTAAGAGCCACCGGTAGACAGCTGTTTCAGCCTATTGGGCATCGTCAGTACCGGACAGGCGGTCCTTGATTGAAAACAAAATGTGAAAAATCAGAAAAGTACTTGATAAAAATAGCTGCGTAAACGCAAACGAAGCATTATAGGTGATTCCACTTATGTTTCGTTCCGCTCAATAATTTGATGCCAATCAGATTCATGAGATATCCTGCTCTTGAGGAGGCGATGGGTCTCTTCCCGGCTGTACCACCTAGCCTTCCAGGTTTGTTAACAGGATGGAGAGTTGCAGAGGTGAGAAGCTTTTGCCTTTGATCTGATGTTATGGGGAGGAGAGTTGGGGTCGTTTAGTCAAAGTCCTCATATGTAGACTCAGGGTTGGATTATTCGATAATTTTATGATCCATAATAAAAAAACGTACTCTCTAAAAAATATATCCGCTTCTTCAGGAGATCCCAGAAAAGCCACTCTTCCTTCAGCCATCAGCAAAATTTTATCGAACATGGCGTACAACTCCGAACTTGGCTGGTGAATAGTACATACGACAGTTTTGCCGGTCTGTGCCATTGTTTTCAAAACTTGCACAACATTGAGAGCCATGAAGGAATCCAAACCGGAAGTGGGTTCATCGCAAAACATCAATGAAGGATTTGTAAGCACTTCTGCTGCGAAAGACAGTCTCTTTTTTTCACCTCCGGAAATTCCGTCCATTCCGACTCGGCCTATTGGAGTGTTTTCACATTTTTTCAAAGCCAACTGAAAGATGAAAACAAAATTAATTTCTGGTATGGTCATAAAGGCTCTCCAAAATTTTTTTTCGAAAAATGGAAGCTTTAGAGGGATAGATAGATTGATATTCATTTATTTCTACAGAGTTTATGTAAATCTTGTGAAAAAGTTGAAAGAAATACTTTGTCCGAGAAATACGTCAGTGAACAAAATTACAAAAGATTGATAAGATACAAAATTTGAATACAACACGTCACATAGACATATAAGTATAGAGTTGATAAGATAAAATTTAGATTTGAAAGGGTTATATTTTTAGGAGTGATTAATTTTTGGGAAACTATTTTCTGTGTTTGTTGGCCGTGGTCTGCAGGTTTCATCTACAACTGTGGTAGATATACTGGAGCCGCTTCTGCTAATATACATTGGCAGGTAGTTGTTGAATAAAATTTCAGGTACTTATTGAACATATGTACAAAGAACAAAAAAATAACAAAAACAATTAGTATTTATGTAGAACAAAACATCACTTGCACGAATATATCCAATAAAAGTTTATTTAGAAAATTTTCAATATTGATTACATAAAACGAGCCAGCCACAAGTCGAATCAAAAAGTATCTTGATAATACTCTGATAAATTATAATAGGCTCTCTCACCTTTAAAACTTCGCTAAAGTTTACGTTATTGCATGCAAATATCTGATTTGATGGAAGGCGATTGAGCATTTTTAACCCATTATAAATGAAAGAGTCTTTAATGAGGGAATATTTTGGAATGGTCAAATTAAAGTCGTTTTTTATCGAGTGGCGTTTGTGTTAATTGAAAATCGATTTTAATGTTTTGCTATGAGACATATAGTTTCAATGATAAAAATAGATATTACAGTGAGGATTTTTTTTTCCTTAAACAGTGGTCTGCAAGAATCTCGTGGTTTTGCTTAACACAGAAAACGTACAGCTCTTTTCTGTATAACTAAAATTGATTGCAGTGTTGTCACAGTACAAGCACCCCAGAAAGGAATTCCATATCGTAGATGAGATTCTATGAGATATGTTACTTTGCCAGCAGCAAATCCCAACTCATAAGATGTTAGCCTCACAGCATAAGACCCTGAGGATAACTTTGATTTGAGATTCTTGATATGGTCTTCAAATTTCAAATCACTGTCAATAGATCTACCGAAGTTGTGGACGGAACGTCAGATATGAACCTCGTGTCCTATAGACAATAAAAGAAAGCCGTTATTCATATCTGGTAAAACAGAATTAATAATTTGAAATGAAATCTCCAAACATTCATCTCTTCTATAACGTACCTAACGCGCCTCAACTACAGTGTGTCTCACTTCTCATGGAAACACCCCCGTATCTTCCGTTATATTCGAGGTAGAACGATGAAACTCTCAGAACTGATAAAAATGCTCAAAATGCACCTACCACCTGAATGGGGTTGGCCAAAGTGATATACACTGTCCGCCACTGGCGATGGAACACCCCATTTTTATGTAAAACATATTACGGCGCAAAATAGTTCGCTTCCAATACCTGAACCCCTTCATTCTATCTGGAGAGTACTCTCAGGTATGAAAGATACAGATGCTGTGAGATGCTATCATCCATTTTGAGCCTATCTGAGGAAAATGTCACAGCACCACATTCTCAGATTATCGAGATAGTGTGAAGCAGTGTATGAAAAATTATCGATGGCGGCATCTATTATAATTGATGGAGATTATTCGTAAAACTAATTCAGGTTGCTGAACATCCAAATTTTATCCCAACCAGATGTGAGAGCTCTCGATTAATGAGCAAAAAATGGAAAAAATCTTTATTCAAAGGTTCACATCTCGAAAACTGTACAATTCTGAGCTTTGGCTGTGGACACTTTCAATCAGCACATCAAGAACTACAACATATCAAAATTTCGGCAAAATTCGAAGCAAGCCATTTCTCATAAGAAATGTGCGGGGTCCTTTATCAAAATATTGAGAAAACATTTTACCATCCGAAACAAAAATTAATCTTCATACTCATTGCAACACCCAAACAACTGTTAATTTTTAAAGAAAAAATCGCACTTGGTGAACAGGTAGAATTTAAATTATTTTACCTACTTGCTGAATTGTTGTCTGAAATCATTTAAAGAGATTGAATTACATCAATTTCATTGAATCATGCGGTGCCATGAAATCACCTTGGAAAACAGTTGCTCATTGATATTTACTGTCAACCTGACAATGTTGTTGAAATATCTTGTTGTATTAACCCCCAGACCAGTTTTCATTGCATTTGTTTTTTCTAGTATTGTTGTTCTTTGAATCACTGTTGTTCCTGTTGTTTCTGCCGTGTTTTTGTTCCCATTGTGTTTATTGTTCCTGTATTTGTGTTGGATATTGTTTCTGTGTTCCAGTTGTTTTCTGTTCGTGAGTTCCTGTTCATATTTTAATATTTCTGAAGTTCCCATTTTAACTGATATCAGCTCATTTTGATTGACAAAGTTCAACATGGCACGTCTGTCACTTCAAGCAAAAAATGAAATTGTTTTAATTATTGGTGAAGGGGTGAGGTCTTATTGTGAAGCGGCCGCTGAATTCAATAAAAGACACCCGCTAGAGGTAGCTGTACACTCTGGAACTGTATATAAAATATATAATCTATTCGTGAACACCGGCCAAGTTACAAAGGACAGAAAAATTGTTAAACATCATATTGATGATGATACGATATTGGCGGCTCATCAAGCTGATCCTAGAATTAGTTTAAGAAACTTATCGCTTCAACTCAATATGAGCCGCAGTTAAATATGAAGGTGTTTAAAGAGGCATAAAATGCATGCGTTCAAACCCAAATTTTTACATAATTTGCACGAAGGAGATGAAATCCGCCGTATGGAGTATTGTTTATGGATGCAGGGAAATTATCTCAATGACAGGAATTTTTTAAAGAATATCTTATACAGTGATGAGACTGCCTTTACCATGAATGGTGTTGTATCTTCCCAGAACATGAGGTTTTGGGCTGAACAAAATACAAATTGGGTGGTGAATTGTAGAGACCAAATATCTCAGAAAGTTAATGTGTGGTGTGGTATCCTGAACGAAAATATTATCGGGCCATTGTTTTTCGATCAAAATTTAAACGGACGACTATTCGTTGGTTGCATGCATTTTCCGATGTGTTGGAAGAACTACTTTTGGATGTGAGACACAGCATGATTTTTCAGTTAGATAGTTCACCAGTTCACAATAGTGGCATAACAAGGGTTTGGTTGAATAGGAATCTACCTGTGAAATGGATAGGATCCAATAGCCCTCTCGTAGTATGGCCACCACGATCCCCAGATTTAACTCCACTGGTATTTTATTTATGGGGAAACTTGAAAAATAAAGTTTATAAGGATAGGCCAACGAATAAGGAAGATCTCCGTGTGAAAATTATACAAGCGTGTAGAGAAATCACACCTAGAGAACTGAGAAGAGTTGAAGGGAATAATAGAAGGCGCATAGAAAAAAATGTTCGATTGGAGGGAAATTTCATAGAAGACACGAAAATATAAAATTGTCAACAGTTAAATAATTTTAAATTGATTGTTTTGTTTTTTAATTGAAAATGTGATTTTGAAAGTAGTACTTCGAAAGAATTTTGAACTACATAACATTTTTCGCCACAAGATATCCTTTTTTTTTTTAATAATGGGAAAATGAGAATATGAACTAACATTAACCATCCTAAAATCTCACTGATTACATGTTTCCGTTCCTCTTTCTCTCTTATTGAGAAGGAATAACTTTCCTGACAACAGAATAAAAAATAAATTATTTATGTGAAAACAAAAGTCGAGTTTCTCTTAAACAATTTCGTTCATGTTTTTCAGGACTGAAATTTTTTCAGGAAAAAAGTGTAATCGTAGTAAGTTGGTAGTCCTGATCACGAATCTGAAGGAATTTTGAGCCTTTTTTGCCTCCTAATATGTTTTACCGTAAAAATGGGGTGTTCCATCGCGAGTAGCGGACAGTGTATATCACTTTGGCCAACCCCATTCAGGTGGTAGGTGCATTTTGAGCATTTCTATCAGTCCAAAGAGTTTCATTATTCTACCTCGAATATTACGGAAGATACGGGGGTGTTTCCATGAGAAGTGAGACACACTGTATATGTATGAAACCCTTCGTCTACGAGAGAGATTGTTAATTAGTTACTCAAAACCGGTCAGTAGATGATTTACGCTATTGATTTCATCGTGGTCCTGCTGCTGGATAAACGAGAAACATCTGTAAGACTAACCTCTGAGAGGTATCTTGCCTAAATATCTGTCGGGCATTTACCACAACCTACTGTGTAGGTATGTTAGAAGAGAATACTGTTTCGAGATTTCATTTCGAAATATTTTTTCTTTTGCCTATGTATGTCTCCTTGATGCAGTCTCCAGACTTATTTTGATTTTCGATGACTTCTTCATAACTAAATTACTCACCTCGGATAACACTTCCTCAACTCTCTCCACTCTTTGTTCGTAACTGATTGATTTGTCCATTCGAACCAGAGCCTGAAAAAAATATTGATCAATATTGATGATAATATAACAATATCGTTTCTTTGGAGTTATGAGATTGTATGTTTATATTTAGGAGAGTCTTCTCATATTTTCAATGTAATGATACTCATAACAATGAAAACATCTGTTTGAAATTTGTTTTTTCGTTAACCAGCTGTCGCACCCCTACGAACAACAACGACCAACACGGCGGTCGATTTGAGTGAGTGAACAGAGCACCCACGTCGAACCGACCGGCTACCGACCGATTAGTCATTAAATAAAAATGAAAAGTACACAAAATGTTCAGTTACAGAAGAGGCAAGTAAACAATGGCAAAATGGGAGGGGCATAGACAAAGTTGTGTTGTTGTACGTGACATAACCATATTAGTAGAAATAATAATTAAAGAAATGTATAAATGAGTTATATGAATAAAAATAAAGAATATGTTCATTGAAATCATATAAAATATGGAATTTACTACTTGGGACCAAGTGAATGTGTACAATATTTCAGTGAAATGGAATACATGGTTGAAAGCAGAATACATTTCGAACGGGATGAAGAAATCTGTAAGAATCTGTTGAAGGACTAAAGTCTGGGTATTAGATGGTAGGTTTTAAAATAGTTTTTGAAAATATCGAAGAAGATGAATTGTTTTATGCAAATATACTCTTGATATATATTTTCTATGTAATTAGTATTAATCAATAAATTGATGGATGTAGCCGTTACTACGTGATAGGAAATCATAATATAGAAAAGAAACTTTCTATGTTTTTTACCACTTTCATTTGTAACTAACGTTACTGCAGTTTCGTCCTATACGGACATTTTCCAAACTTATACAATAAGTTTGGAAAATGTTCAAACTTATACAATAAGTTTGGAAACTATCCGTATAGTATGAAACTGCAGTTACGTTAGTTACAAATAAAAGTGGTAAAAAACATAGAAAGTTTTTTTCTTCATAATAAATAGTTTATTGAAATATCATTCAATGAAAATCGTCTGTCTAGCTTTCGAAACATTGTTGGTGTAAATTCGAATATCCAACACCAATATCATTTTGTTGTACCATATTACATTTTAATTGATATATGAAGACAACTCACCTGAAAAATCAATTGTTCTCTAACTGTCATACAAGCGATAAATAGATCATCTTGTTGAACGTAAGCTGACAAGCTGGTCAATTTTCCTGAATTGATTGGAATACCATTCACACATCTTGTTCCAGTTACAACTACTTCTCTCGTTGGTCTGAATGTTAAGGCATTCAGTAGTGTCGTTTTTCCAGCACCACTGGATCCAAGAATTGCTAGAAGTTCTCCAGGGTATGCCGCACCAATCACTGCAGAAAATATTGGCAACATTAGAATTGTTTCATTTCCATCTTGTCTATAACTGTGTTATAATTCATATATCTTATTCTTATAATATAATTTTCCACGTTCAAATTATTTTCGTAACTATACTCAGTCATTAAAACATTCAATTTTTGCACCACTTGGTATTTTTAAGCAAACATTGATGCCTTTTTCAAAATAACTCCTTTATTGTGGTTCAGAAAAATGAACGATAACCTTAGTTACTTCAAAGTCTGATGAATTCCAATCTCCGATTCGAAATAAGCAAACAAGGATTGGGACTCGGATTTATTTCCATAAAATGAAAGGGTCTCTGAAAGAAATTTACAAGATCCACAATTCCACCACTAATACAAGAGTATGGTTGAATTGCAACAACAGCCATAGAAAAAGCTAATCTACTTGATGACCAATTTGCGTCCCACTCCACAGTCTATTTTCTAGTAAAGGCACCACCCACTAGTCCCACACTAGAATCCACAATGCCGAAAATTACTTTTCGACAGCGTTTAGTCAGGTGATTTTCAAAACAGCTCAAGAGTGAGAGGCCCGGTTTTGCCGGGTATGCCTACAGACACGTACGCTTTATCAAAATGTGTAATGACGGATATGTTTGAAGGATTTCTGCTCATTTCATTATATTCAGAAAAGGGCATGGAAGGTTTGGACGAGGAGATTTTTTGAGAAAATGAAATACTATTCCAAATATTATTGTGTGAAATGTCTTGTTTGAAGGAGTTTTATTGAACTTCTGCACAGGATAATGCTTACTAAAAATTCAAATATGTCTTCGTCGGAACCTTACAATGCCTATGTAGCTCACAATAAGACACTCAGTTTCCAAATAAAAATATTTATAAGATCATATTTTGCAAAATTAAATTTATAGAAACGCCACTAGTTAGGCAAATTATTCACATCAGATCATCGCTAGTTGACTTAATTCAGGCGCGATAGAATAATCAGAGAAAGTTTGCGGTAGTAGCCACGCCCCTAGAACAGCGGCGCGTGTATACATATTTTAATATTTCTTCAATAAAATGTAAATGGGATATTCCGAAATTATTGGGAATAAATATTTAGTACTGGATATTTCACAGGAAGTGGTCAAAATTATAATTACGTGTTAGAGCATATAATGTATATTTAGACAAGATTAAGCTTGTAGGATTAGGTTCACTTGCAGGTAACAAACTAACCAACAATGTAAGAAATATTGCAAGTTGAATTTGACCCAGTTCTAATTATCCGATTGATTTGAAATTTTGCAGGTGTACATAATCCCGGTGACAATGCATTATGAAATTTTTGTTAACAGAAAATACAAAATGGAGACTTAATATGGCGAACGAGTTTTGTTATTATAGTCCGATTCGATTAAAATTTGGTATCTAGGGGTTTTTGGGGTCGGAGATTATGATTCTTATGTCAAAATTGTGAAATTCAACGTGGTGGCTCCAGAATAGTGGACGAGTTTTGTGATTATCGCCCGATTTATTCAAAATTGAAATCTGGGGGTTTTCAAGGTAGGCGATTATGATTTTTTTGAAACAAAAAATGAAGATGGAGGCGAAATAAACGGAAAAAATGTTATTTGTAGTTGTCAATAACAAGAGAAATAGAAAGTTAAAAATAAAAATAATAAAAAAACATTTTCAAAAAAAAACTTTTATACAAACACACTAAAAAAAATTTCAAAGATGACGTACCATACGTCACTTTTACTTTAGGGAGGAAAAGTACGGCTTTACTTCCTACAATGAGGTCACGAAATGTATACTTTCGATAGAGGTAGGCGGAAAACATATTCATTGTCTATTTCTCAGTAAATTTTCTACTTAATAAAAGTGTGTTCACCCAAAGTGAACTACGTGCAAATACACAAAAATGCAAAATATTTCTCTTTGTCACAACTTGGGGAGTTTAAAAAAGTTTCAATAAAAAAATTATATTATCAAATAAATTTATTTGCTGTTAAAACAATCAATTAAGGAATTATTGAACTTTATCTTCGAAGATAAAAATGAAAAGAACAATAAAAATTAATTGGCGCTCCGGAGCGACTTCATTGATTCCAGTGGCGCATTTGCTTTTTCAGCTGTAGGAAAATCCGGAAAAACCTGTAGCACCACATCATCTGAAGATCTTGAACTGTCAATGTCCACTCTCTTATAAAACGAAATGTAGGGTGTCCTTGCATTTTACTTTTCCAAAAATTTTCGTACCATTCAATTTCAGTAATTTTGATTCCCTTGAAAGGCCGAACTCCGAAAATACACTTTTTATATCCAGTTACATGCAACTGGCCTTGTATTTGATAATACCATTTGTGACTCGAATTGACAGCTCCAGTTTTCTTTCTACAAAACGTTATCTTTCCATTTTCGATTCCTTCTTGAGGAGTAATCGATTTCGCCGAATATGGACATTTCACCTCAATAATAGCAGTACCGTCTTGCGAGACTCCTTCTGGCGAAGCACCAAGAAATTGTTGATCTTTATCGACGTAAAGACCACATTTTAGTATTTTTTGCTTTACTTCTATTTCGAATGCAAGGGCCCTCCGTTTCTTCGTATTGCTTTCCATGCATCTCCAAAATTTGATGCCGTTATTTTTTTTCCCTTTCGTCATGCCATAATTTGCATCCACTTTGGGTTTTAGAAAGCATTTCTATTTTTTTCAGCTCTTCAACGGTTTTTCTGAAATTTTCAGCGATGTAATCCTCTTTACATACTTTGAATCCTTCATCATCTAAATTTGCAACATTCACTGTAATCCTCGTTGTTACTTTTTTGCCAGGCCCTGTTTTTAATGCAAATTTTGCGACGATGTGTGTATTTCCTCTCAATTTTTTTTGATAGAGCAGGCATTCTTCCTGTTAGCGACTGCGATAAAATGGACACAAAATGTTTTGTATTCCATTCCACAGAAGCTTCACATCTTGCTTGAAAGGATCGTCTTGAACAATAATTGATCCGTTTTCCACCTATGTGTTTACAAATGATGGAATTAAATTGTTCAAAAGTATTCGTATCGACATTACATAATAAACTTTTGAAATGCGTAGCAAGATATTTGACTGGGACCATCATTATTTCGTATATAGCTGAAAAAAAATGATAAGTTAGTATACGATTCACATATCATCAATGTTTTAATTTGAATATTCTAATTAAATTTCAATCTCATCTTGATAAATGAATTTCACTCACCTGTAAGCTTCATATCAGTTATTATTGAGTTTGCATTCGACTTTTCATTGCAGAAGTATGATTAACAATTTCTGTGTTCTCCTAAAATATGACTGGGCCCATTCAATATCTTTCCTTGAGTTTTCAATTTTTTCATATAAAAAAGCATTTTCTTCTGATCTATATTCAATAGCCCTTGGTACTGAAGACCTAAACCGCAGAAGATTCTTCTGAAATTATTAAAAAAAAGTATTATAACCCGAGAATATTTCAATGTTGATAATTATTGGGGTATATTTCTTATAGATTTTTTCATTTGTTTTGATAAAATAATCGTTTATTGACCTTAATTTTTTTCTCAAAACTGCAGGGCCAGCATGTTTGTTCTTGCAAATATCTGCCAACTTCTTAACATGATTCCTTAGGAGATGGTTTCTACATTCAATGTTTTCCACTGTAATGTTGTATTCTGCGTAAGGGTCGCGTGCCAATAACTTTTGATAACAGGAGCTGTCTCCATCCGCAATCATCGTTTTGAAAATTACTCCGTGCTTTTCCAAACTTTGTTGAAATGCTGCTGCAATTACATCCGATTCCATGGCACTTGAAGACAACATCCAATTTTTGAAACAGCGATGGGGCTTTGGCTGATTTCCTTTATTTTCATGTTTTTTACACACAACGTAATATTTATTTCTAACACCCATGCTAATGACTTCATTAGTTTTTGCACCAATCTCCACACCTCAACCAGACAATGACGTATAGTTTCTTTTATACGATCTTTTGGCCCAAAATCCATCGCATTTTATGGTAATAAATGGAATTCCGTTGATAATAGCAATCAATAGCAATTTTTTCTTCTTCTTCTATTGCTTCATCTATTACTTCTTGTGATTTCTCCTCTATCTTATCACAAACTCTATTGTGCAATTCATCATATGTTCGATGGGATCCATAAGGAATTTCTAATGTTGCTGCGATCTTTTCAACATGTTTGTATCCCAATCCTATCGACATGATCCCAAAAACCGCTTGTTCATTCACTCCTTCGGCATCATAGTTAGTTTTTATATTATAATATCTATTGCACATGTTAAATTTCAATTTTATAGTCGATGCGAATTCAGAACGATGTTTATCAATAACAACATTTTGCAAAGTGCATTCCGTACCGGGATCATGATTTTCTGGAAGTGAAATTATTTTCAGTGCATGGAAAAAATAATTTTTTTTTCAACAGTGTATTTGAAATTTCTTTTTTTACATTCATTGGTTTTACTATCCATTTGGGTTTTTGTATCTTCACCAGAATTCGTATCTGATGATGATATCTCTTTGTTATCGCTTTCCAATTGATCTGCAGATATATTTTCCATATTTGGATCGTTATTCTTATTATTTTCCAAAATTAAAGGTAACTCATTCGTTACCTGGACCTGAAATAATAAAGAATAAGACACATATATAATATTTATGGAACTAATGAATGATATGTTGTGAGTACAAAAAGTGTAATTCACGGCCTAGTGCATAAAGTTGAACTCTATAAATACGCGTAAAATTTTAACGGCGTATATAATGTACGCGGAAATAAACTTTTCACTTCTCCAGTACAATTCAAGGTTTCGGTATTTCTTTGAAAATAAAAAAAGTTTACTTACTTGTATTTGGATAGCTTAGCGATTCTTGTTTTTGCACTAATTCGCCTTATACTCAAACTCATTATTTTTTTAGGACCAACGTCTCTCCAACAATGTTTGCTTTCCATATACATATCGTCCAACAACCTTCTATTTCTCTTTTAATGTATATTAAGCACAACTCATACTTTCGAACTGAACTAAACCGAAATAAAACAGCAATAATCCAACCGCAAACCTAGAAACACGATTACAATGTATTTTACGTACCACTACTGTCGAGTTCTTTCTGTACCGATATTGTAAAGGTTTGTTCTGGTTCTACAAAATTCAGGTCCCAGGACGTCAGGATTATGCGCAGTTGATATAGAGCGTTCTGGTTTATTCAGGATAATTTCGGACTGATGAATCCTCTGTTCTGGTTTCGACTGCGAAATGATCCTGAACTGTTTTGAACCGTCCCGAATCGTTCTTGCTCTCGAAGCTGAACTGTTGAGAACTGTTCCCGTTGCTCATGCGCATTCATGTGGAAATTTGTTTGGGCTATTTGCTAGGATGTTTTTTTAATTATTTGATTTAAATAATTGATGATTGAGGGTAGATAACATTTGAGCTGACTATAGGGATACGCTACATAACAAAATGGACATGATTAATAGTATTTTCTCGTCTTCGTCTCTTCATATATACGATAGGTGGCACAGTGGTCTCCTCAAAAGCGTTCTGGTTCAAACAAATGTCCGAGACTATTTCGGACTGTTTGAGATTTTTTGTTTGTACGCATCATATCTTGCGCAGTTTCCAAACGTTTTGGGATGTTAGAACCAGAACAAACCTTGTGTTTATGCGCATATCTCGGCTACTTGCAAGCTCCACTTTTTCCCTTCCTCCCGCCTGACCCTTGCACCCCTCAGAAACTGTTCGTGAAAGGCCTGACACTGTTTATATCAACAAGGCGTCTGGCTATGATGAAGTTCCCGTCATCGTACTTAAAAAGTGCGCAAATGAGCTCGGACCAGTATATTGCAGACTTTTCGACCTGTCTTACAAGAAAAGGGTTTTTCCTTCTTGTTGGAAGATTGCTCCCGTTCAGCCTATTCCCAAAAAGGACAAGAAAAATCTTCCAAATAACTATAGACCAGTCGCTTTGCTCTCAGTGATATCAAAAATCATAGAGAAAGCCGTAAACCACCATATCCCCAAATATTTGGAAGGCTTCAACATCTTGAGCGTTCATCAATATGGCTTTCGGAAACAAAGATCAACAGGCAACTTTCTATCGTATGTCACTCATATTTGGAATAACACAATCGAGAAACATGGAGAGTCAATATCTGTTGCACTTGATATTTCTAAGGCCTTATTTGACCGTGTGTTGCATGAGGGTTTGCTGGCCAAACTTCGATGCTATGGCTTGTCAGATCATTTTTGTGTATGACTCTCCAGCTACCTGAAAGAACGTTCCCTGCAAGTGGCCGTCGATGGATATCTCTCGAATAGATACGAGATAGAAAGATAGATAGACGTTTATTGGCGACGTTACATAAAAAATTACATTTGTAGCAGGTCATGAGGTGAGGTATGTATAAAATAGTAGAACACAGTATGCACTTCAAAACAAAAAATCATATTGGCATAAAACATTATAAATACAGATAAAAGTTGCCAAGCAGGAAATCAAATAGGTGAATTATTAGCGGAGTTTTTCAGCGAAATATGTTGGGAGGCAGATCTGTGAATATGTATCATAAATGTGTGACAGACAATAGGACAATACTTTATATATTGCAGGCCATACATTCGTCAACTGTGTAGAAACAATGGTGGGAGCATATTTTCTTGATTTCTGCTTTGTATTGATTACATTTAAGTTTTTTAAGTTTAAGTTTTTAATTTCGTCAGGTAATTCGTTATATATCCTAATATGAACAGAGTTTCTGGTTGACTTGCTTAGATGATGTCTTGGTTCTCTTAGCTGATTTTTATTTCTGGTATTGTAGTTATGGAACTCCACATCAGTTTAGTAGGCATTTTTGTTTTGATGTATATGTAGTAGTAAATTATCGTCCAAGGTTATTCCAAGGAGTTTAACAGTGCCACCATTTGAGAGTATGTGATTCGCGGAAAAGGTCAGTTATTGTGTTTTGTTTTTGTTCAGGCAGAGTAGATTATTACTATACCAGTTATCTGATCTGCTATATTTTCCACCTCCTCTTCAATGTGCGCAAGTCTGAGTGTCTGTTAATCAGTTTCACCATCAACGCTGGTGTAATAATGTCAGGACAGACAATTTCGCTTTCTGCTTCGATCAGTTCATTGGGTTTTGGCCGTGGCACAATAATGTCGCAGCGAACTACGAACACTGCTTCTCAAAAGCTTGGAACGCTGTTCTGAACCAGAAAATTGTACACACCTCACCAACTTTTGATGCTTCATAATGCTCAGATCAGACCTTCTTTGGAGTATTATTGTCATGCTCTCTGCTCCTAAACATACACTGAAGTTGCTAGATTCCATCTGGAGAAGAGCCATCCGCCTGATTAGAGATGCGAACATTACGTGCAACCTTGATAGCATGGAACATCGAAAAAAGGTTGGAGATTTGTCTCTCTTCTATAGCTACTTTCACGGGAGGTGTTATAGTGACTTGGTACATTTGATTCCACCAAGAGCGCTTCATATCATAAATACGCGACGGACTGTGGCTGCTCATCGTTTCGAGGTTCAACTCAGTACACCTCGAACTTCACTGTTTAAGAACTCTTCTATATGGAGAACTGCGTTTATGTGGAATAAACTTCCTGAAAACGTTTTTCCAAATAGATTTGATCTCCAGCGATTCAATTGAGGATATTTCTGTAGTGCTTGTGTTTTGTCCTTGAAAAAAATAGATGAGTGATTGTTGTTACGTACCGCCATCCATGACAGAAGCATGAGCAGATTTAACTCATTCGTGAAATACAGTCATAATTTTATGAATGAATTGAGTGCTTGATTTCGTAATGTTATCCAGATTAGTGCTGAAGAGGTAATAAGGCAAATATATTATTCCGAAACATTGGATGTCCGCCATTGAGGATGACAGACAGTAAGTGATATGTTATTTCTTTCATACACTACATTGTGTAGTGTATGTAGTGTAGTATGAATGATGTCTGATTTAATTCCATAACGGATGTTTGGAGTATAACTGAATAGGAAAAAGTGTTTTTGTATAATTCAATGTTCATATAAAAGTATATCAATGTTTGCATGAAAGTAGTTATTTCGAGAGCGTTTTTTTTCTTCAGTTCATGTCGGAAAGTTACTTCTTAGCATGGTCTACACATCTTTGTGAAGAATCTATTTTGGAATGACTTGCTTACTACTCTTCTTCGAAAGATCCCCACATTTTTGTATGAAGATGGAAAAGAAGAAAGTCGAAACTTCTTTCCCAAGATGAATCTTATTTCAGATATATACTGAATATTAGACTTTCGTTGGACAAAAATGAACAGAGATGAAAAACACAATAGTCAAGATGAAATAGTATTAGAATTTCATGTGATCCCTTTGACATTATGCTTTTTATTAAATTGTCTCCTGGATGCACTCTCTATCTAGATAGATAGATTTTAATGACTTCAGTATGTACGGTAATTGTTACTGTCGGATTTAAAATCACAACTTTTATTAAAATCAACACATCAAAATATTATCACATCAAAACATATCACATCAAAATATTACATATCACATAAATCACAAAATAAATCAAAATATTATGAATATCAACAATTGATATGAACATTTTTCTATGATTAAGTGCATTATCAGTAAACTGACAAGAAATCTAGATATCAAAGAGATGGCGTTTCCGTAGGAAACCCATTTTTGAAAATTCCATTAGGTGAATGAAATATACAATATTTAAATATATTCACAAGTGGAAGTGGTTTCATATGGATGTCATTAGATTGACTGGGGTGGATAATGACCGTTTCCCAACGGACAAGGAAATAAAGAATTAAGGAATGCAAATATAACAAAAATATTCCAAAATATCTGGATGAGGTTCTCACCATTTTTCAAAATGTGCTTTTTTTGTCCTCCTGTGGCAATGCTTTCTCCACAACATATATACTTTTTTCTTATGTGGTCATTACTAGCAGCAAATGCATTTATATTGTTCCAGGTATACGTTATCCTTTCTCCTATTGGTACTACTTTTGCTGCTTTGGATCCCAATTCTGTTCCATAAAATGGAATTCCGATGTATCCGAGTTTGATCGATGATGCCCCAGAACTACTTTCACTCTTGAAAAGAAAAAACACAGTTTAAAAAGTAGGGAGAAAAATGTTCACAAAAGTCGAGTGGTGAATGTCAGTATTCTTTCCCTTTTGCATAAATAGGTACAAAAAAAAACAAAATTAACTGGATTTTTTCATTTAGGTGCAAATAATTCGATGTTTTTAGTCGATATCCTAAATAAAGTCATAATAAATGAAAAGGGCTCTGAAATTGAATCGTGAGTACTTATCTAAATGTCGAGATGTCGAGTTTACGACTCCAACTGACCTCCCTGTAATTTTAATTCAGGAGCGAGTCTCCAGAGGAGATGGATGTCGAGTTTACGACTCCAACGGACCTCCCTGTAAATTTAGTTCAGGAGCGGGTCTACAGAGGAGATGGATGTCGAGTTTACGACTCCAACTGACCTCCCTGTAAATTTAGTCCAGGAGCGAGTCTACAGAGGAGATGGATGTCGAGTTTACGACTCCAACCGACCTCCCTGTGAATTTGATTCAGGAGCGAGTCTACAGAGGAGATGGATGTCGAGTTTACGACTCCAACTGACCTCCCTGTAAATTTAGTTCAGGAGCGAGTCTACAGTGAAGATGGTTGTCGAGTTTACGACTGCAACTGACCTCCCTGTAAATTTAATTCAGGAGCGAGTCTCCAGAGGAGATGGATGTCGAGTTTACGACTGCAACGAACCTCCCTGTAGATTTAGTTCAGGAGCGAGTCTACAGAGGAGATGGATGTCGAGTTTACGACTCCAACTGATCTCCCTGTAAATTTAGTTCAAGAGCGAGTCTACAGAGGAGATGGATGTCGAGTTTACGACTCCAACGGACCTCTCTGTAAACTTAGTTCAGGAGCGAGTCTACAGAGGAGATGGATGTCGAGTTTACGACTCCAACTGAATTCCCTGTGAATTTAGTTCAGAAGCGAGTCTATAGAGGAGATGGATGTCGAGTTTACGACTCCAACTGACCTCCCTGTAAATTCAGTTCAGAAACGAGAGCTGCGGCGTACACAGAATCTGTCTCAGGTGGGGGAACTAACCCCCCATGAGCAGGTTTAGCAAACGTTTGCACTCAAGTGAGGTTTCACCAAAACCAGAGGCAAAAAGCCCTGCACGGCTGAATCTAAGGCATCGTCAGGTGTAGCTGACGTGCAAAAACCCTCATATGGAAAGGTTGTCGTGGGTATCAAGGTGGGAATCTTGCAACTTGACAATCCGACTACCTCATTAACAGAGTATATACTTTGTGCCTGCCCCGCTGGGGACCGAATCAGGTCTTTAGAGGTCGGCAGAGCAGTACTCTTACCATCTGACCTGAAAGACCACTCACCATACAAACTAATCGGCTTCATTAAGAAGCTGGGTTTGTTTGGCCGAGTGAGAATAGGTGTGAAACACAATAAACCATTGCGGGTTGCGGTGGAGGGTTGAATATACCCACTCAGTTTGGACCTAACCTAACCTAACCTAACTTATCTAAACTAATATCATCAAGATATTTGTTTTTTATATGTTTGTTTGTTAGTAGTCCATAAACTCAGAAACTTTTTCGACAATTTTAAAAATCTTTTCACAGGTAAAAAAAATATCTCATTGCACCAACATTTTCATTAACTTTTCAATGTCACTCATTGAATTATGACTATAATGATGATATAATTATTTCATCATTATAGTTTATTCATATACAGGGCTTTTTTTAGCTGTCTTTAGCTTTCTCGTAAACGGTAAGACCTACAAGGTCGAATAAATTCGACAAAAGTTTTCTATTTTAAGGAATTAAAATAATCTTTTCTCAGATCAAGGATATCAGTGGTTTTTTCTGAAATATTCACCAGAAACTAAAATTATCGAATTTCGATTTTTGGCAGTATCACCTCTATCTCGAATGATATAGAAAATGACAGAGGAACTTTCAATACTCTTTCATATTTGTTATAATCTGATAAAATCTGACAGAGGCAAGTTTTATTTCCAAAAATGAGTTACTAGTAAATAAAATGACCAAGAAACCAAACTAGTGACTAGTTGGAAGTAGTTTTGTCAAAAAGGATCATTTGAACAATAAGGAATCTGAAATGTTACCTATATGTACAAACAAATAATAAATTAATTCTAACCGATAGTTTTGAGGTTATACTCTTAGTCCGATTGATATTTGTAGTCTCATTTTGTATTGGTCAACCGCACTTTCTTTTTCCTCATCGTTTGGCTCTACCCTTCCATACAGTTCTTTTATTATCAGTAATCTATTTTTCAATTTATTTCATGGTTGCTCTCAGAAATTGTACATGTATTTGCATTGTCACACAAGTCGTATACTACCATTATGAATTGCGTTATTCTAATTCAAATAATAATAAAAATGATAATAATAATGCTGATAGCACTTGCTATGCACGTTGCTATGCACGTCCAGCATATGCGGACATGCTGAAATGTTGGAGGCACAAGGTCGCCCATTTGTTTTATATCGATGATCTTGAACTGTATGCCTCTGGAAAGAAGGATCTCACAAGTCTTTGAGGGTGGTGGAAAAGTACACGCATGCTATTCGAGATAGACAAATGTGCAATGGTCCATCTCAAAAGAGGACGATGCTGGGACTACGAAGAGGATGTGCAGCTCGTAGATGGAAGCATCCTACACCATTTGGATGCCGGAGAGACGTTGAGTTTGGAGTGTCTAAATGATAGAACGGTACTGGATGTAGCCTGTAAAGTCGTCAATACTTCGAATCTCCTTCTCTGCATGGTCCACGACCATGAGAGACCAAGAATTGAAGCATTTCTCTTTAGGGCAACTGCCCGAGCAGTTGATGAACTCGGTTTAGTTTTCGATACTGAACGAGGAGATTAAAACTCTTTCATCAAGTTGGAATCCGTTCAGCAAAAAGCACATATAAAAGCCGCAGAGATCACCTCACTACTGCGGAAACACAAGGATAAGCCAATGCATGGGGTCTTCTTCAATAACATTGAAGACCTTGGCTCATCAAAGCGGCTGACTTTCGTTTTCCTCAGGTCAAGTGGGTTGAAGTCTGAAACTGGGGGGTTCATCATGGCTTGCCAGAATGGTGTCTTCAACAACTTAGTCTTCTGCAGTCGAGTAATGGATATAGAGGTTCCTGAAACAAGATGCAGGGCCTGTCGCGAAGCGTCCGAGACCCTAATGCACTTTACTATCAGCATGTTCAGCATACGCGGTCTCGGCCTATATCCATCGACATAACGCGGCCCTAAGAGTGCTATATTACCATCAACGGCACTCTTATGGTATTGACGAGACACCGGTGTTGCCCTGCGCTCTGAGGCTTCCGGGGCTTCGGAGAATGGGGCCTGACCAGCGCATACTACGGCAAAAAAAAATTATAATCGCCTTTATTTATCATATAAACTGTACATTCCATATTTGTGACCATGAGCTAATAAAATAAACAAATGTTTTCATTGTCGTTAGGAGTTGAAATTCTGAAGTGAAACAAATATATTCCATGTAACTTTTCGACTTGTTTTGTCTATCCAATTCTTATTTGATTTCATTTCTATTTTCGAAAAAAAAAAAACCTAATATGCAGTTGCAATTTTATCAATGAGTCTCATCAGTCATTCTTCGAGGCGTTGTTATTGTTGAATTCTCAAAGCATGTCGAAGATTATTGTTCAGAATACAATTTTCTGAAAAAATATATTCAACATTCAACCTGATCTAAAAATAAAAAATGTTTTATGAACTCCTGATTAAGTATGATATAGAAACGATGTATGAAACTGCTGTCAGGTTTTTTATTTTTTGCAGTTGTATAATTGGACTTTTCCAACGTCAAATTTCTACATTGCCATTGTTACTTTGCCCTATTTTCACTATGCGGAAATTAGAATTTATTTATAACTTTATTTTGCATTAAATTATCATTTCAATGTTAAGTTTTCAACTTTACACGTTTCGAAAAAATAAATAAAAATCAATTATGCAAATCACTAATGACAAGCAAACCCAAAAAATCTGATATTGTTGACCGTTAAACAAGTGTATTACAATGACGAAAACTCACATTATTCGAGTTGCTGCTTGCTTTTTTCCCTGAAGCCTCAGGAACCAACAAAGGCGTTCGTTCTTCATCCATATTTGCCACAGTTCAAGAAATAACGTAATAACGAAACCACACCACAACAATTGTGTGAGCACACAATGAAAAGAATATTACATCCAAAATAAATAAGATAATTCAGTATGCTTTGAATGTCTGGTGTAAATAATTATTTACTGAAGTTATGAAACAACTGCTCATGTACGGAAAGTTATTCTAAAAATGCCCTGTAAAAGGATACCTTTCGATGTAGGTACTTAGTTCATTAGCTATATCGTATATCACTCCACTAGAAAACCTTTTATTTACACCAACTGGTTTTACATTTCTAAAAGAATGGGGACATTTTAATCGTCCTGCTATTGATCAATTCAGATGAACTTTCATTTTGGAGAACAATTTTCTCAGTTATAAATCAACTTGAAAGTGGCACAATTTTTTATGAGGTTTCAGCGTGTCTTTATTTTCCATTAGGAAATTTAGAGGTAATTTCAAGGTGTTCTATTAATATTTCTTCATATTCAGAGGAACTTTTGAAAATAATTTTATTATGTGGCATTTAAAATGCTCTAAATCGTAACAAACTATAAGCGAAAAATAAAATTCACTTTTATTGAAGAAAAGGAAACATTGGTTGATTGTTCTGACCTCGCCATCTATTGGTAAGAGTTGAATCTACGCTAAATCGATTTGGATGTTTTCTTTCGCCAACTCTATAAAGTTTTATTCAGGACACACTACTACAAGATGTCTCTTGAATTATGATTCCAATTTGTTGAGAATATTGCAATTATCATATTATGCAATTATCATTGCAATAATCAAATTATGAACTGAATTTGAGATTTTTTGCTAAGCATCTCAAAATGAACTTTTTTTTATCTGACAATCTATTATAGATCTAGAGATATTTCAATTTTCATATAACGTAGGAATTTCATGATTCCTCGAGGCAAATAAATCATGAATCCATTTTATCTTGAATATTCAATTTGAAGGAAGTATTGCCATCTATTGTCGGGATGCCTCAATTGAAGAAGCTCTCTGTATTATTTCATCTAGAATTTCATTATAGACGTGGTTTCCATTTTGAACCATTATTGGTGAGTAGATGGAACTATCAGCATCATTTTGAAGAAAATTTACGGGGACTCTCGACCTTCTCCAGTTTTTTTCGAATGAAATTGTTATTTAGAAAAATATCGAAAAATGGAAAAATAAAAAATGTTATTGTATTAGAAGTGTACAATGACGATGTGTACAATGACGATGTACACTTCGTCAAAATTCGTCACCTCAATGAAAGGGATTACGGAAGGAGAGTACGATTTGCGAATTGATTAAGACGTAAAAATAGAGAAGTTGTAAATATTAAAAAAGTGATATGGACGGACGAATCAAAATTCACCACCCGATGACAGTTACCTTTTTTCCCATTTAGTCGTCTTCGTATCTGTTACGGTTTAGAATATAGCAATATTACCACATGATAAAAGAAATAAAAGAAATATATATATATATATATATATATATATATATATATATATATATATATATATATATATATATATAAATATTGATGTGAATATTTGTATATTTGTGAATTCTTATAACAAATTGAACACCAGATTTTATCATTAGCGATAACCCACGATAACATTTCAGATTTCCATACATATACACTACGTATTAACTAACTGTCAGTTCCTTATTCAGTTCCAATCAAAACTTGCAATACAGAGCTCAATAAAAATTAATTATGTTGACAAAACCTCTTTCAAAATCTCAAATGAAGTTAGTTAGCTACTTGTTTCTTGAGAATAGATAGATCCTCAGTAATTTTTTTCCGATAGAATTTTCACTCAGTTTTGTACCATTTTAATATATTTACTGTTTCTTCCTCTTCATTTTCTTCTGCAACTAGCTTAAGAACTTGTATCTTGATTATGTATATTTTCATTTTATTATTGAATGTATGTTTTTCACTTATTGATGAGATTTAATTCGATTCAGTTGTGTTTCATTTGTGTTCCGAAGACTAAAATAAGATATCAAAATTTTATTCCACGAATATTTGCTATGAACCCGAGAACTTGGTAATTTGCAATGTTTCAATAGTGAAAATGGAGTTGATGGGTCTAAAAATTGAAATATAACTGATTGAAAGTTTTCAAACGAAGTTCTATCGAATGATACTAATTTTGTTGAGGATGAAATCATAGTTTTTCATCGACCTCTTCTACCTTCCACAATCTGTAAAAAAATAAAAATTGTAATGAAAAACTTTGTACAGGTCTAGAAAGAGCAAACTTTTTAGTTTATTCCGATAAACTTCTGCGTAAGTATTTTTTACAAAAAAAATGTTTTACTTGGAAGTAACTTATCATATTCTAACTCTTGTCAACTTGTCAAAACAAGAGTTACAGATATTCTATACGGAGGCCGAAGTCTGCCTCCGTCTTTACAATTGGAAAGACATCTGATGAATCTTGCAGTTTTTCTTGGGTTAGTTTCATTTCCCAAACGTCGTCAATGTTTAAGTAAATGAATGCAGATACCTTTTTTGTCAGTGGTCGAACCAAATGTTAGGTGGAGTTCAAGGTGGAGAGTACTTGGAATTCATTTATTTGGAAAACAACTGATATTCTCGATAAGGGTATGTAGTGGTCCAAATTGATCTTGAACTCTTTTTGATGTTACTCAGTGGTTATTGCACATGATACAATCCTCAAACACATCAGTTTACACCATCATAAAATCATGATTGTTTAAATTTGTGCAAAGCTAAACCTCGTGACTCATGTAGGCAACGGTTTTTAGATAAAAAAATGTTTGACGGTTGTAGCTCAGTGTGTTTGATTCAGAAACATCTTGTGAAATTTGAGGTTACCACCCATCATCATACAACTCGTCAGAGCATGCAACAAAATTTAAAATTACCTATCCCTTGCAACTCTCTGGTCAAGGACTCCTTATTTTACAATGGTGTGAAGATGTATAACCATCTGCCGATTTACACTAAAGAGATAAATATTGATACCCATCAGTACAGAAAAATTATTAAAGAAATTTTGAGTAGTAGACCCTATTAGAGTTTAACTGAGTTTTATACCAATCATTTTTAACTTAGCATGTTTTATGTGTATGTATGTTTCAACCATTGTTTGTGGTTTTTTATTTAGTGTTTTTATACTTTACTCTACATTATATTTTATTTATATTTTTATAGTCATAGGACATTTATGTATTCTTGGGGTTCTTGTTGAATACTCTTCGTGAGCAAAACAATAGCAAAATCAATACTCCTGACCGCTCTAGACTGAATGATTCCGTACAGCTCATCTCGTCTTGTGTTTGTAAATCTTTTGGTGGAAAAATCCGCACTTGTTTACTTTGTGGTAAATGTTCAAGAAGGATCGAAAACTTATGTGAATTTCTGGAACTTCATCTAGCTTTTCCTAATATGACTAATAACCAGTCCGTGCAAAGCTTATTGTTAAATCATCTGAAAATGAAATTTTTAACAGGTGATGATCGACTGTATTGTCAAACATGCGCCAAACTAACTGACTGTTATAAGGAAACAAGTATATCTGAGGCACCAGTCAATCTAATAATAACACTGATGATTTTCAAACAAGACTTAACCTCTAACGGAAGCAAGAAACTCTTTGGAAGGTTCGAAATAGATGAACATTTCAACCTAGCAGACCACTATTATAATATTCATGCAGTCATTGTTCACTGTGGTTCTGGCGTTGAATTTGGTCATTATTACGCCTTGGTCAAAGAAGAAACGGACTGGTTTAAGTTTGACGATAGTCGTATCACGAAGTGTTCCGGCGATGCATTGAATTTATTGGAGCCTCTGGACACACCCTACATTTTGTTTTATAAGAGAGAGGACATTGTTAGATCAATATTTTCAGATGATGTGGTGCTGCAGGTTTTTCCGGGTTTTCCTGCAGCTGAAAAAGCAAATGCGCCACTGGAATCAGTCGCCCCGGAGCGTCAATTAATTTTTCATGTTGTTTTTATTTTATTTTTATCGTTGTTGTATTCTTTTGAATTTATTCACTAACTTTGTCAAAAAAATTTTTTTGTTTGGACAATAAAGTATATATAATAATAAAAAACAATGAACACAATTTGGCTGCAACTTATCATGGAACTCGCAAATCGATGGTGGTTGTGGCAAGCTAAACAAATGTTTCTATGTGATCACTACACTCCAAAACATGCTGGAATGAGAATGTCTGCTTGAAGTTTATTATGCACTGGGGTACTCCGCTTTTTCATATAGTATCGTTGTGTGGAGTCAAGCGTCCGAACTACAGAGTGTTTGTGTTGCAAAAACGTATTATTAGACGTATTTTCTGCTTATCTTATAGGACATCATGCAGAGACATTTTCAGAAGTAATAAAATTATCAAGGTGTCCTCTATTTATATATTAAAACTGTTGACTCACCTTTTCAAGAACCTAAACAGCTTTAGAAGGCATTGCAATATTCACATGTGTGACACCGGAAACAGAAGAAATATTTTACCGAAGAAATTTTGTCACTCCATGCAGAAACAGCTCCAGTGGATACGGAAATACGCCTATTCAACATTCTGCTCCTCGAATTGAGAGAGAGAGCACACGTCCAGATATCTTAAAAAGCAAATTAAAGAAAGTACTTGCCGAAGGATGCTTTTACTCTCTCCATAAATTTGAACTTTTTTGTGGTTAGTGACTTCCAGTACTGACCTTTTCATGCTTCTTCATATTTTGCTTTATCTTTGTGATGGTCTTGTAATTTTTCACAAACGGTGAAGTATGCATCACTGAAATACCCGATTCGAATTCGGTTTTTGACTCGATGTTTCATTCAAGAATATATATTTTTTTAACCATTATTTATGTTTATCATTTCAGATGTACATAATCATCAGACACAATTTAATTAGTGAACTTGGACTAATCCGATCTATTTATTGTCAATAGGATATGAATGCAATAAATTTGAATTTGAATGAAAATCCACCCAGTATATACGTTTTCAGTTATGTTTAACTCTAAAACTTATTACTGAACAAAAGTCTAGTGTAATATTTGTTGGTAAATGAATAAGGAAGCAATCATTCATTTCTGATGAATAACCTCTTTTTAGACATTGAAGATCATTTCATCTGATTCAAGGGTTTTAATAATCGGATAAGTAAACATTATGAAATACATTTTACAAAACCATTTCATGGATATGTTGTAAACTAACTATCAATTTCCACGTTGGAAAAGAGATTCGATGGAGGAAAAGTATTCAATTCTATTTTTGATCATTCAGTAAATTTTCAGCATTTTCAAATCTGTTAATTTCAAACTCTTGAGTTTCAAATCTTTCTCTTTCGAATGTAACACGTCATAGTAATAGTTAAACTCATTTAAGATACCAATCCTATTTTTTTATTCTTCGGAAAAAGGTTCTCTCCGCTTGATCAATATATTGTAACGAATCTGAAGCCGCCCCTGACCAATATGCACATGACATCACCGCGATATGAGCCCGGCTTCCCGACTCAAGGGGGCAGTTCAGGAAGTGAATGGAGCGGCTAAACAAGAAATTCAAATAGTGGAAATAAATTAGGCGTTAGTTGCTAAGTGTTATAAATACATTAGATTGTGATCAGTGAGATATTATTGGAAATAAATTTGTTTAAAAAAGTTAATTCATCAATTTGTCACAATATAGTTTTTGGCAAGAACTACAAGTCAACTTATATATTCCTGATCTATCCGACCCTGAAGTTCTGTCTTTATTATTTTCAATAAATTTGCTTCGATTATCATTCGTTCTGTAGGCAACATTGGAGTCGTTTTTTTGTTCGAAAATCGAGCGATGTTATTTGTATAGTTTCACCAAAGTATGTCAATATCCTATGAACCTTATTATCGTTTTTTGATCTGTGATAAACCTGTTAAAGGAATTGTTTTTGCATTTTTTTTTTTAAAAAATGGAGTCGATAATATCTGCCTTGTAACCGTTGTTGATAGCAATTTGAAGAAACTCAGTTCTCACCAAAAATTATTTTCAATAGTCTGGAAATTTATTGAATTATTTACCTCCATATTCTGAATTGTAAATGTATGCTTTTGTGCCATGCCCATCAATGCTGCCTGTAACTCCGGTCGTGGAATCGTATACGATTCAGTGGAGCTACTTAGATGACATTGTCATTGGAACATATTCCTTACCATTCTGCTCGATCCTGAAATATGTTATGATTGTAAGTACTCACTCACTGGAATTACGAATGATGGCGAGTACAAAAATATTGTTTTAAATACGTTGCAATAGATTAATATTGGTATCTGGGAGTTAATTTATATCCGGGATGACACCAAAACTTCAGTACTGTATCAACTCCAACCCCTTCTCCCGGTTTCCCATCACCATTTATTATGGTCCATTTTCCATTTTTTGGAAACGGTGGGAGAGTACATTTGAATCTGTGGACACAGAACGAAAAGTTTAGATGGAACACCCGTTATCGAACACGGATAAAACATCGAGAAGGTTTACTCGTAGTGAATTAATGAGAGAGAAGATCCGAATCTTCTTTTTATACGCCAGTTGATAATTCAGGTTGTGTTCGAAAACTTAGTTTTACCGAAGGAGGAGGATTCAAAACCGTAATAATGATATACTGAGAGATAACTATAAATGCTATAGGAACTCCTAAAAAAATATATCATTACAAAGCCAAAATTGAGAAAAATCAAACAAATAATACTAAATGATGAAAAAGAGTAGGAGAAATCTGTGGGAAGAAGCGTAACACAACTGACATGAAACATATAAATATCGCAGGGTGAAAAAATAATGATATGCATGAAATTGTTGAAGACGTTTCATAAATATTGGGAAAAAATTAGCAAAAGAATTGTCAATAATCTTTATCACAATGACCCGAACCAGTTTATACGAACTACCAAAGTAATTTAGCTATAGGAGTTCTGAGCCAAAATCCCATGTATTTTCTTATGGAGCTAAATTCTGGACCTTTTTGGACTTCAGGCCCACTTCACACGGAAGGGGTAAAGGTCAACACCTCGTCTCTGCTAGACGTCCATTATGTGTAAACTGAGCCTTAACTTTCATTCAATAAAACACTGTTAATAAATGCATAATATTTCGTTCTATAGGTGATCTAACAGAGAGTGAATGAATTGATCATATTCAATTATTTTCTATGTATGATAAGAGAAGACGCAGAATATATTTTTTTTTTGAGTTCATTAGAGAAAAATTACTTTCTCATATGAGCATTGAATCACACATTAACCTCATTATTCAATTTGTACACGAAGTATTGTGGAATCAAATTCGATAAAACATTTTTTATGACAATTTTAAAACGCTTTTCAGTTGGAATTATTAGTAGTAGCTAAGCATAACATTATCAGCCACCAGAGTTTTGATGAATATAGACAAAACTGAGAAATATATCAAAATGAATTATCAATATAGGTATTTGAATAATTGCATCTCTCGGGATAATGAGTTTTTATAATTTTTATGAATTTTTACAAATTTAATTACACACATGGTCTTTGAACCCGACAAAGATACTATCATACTATCGGTCGGTCGGTAGCCAAGCGGTTCAGCGTGGGTGCTTTGTTCACTCACTCGAATTGACTGCCCTGTTGGTCGGTGGTTCAAGCCCTAGTCTGAACGATCGATCTTCACTTGCTATCGTCCAACCCGTGTTAGGAATCACACGTTAAAAGGTAAGACCTCGTTAATCCTTAGCTCGCACAAGTTTCGACTTCTGAGGGTTGTCGTTAGTAGGGGTGCGACAGCTGGTTAACGGAAAAACAGATTTTGAACAGATTTTAAACAGATTTTTTAGTAGAATATGACCGTGAATGCTTCATAGCTTCTGTAATGAGGAAAGATTTTTTAACCGTTTGCGTTTTGAAAATTGAAAAAACACAGAAAATTTGCAAAGGGAATAAAATACTTACTTCGGGCGATGAATGAATGCCAGCCATTGACTTTTTGAAAATTATTTCATGTAAATGTTGCCCGCGGCTACGCCGTAGGTGGTTCATATGTGAGCTTTGATTTTGACATACTTTTTCCAGCATTTCGGCCGGTATCTCTTCAATGACAGCTGTAATGTTATCTTCCAGGGCTGGAATTGTGACTGGCTTGTCCCTGTACACGAGAGACTTCACGTATCCCCACAAAAAATATCTAGTGGAGTCTTATCACGTTATCTTGGCGGCCTTCTTCAAAACGTGAGATTGAATTATCGCCAAACTCGCCCTTCAATAGGTATCGTATGCCGTGCGGCATGTGGCACCGACTTGTTGAAACTATATGTCAACCAAGTCCAACTCTTTCATTTTGTGGGAAAATTCACTCATCATCGCACGGTACCTTGCTACTTCGAATGTAACGTTGCGATTTCCATCTTTCTTGAAAAACTGTGGTCCAATGATCCCGCCGGCTAGCAAACCACAGCAAACCGTACAGCTCTTGAACTACCTCTGGCCGCTCCTCACATCAAATTCGGCATTTCTATTTGTTGACGTACCCATGGAGCCAAAAATAGGCTTCGTTGCCGAAGAGGATTTTTTGATAGAAAAATGGATCTACATCCAACTCTTTTAAGGCCCATTCACCAAACAAACTACGTTGTGGTACGTCATCTGGTTTCAGTTTCTACAGCAGCTGTATTTTGTATGGTTCCATAACGAAGTCCTCACGTCAAATCTTCCAGGGGATTGAATAAAACAAAGCCCAATTGTTGACAATGGAAACGATTTGACATATCGCGATCTTAATTGACACTGGCATTAGCGATACAGCAGCAATATTCTCATAAAACAATGAAAAAATTCACACTGAAAAACCAAATAGCAAAAAAGTCACCCACTATATATTTATTCACAGGGAAACTTTATCATTTTCCTGAGAAAACTTAAGGAAGCATTTGGAAAGAAGAACTGGATAGTAAGTGCAACCGTTCTATCTGATCCAGAAGAAAACAGTTACGATCCACCAAAATTGAATGAGTGAGTATTATATTCCAAATCGTGTTTTCATGTCGAAAAGTTTATTCGAAAGGATCATGACGAGTTGCAGTTTCAATGCTGAGTAAACACCTGGTGATTGGCTTGTTTTCATAGTTTTTTTGCAAAGAATGGAGTCAATAATGTCGAGCTTGTAAACGTTGTTGACAGATATTTTATTGATGAAACTCAATTGTCTAAAAATTACTTTCGGACAGTGAAATATTCAAAAGTTTGTAAAGTATACTAATGAATGCTGCTACCTCATGATGATTGGGATATCTTGAGGAACTATGTATGACAGGGTCTGTCTAAGATGGTTTGTGAAAAATTGTAATATCATGTTTATTATTAATTTTGATAATAGTCACATCTAGAAAATTTGCAGAATTATTATATCTATTTCAATGGTATAATTGAATGGAATTATAAAATTCAGCCAACTTGCCCTACTACCTACCTGTAGCTACCGGTAAAGCAGACTGGGATATCATCTACATATCTGGCAAGAAGATTTATGGACTTCTAGCAGGCAGAATCTTCCAGGATTGGCTCACTCCAAGGCGTTAATTCACCCTTCGAAGCTTGATACCAAACAGTTGCTGGACTACAGCAACTGTTTGGGATGAACCACGATTTCTAACAGGCCTTCTTACACGTGACTGTCATTCGAATCATCATATGCAGAGACTCGGACTGTCGGAAAACAGTGTATGTTGTCACTGATTGGAAAATGATGAAACTGCAGATCACATACTTTGTGCCTGCCCCGCTGGGGACAGTATCAGGTTTTTAGAGTTCAGCAGAGCCGTACTCTGGATATAGCATGTAAAGTCGTCAGGAGTTCGGATCCCCTTCTCTGCATGGTCCGTGACCATGAGAGAGCAGGAATTGGAGAATTTCTCTCCAGGGCAGCTGTCCGAGCAGCTGATGAACTCCGTTTAGTTTTCCACACTGATCGAGGTGACCACAACTCTGTCACAGAGTTGGAACCCGTTCAGCAAAAAGCTCATATAAAAGCCGCGGAGATCAGCTCACTTCTGCGGAAACACAAGGATAAGCCAATGCATGGGGTCTTCTTCAATAACATTGAAGACCTTGGCTTATCAAAGTGCCTGAGTTTTGCTTTCCTCAGGTCTAGTGGGCTGAAGTCGGAAACCGGAAACTGCGGGGTTCATCATGGCATGCCAGGATGGTGTCTTCAACACCTCAGTCTACCGCAGTCGCGTTCCCGACATAAGGTGCAGAGCTTGCCGCGAGGCGTCTGGGACCCTAATGCACTTGCTATTAGCATATCCAGCATATATGGTCTCGGCCTATATTCAACGACATAACGCGGCCCTAAAAGTGCTATATTACCATCTATGGCACTCTCACGGTATTGACGAGTCACCGGTGTTGCCCTACGCTCCGGGGGATATTGAATCCGTTGTGGTGAACGAGAAGTGCCGAATTTATTGGAACTATTCGTTCCCCACCCTCAGGCTCATACAAGGTAATAAGCCTGATGTAGCCCTTTCGACCACCAGAAAAAGACGATATTTGTCATGGAGTTTTCAGCTCCTGGCGAGACGAATATCGTCCGAAAAGCGGAGGAAAAACGGATAAAATATCGAGATTTTCTCTTCGAACTCCGCAGACTCTATCCAGACCACTGTCAAGATGGTTGTTCTGGTGAAATGATGCCATCTCTACTCTCGAATCTCAAAATCATACCGGCTTGCCGCACTAAGGCAGAAATCTTAGCCGCACAGATGCAGAAGGCTGTCATTCTTGGCATACTGCGCTTGCTCAGGGTACATGATTCTCGGACCCAATGATCACTTACCTCACGGTGTGGGGAGTGGTCATTGGTTGATAATGCTGGCGCGCCCTCCCGAATGTGTCGGGGCTTCGGGGGCTAGGGCCTTACCAGCGCACATTACGGTAAAAAAAATTAAAATAAGATGTATTTTTCATCATATTTAATGGTTTACAAATGCATGTTTAATGAATGGGCGGGGTTCAGCTATTAAAGCTGCTTTTTAACCCAACCTTGGACGTACACGCTTAATCTTATAGATTAAGATCACAAAAACCTTCATTATTGATATATCTGTGTTATATGCCCATACTATATAAGTATAGTATAATAGATACAAGGAGTAGGCGAAAAAAAATATAATGATAATAGACTTAATAAGTAAAGTAGCTGAATAATTGAATAATTTCATATCGTTAGAATTGAAGCCTGCTTGTACATGTGCCAAAAATCATTGCAAGAGTCATCAGATAGTAAAGACATCATTACCTTGTTCGGAGGACGACTTTCAAACGTTTTTTGAAATTTCTCAAACTGAAGTCTTTGAGTTCATGGGGTAATCTATTGTTTAGTTTTGCTGTGTTGTATGAAAAACTACATGTGTATAATGTGGTTTTGTGTTTCGGAATGAGCAGTAGTTTAATACGCGAATCATTCTTCCTCGCCAAAAAACAATTTTTTCCGCAAATATAATGGTGTTCCTGATTGCAAAATTTTACGGGTTACTTACTGTAAAGAGGTGTATTTCTCTCATTTGATTCATTTTCAACCAACCTGAGTCATTGAATGAATGGGCATACTTCAGTTTACCGTATGCGAATCGAATACAACTATTTTGAATTTTTTGCAACCATGTCAAATTATGCATATCTCATATGATACGAAATTAATAACAATTACCCCAAAGTTGGACACTTTGCACAAAATACCATGAAGTACTGAAAGGAATTTTCAACAAAATATCACCAATTTTATAATTTTGAACTCCATCAATATCTCACGAACGTTTTAGGATTGTCGATTACATCACTGTGGAATCATACGATATGTACGGACCATGGAGTAATCACACTGGAAATCATAATGCTTTATATCCCTCCTCAAAACAATCTCAGTGGGAAAAAAGTCATCTCAACATGAATGCGGTTGCTAATAACTGGATAAAAGCAGGCATCAATAGAAACAAATTAGTTTTGAGCATCGCCTTTCATAGTTTATCGTTCACGCTCAAGGATAAAAACCAACATTCAACATATTCTCCAGTTGAGGGCCAACTAGTCGGGGTGCTGAGGTATTCCGAGGTAAGCATTAGTTTATCAATATTACTTCAGTATTGAATGAAATGTAAGAAACTTGGAAATGAATAAAAGCCGTTTGGCTTTCACTATTTGATCTTTATATAAAAAATGTGGTAAACTTCCGAATGAAAAAAAAAACTATTTTCAAAGATGTTTATATCATGCAAATCACACAAACTGTACGGAAACGCCCTTTCGAAACAACAACTTTCACATGAAACTGAATTACACGAAAGAAAAATACTTTCGAAACAACTGCTTTTATATGAACATTGAATTATACAAAAATCACTTTTTCCTATCCAGTTTCTACTCCGAACAGTCGATATGGAATTGAATCAGGTATCATTCACAGAAACGCTACACAAAGTGTTATGATATGAAATTTCACCAACATTTTCCTCAATGGCGGACCTCGAAGTTTCGGAATGAAACACTTGTGTTATCACGTATCTGGATAATATTACAAGACGAAGTACTCATTTCATTCATAACACAAAACTTCATGTGAAATTTTTATTATTATTATCATCATTTTATCACGCGTTTATTAGCTTCACCTGTATGAATGTATGTTTGTTCGTAACTCTCAAGCTCGGGATCTGTATTTGACAGAATTATCGACATTTTTGCTTGATCTATTCGCGGGCAGATGGCGCTGTACGTAACCTTCTTGATATAATTCGAACTAACTTTACATGTATTTCTTCATTTGAAAAAAGTATTTTTTTTATTAACACGCGCGCCTGTTGTCTTTTTTGTAACCCTCCTTTGCGCGCCTGCTGCCTTGGGCTTGGCAGCTGATTTTCAGGCTCCTTCTCCGGAATCGGAAAATATCAATGGTCATTTTTCGAAACAATATACGGCTGATTGATCCCAAAGTTTAGATAAAATAAATATAGTTTGAAAAGTCTAAAAAACACGCTTTTATAGCAGACGAAACTAAAAAATTAAAAAATAGTTTAAAAAACTAAAAAACACAACTGAAAAGTTAAAAATATTTTTTTAAATATTTTTAACTTTTTAGTTTGATATTCTTCAAAAGCATGTTTTTTAGTTTTTCAAACTATATTTATATATCATATATATTTCATGTACGAGTATTAAATTGTGTAACGTTCCTGTGAATAATATTTGAGTACCTACCAACTGAATGGAAAAAAGTTTTTTTTGTACAATTCAATGTTCATGTGAAAGTAGTTGTCTGAGAGTATTTTGTCTATGTGTAATTCAATGTTCCTGTGGAAGTATTTGTTTCGGGAGGGTTTTTTCCAGTTCGGTTCTTGTCTGACAATTACTTCTATCGTTGATCGACAAATCTCTATTTTCATCCTAATTGTTTGCTTTCTGTATTTGGAAGTTTCACACAATTTTCAATAAAAAAAGGAGTAGCGGAAGCCAAAAAACTTTTTATTCAAAAACTCATTTCTCCTAAAAATATATTCCTTGTAATATCAGCAAAAACTTATTCCACCCATTTTTATCTGGGATTTAGATCTAGACTCCTCCCAATATTGATGAAGTACTAATTAGATGTAAGAAATTGAAGTCTGGTAGTATTTGACATTAGTAAAAAAAATCTGTTGAAAACCGTTTTTCCGTTATACTAGCTGTTGCCCTATCATGAACGACTTAGGAGATGAAACTTGTGCGAATAAAGGATTTCCGAGGTCTTATCTTTCAACGTGCGATTCCTAGCTCGGATTTGACAGTGAAAATCGATCATCCAGCCACAGAGCTCCAACTACCACTCCATATAGCGGTTGTTAACGCTACCTAGTCTTCAACTTTTCAATTGTTTTCATGCATTGGGAAAAATAATCATTGATAATTGAATTTCTCAGTACACGAGTAATGGGTTCCTTCATTTTATGAATATTTCGTGTACAAACTAAAAGGGAAAAGAGATTTATGTGTGATTCAATGCTCGTATGAGAAAGTACTTGTATCGGATAAACCCTTTTTCTCATTTGATTTGTGCCACAATCCGGGGACGTTTTTATGATATTGACAGTTTCATATCCTGTTAATTCTGATGGAGGAGTTGAGAACAATGAATTTTTTTGGAAATATATCAATCCGATTAAAAAAATCGTCATTTCATGATATATACTCTGTTGCGGAATTGATTGAGTTTGGCATGTATCCCCAAAATGTCGTATCAAATCGTCAAAGGTTTTCACCTTACCTGCTCCTACTCTGCAGCTTCCGGGTAAAGGGGATGCATCCGCCCAATCAGCATCGAATAGTGGACTGTAAGGGGTTGATTTCTTTATGAGTATAAAGAAGCACTTTGATTTCTGAATACTCGATAGCACCACCACACCAGCTCGTACGTTTTTACATCCGTACTGTCACTGTCAATCTCAAACATTCTGTTTGTCTATCGCGGAGAGCAATTTTTCGCTAGTCCTCTTGACGATACACGCGATGAAATAAACATATGCGAGATGATACCAAATCTGAAATATATTCTGGCATATGATAATAATAATAATAATAATAATTTTATGAACCATTTTCGGTACTTAATGTACATATGGTAAGTCAATAATTGTAATATATGTTCTGTATCTGTATCTGTAGAGTAGGGAGGGTGAGTGTAAGCCCACGCACTTAGGCCGCATGTGACCCATTATACATCCTCCCGAGGAGTTGTCCTCCTAGGTCATCGTCCATCCTGTCCTTTCCAGAAAGGTGGACAGGTGCCCCTTATATCGGCAGGTGTAGGCCAAGACTCGCCGAACACACACTCTCTTATTGACGATAACACCGGGCACTCGCACAGGACATGCCTGACAGTCTCATCTTCCTGTTCACACATCCTGCACAGAGGTGTGTCTACTAGCCCCATATTATCGAGGTGTTTCCTTAGTTGACAGTGGCCAGTCAGAAATCCTACTGTAAGGCGTAGATTTTTCCTGGTCATCGCCAGATATTTCTTCGGCGCCAGCTTCCCAGGGTCGCCCAAGGTGATCCTGTCAAGATTACATCCTCAGATTTCATCCCATCTCTTCAAGGATTGAGCATGGGTGTAACATTTGACTAGTTCCGCAATTGTCGAAGTCATCAGGCCGTGGGTGCCACTGGGTCCTAGAATTGTTAGTCCAGCCGCTTCTTCGGCTAAAGAGTGGACAATGCAATTGCCTTTACTCTTGTCGTGCCCTTTAACCCACCTCAGGATACTGTTATTATCTACCGAGGCTTTGGCTAAATCTTGATGGCACTCTAGTACTAGCCCTGAGGTAACACGCTGTCTGTTCAAGGCTAATAGTGCTTATCTGCTATCAGTGCAGATTGTTATGTTTTTGCCAGAAATTCCTTTCTTGGTTATTTCTTTTGTGGCGATTGAGATACCAGCCAGTTCTGTTTGGACCACGCTGGTATTTCTTCCCATTTCCCACTTAATCCTTAGGCTCAGTGACCTGGAGTACACTCCACATCCTGAGCCTTCTTTGGTCTTTGAGCCGTCTGTATAAATCCGTATTGCATTTGTAGCATCTGACTCTGTGTTCTGCTCAATTTGTATTTTGTAGGGTTTATTAAACACAAACTTGGGTTCAATTGCATCACTTGTTGCCTGCAGCGCAGTGAGCGATTCCCGCCATAAGCCCAGCCTCAATTGACCCATTCTTACTTCGAGGTTTACACCAGCCGTGCGCAATCGTACCATGGCCATTAACGCAACCACCTCAAAGTACAAATCCAGAGGGGTCAGACCCGTGATTAATTCCATTGCCGCGGTTGGTGTTGTTCTCATGGCTCCTGTGATGTTTAAACAAGCCAGTCTCTGTATTTGATATAATCTTTGGATGGCCGATGCTTGTAGAACTTTCAGTCCCCATGCAATGGCTCCATACGTTAACATAGGTCTTATTATTGCAGTGTAGATCCAGGTGACCACACGGGGTGAAAGACCCCATGCGCGTCCCACTGGCCTCCGACATTGCTCATAAGCCACGTATGCTCTTTTTGCTCTACATGTTATTAGCTTCTTGTCGAGGATAGTACCAAGGTATCTCACCTCTTCAGAGAAGTTTAGTTTGCTTTTGAAGATTTCGGGAGGTTTTAAGCCCGTTAAACTTCTTTTCCTGGTGAAAAAGACCATCTCAGTCTTCTTGGGATTGATCGACATTGAGTGTTCCTTACACCATGTTTCTATTAATTTGAGTCCATCCTGCGCTCTATCGCAGAGTGTGTTTACAAATTTGCCGGTCTGCAAGATTACTATGTCATCTGCGTATGCATTTTTGTTAAGGTGATTAATTAGGGTATCCAGAACTATGTTCCAAAGAAGGGGTGATAAGACCCCTTCCTGTGGACATATTATACATATTAAGAATGAAAATAATAGTTAGACATACTTGAATAACAAATTGAAGAATAAAGATAAAATATAAATATGAAAACATTAAAACACGGCACCTAATATACAAATGTTAAAATTTAAAAACAAATACATATATTATATTACATTGGGAATTATTCCCAGGAATTATCACTCCAATAGTCTTAAACTATAAAAACATTTTTTATTGAGAATAGTTTCGTATTATTCTTAAATATTTCATATGATTTTGACTCCTTGATTGAATCAGGTGATTTATTGTGAAGTGAGATAGCATTGTATATTGAAGAATTTTTAAATTGTGCGAGGGTATCCTTAACATACCACCATGACGTGCATGATAATGAGTAGAAGCATTCGTTTCAAGAGATGCAAGATTATTTCTTACATAAGTCACACATTTGAATATATATATATATATATATATATATATATATATATATATATATATATATATATATATATATATGGAACTGATATATTTTCCCTTACAAGAATAGGTTTGCAGCTATCACGATAATCCATATAAAAAATCAGTCTCATAATGCGTTTTTGGGCAACAAATATTCTATAAAGATCTCTACCACATTCTTGCAAACCCCATCGATATGTAGATCCCAATTTAAAGATTCATCTAACATGGTTCCTTGAAATTTAACATCCTGTGGCATCGCTATTCCATCAGTAATATCAACTCCATCTGGAATGTTATTTTTTCTGTTATAAAATTTCATCCAAACAGATTTGCAGGTATTTAATATAAAATTACTACATTCACACCATGACATAAATCCCTCAATAACCATTTTGACTCTTGTTAATACATCTTCCAGTGTAGACCCAGTGATTGTCATTGTGGTATAATCTGCAAACATAGTTATGTGGCAATTGTGAACATGTTCTGAGAGATCATTAACAAATACCACAAAAAGTAAAGGTTCCAGTACTGATCTCTGAGAATCATGTTCATCATCATGTTTCTTGGACACAATATTATTATATTTGACTGCCAAATGCCGCCCACTCATATAGGATTTTATCCAAGTCTCTCCACTTGGAGGTCTATAAATGGTGATAACTATAACTTTAAAGCTATTTACTTCACAATAAATTCCGCATATTTCGATTTGACACTCTGAAGAATTTTTTTTAAATGTAAGCATTTCCTAGATATTTAATAGATACCTTTTTTTACAAGGATTTCAAAATTATTAAAATATGCATCTCTATAACTTATGATTATAACTAAATACAGTGGGGTTTTCCGAAAAATTAACATACTAACGAAATATTATCGCAGATCTCGGATGACCGGTTTTGTTACCTTCTTTTAGATTTGTTCAAACTATACCGATTTTACCGAAGTATGGGATAATGACCAGAAATCGCCGTACAAATATAAAGACGATCAGTGGTTTGCATACAATTCAAAAGAAGCTGTTTCAATCAAGGTGATGTATTTGTATTATCAAAATATTACCTATTTCCGTTCATTATGTCAAAGTCAGTACAGGTTTCATTTGTCATTCATCATGACACATGTTTCTTACATATCAAAAAGTTACAATGATTTTTCATTCAAAAGGAAATTGCATAGAATCAATAGCTTATATTTTTTTCAGCTTTTAATACTGGACCATTTCGCCTCAAATTATTTTTCAAATTTTACTCAAATTTTCTCAATGCACACAATGTATATTGTTTTGTATGATCCCTGCATGCACTTTATACACTTTAAATTGTTGAATGCAGATATGCTGAAATATAAATTATTCAAAGACAAATCTGTTCGAACAAATTCCTAATATATACCCATCCAAATTTTCCTACCGGTCAGGAAGGGTAGAACGAATATATAGTTGCCTGCTCTGCCTACTTTCCGGGAGATTCAGATACCGTACCTCTGTAACGGATCCGTAATGTGGCTTTGTGTACTTTTTTACACTTGGCGTCATTAGTGGCGAATGAGTCTTTAACGTCGTTCTGATATAATATTATGGCTCAAACACCTCCCCGTCATACTTTCGGTCCGTTACTTACACCCTCTCAACAGTGCGGGAGTGAGTACACTGGAGGGTGCTGCAAGTAGCTTCATCGGACCAGAACCTATCATTGGCATTGCTTTAGGTTTTGCCGAACAAACACTGAACACCTGGATGGCAAGAAGATTTAAATACTTCTTGCAAAATCTTCCAGGATTGGCTCACTCCAAGGCGTTCATTAACCCTTCGAAGCTTGAAACCAAACAGTTGTTGGACTACAGTAGGAATGAACTACGATGTATAACAGGTCTCCTTACAGGTTGTCGTCTGAATCATCATATGCAGAAACTCGGTCTATCGGAAGACACAGTGTGTCGCCTCTGTATGGATAATGATGAAACAGCAGAGCGTATACTTTGTGCCTGCCCCACTGCAGATCGAATCAGGTTGTCAGAGTTTTGTAGAACCACACTTCTACCATCTGACCTGAAAGATTACTCATCATTTAAACTACTCGACTTCGTTACGAAGCTAGGTTCATTTGGTCGAGTTTGAATAGGTGTGAGTCACAATAAACCTTTGCGGGTTGCGGTGGAGGGTCGAAAAGGCCCACTCACTTTTGACCTAATAACATATATAACCTAATACATATATACTTTCAAAAGTAATCTTTCAATTGTTGATGTGTTAATTAACTCAAATTCATTTCGAAAAGTTAAGTTGAGTTGGAATAATCTAATTTCGTATTTTTTCAGGGTGACTACATAAAATCGAAGGGTTTTTTCGGTGTCAACGTCTGGCACCTAGAAGATGATGATATTCATGGTGTTTGTGGCACGAAACAAGTTTTGCTCAAATATCTTCATGAAGGATTAGGAAACAAGGTTAATTTCGGCAATTGATGTATCGCTTATCGATCGAACAATGTTTTCGTAATACAGAAATTTTTCATTTCGTAATAAAAATCTTCCCTTTTTGTGTCTCCTTCAGATCCTGTAGCTTTCTTTGTACATAACGTAATTGTCTTATAATTATCTTCATCTGAGGCCTAACTTCTACGAAATATAGCATTATATTTTTTTTTTTTCAGAAGAATGTAAGCCAGAAAAGATTTATTTTATTTCACTCCTAACAGGTTCGAGATATTTGAAGATTTATATAAGATTGAGCATTATTATTTGAATGCTGATTTGTTTCAAAGTGACTGACAGTGTTTCATGGTGAATTTCATTAGTTTATTAGACCATTGTCTAATATGATTCTATGATTCGAAATATATGAAAGAACAAATAAAATAAACAGAAATGGCTAAAATATCAATCATATTGAGCTAATGAGCAAATGAAAATAGAATGAAACGAATAAAATAATCAAGATACAAAATGAAAATGACCACAGAGTAAAAAGAAAAAAAAAAAGAAAATGAATTGAAAAATGAAAAAAAAATCAAAAATTCAAAAATATTTCGAACCAAGTTACTTCACGACGTTTCGATTGTTAGTATCCACAATCGTCTTCGTGTTATGACTGGACTATTCCTCCGAAAGATGACTATTCATAGGTCTTTCGAGCGCTTTCACCTATCCCCTCTTCCCTATCTCCCCTATAATTACTGCAGTAGAATCCACCAGTTCACTTATTGATCAGACCGAGGTAGAAGAATCCAGAAGGAAAATCAGAGACCAGTTGGATGCAGAACGAATATAATGATAATGTCACTCTTGTCATTACAGTAAGCTTTGAACATGACATTACTAATATCAGGTATCTGAAAATGCTATTATAAATACCAATGCGTCAATTTTTTGAAATGTTTTCATCAATACTCAATTTCAAATTGTGAAACTCAGATTACTTGTAAGTATTGTCCATTTTTTCAGTTCTTTTCTGTTGTTGAGAATCTTAGCGACTGGAGAAATGTACAGTGAAATGGAATAACGGGGTCTCTCAGTCAAAAAATTAAAAATCAAAACTCTGAGTTACTTTGCCAAGCTATCGCTTCTAATGGAAAGCTTATTCAGGGCAGTAAAAATGAGTGAAAGCTTCCCATTAGAAGCGAAAGCTTGGCAAAGTAAAACAATAAATAAACTTGAAAATATGCTTATAAGACAAAACTGCAGTAATCTTAGTTACAAATACAAGTGGTATGAAAACATAGAAAGTTGTATTCCTCATTTTTCATGCCACAATGCTACGTCCATCAATTTAATCATTAACAGGTTTCAACCTATGAAGTTCGCCGTAATATGATACACTACACTAATTTTTTTCACACTCACCTGTCTATCTTATCTTCATTTTTTTATATTTTTCGTTCAACTGCTGACTGCAGTTTCCATTTTTCTTACAATTTTTTTCCGAGTATCGAAAAACCGACAAAGATGTAACGCAGCGATTTTATATTGTTACATTGTTTTATGCCCGAAGTAGCGTCAACACTTCTTACATACTAATACGATGGTATTAGGTACTTTACAATGTTCTGTTACATGTCTGTACTCAGGTTATAACAAATGACGTGTAACATTAGTGAGAAAATGTTGCGTTAAGGCTAACGGAGTTGCAGTACTATTGAATGTTATCCATAACAATTTTGACTCGAGTAACCGTTACAAACCGAACAACTTTCCGTCGGTTTCTAACTGGCGGCATAAAAGGACTGATATGCTAGGCACGATACACATGGACCAAGAGAAAGCGGAACCATTTGCGGACAATTTCGAAAGGCAGTGTAGAGAGAACGACGTCCCGTTCACGGACGAAGTAGAAGAAATAGAGACACAGGTGGAAACGACGGTACGTAGACTCAGGAGGCAAAGAAGAGACAACGTGCAACCCCTGGCTCCAACATCTTCCGAGGAAGTGAAGGATATCGTAAGACATCTAGCTTATCGAGAAGCTCCAGGTCCAGACCAAATAACAAACCGGGCTCTGAAAGTCATACCACGAAAGGGTATAGCAGCTATAACAAACATCATAAAAACTATACTCAGGCTGCAGCACTTCTAGTATCCATTTAAGGAGGCGACGGTCATCCATATCACGAAGCCAAAGAAGAATCACCTATTCCCGGTTAAATCACAGGCCAATCAGCTTAACCCCTTCCTTAACCAAAGTGACAACGCGTAATCCTGAAAAAATTAGAGGACCAAACCAACGAACTCGGAATCCACCTCACGAACAGTTCGGTTTCAGATCAGAACACTCGACAGAGTTGCAAGTCCTGAGGGCAGTAGACTTTGCCACGAAAGACTTCAACCTCGGCAAAGGATACAACACCGGAGCGATTTTCTTAGACGGCTCCAAAGCGTTTGACAGAGTCTGGCATGATGGACTTCTGCCCAAAAAGATCAATTTTGGATACACGGAATCAATGGTGAGATTAATCGAGTCTTTTCTAGCTGCCAGGCGATGCCACTGTAGGGTAGGACAAGAACTCTCAACGATGCGATTACTGGAAGCAGGGGTCCCACAAAGTGCATTCTTTCACCACACCTCATCTCACTTTACACACCAGACGTGCCGAAGAACAACTTCAACACTTTGGCGCTCTACGCAGCAACAGGCAGGCAGACAAGAGACAGGATGGTACACCAGGAAGGAACCATCATCTTCAACGGACAAGAGATTCCGTGGACCAACGAAGCTAGATATTTGGGGGTCGACCTAGACAAAAAATTAAAGTTCAGGTCGCACGTACAGCGAAGAATAGGAATGGCGAGATTTGCCCGACAAAACCTATTAACAATAATAGGTCGAAGAATCAACATGGGACTGAAAGTGAAGCTACTGATTATAAAGACCGTAATACTACCGATACTCCTGTATGCCTGCACTCCCTGGGGCCAGTGCGCAGCGACGTACAGAAAACAGATCCAGTCGTTTATGAACGCGTGCATAAGGGCCGCCGTAAACGCTCCAAGATATGTACCGAATAGGTACATATTCCGGGATCTAGACCTGAAGATACACTACGTAGACGCATACATGAGGAAACACGCAGAGGACACGTTTGACAGAATTCGAGCGAACGACAATCCAGCGCTAAGCGACCTACATAACGCACTGAATAGGGATGACCCCAGATTCCGAGAGAGGGACAAACACAGGAGGCCAACAAAGTACAACCAAAGACCACCCCCGAGAGTCGCTGTCAGACGGCTCCGATAAGTATAAAAATTTCTTAACCAGACTTCAAATTGAACTTATTTTCAGATTGACTGACAACCAACACTTGATCGCGACTAAAATGACGCTCGTCCCGGTTAGTTTTTGGGGATCCCATGCAATAATTCAATTAGGAAAGTCATGATAAAACAATTCAACAGATCAGAAAGTAAAAGCACCTAGAGGCTGACTTTCGACCAAAGAAGGTCAGATGTCTTGTCAGAGATCTTGCTGAAGTGCCCATCAGTAAGTTGAGGACCGCTCCGGAGGAGCGTTAAGCTTGTGGAGAAGATTTCAACTCAGGGCACTCAACCCGCGAGGGGGCATGAGGGCACGACGAGTATATAGGTATCGTGTATCTTTGCTTGTTGTATACGGTGTTATTTGGTAACGTCGTTTGGTTACGTTGAGAAATAACTGGACAAACCTCAAAACATTTCGGAAGAGAACCTTGCTCGTAAATGTGAATTCAGAGTTTTATGTGGGGTGAAAGGACCAACAGGGATGTACTATAAAATCTGACGGTCTCGAATTAACAAAATATAAATATGGAAAAAAGTGACAGTAATGATATTGTATCGGGAGGCAATAGGCATGATGAGATTAAATGAAAATCACTTAAATGATGAATTTTTTCAATGAAATCTGATTGATCTGTTACAAAACACGGATGCACATGCAATATTTTGATAAAATGAAATTAAAATACGGCAAGTTGCCATGATATCATGAACGCCAATGAGAGCGAATTATGACACGTTACATTAAACAAACGAATATAATATCTTGTAGAATACAACAGGAGTACTCGTCGCTAGTTGTTTCTGATATTTTTCACGACTCACAGTGATTGTTCTCTTCAATGGAAAAAGTATTTACAAAAGGTAAAATATCAGTAATGTGTCTAGAACCAACTTGTTGATGTTTGAAGAGTTTCTGTCATCAAACAACGTTGATTTGTAAATGTTAAAACTTCCCTGTAAGTGCAATAATGAAGTCCAAAGCCTTTAAAACATACATTTAGTTTAATATTAGGTACTTACCACACACAGCACTTACCACACACATTTACTTATTTTAGGTGCGAATTTTATATCCACAGATTGAAGTGTATTTATTTTATAATAAACTTTGAGTTTTCCGCGGAAATATGGTAAACGTTGTAATTGTAATATATTTCCCAACATTACAGAATAGTATTTCAAATTCTGTCATCATGACTATTGCTTCCCCGTGTCCCTCCCCAATTTACGTCTATGACTGAGTTTTTATTAATCATATCCGTGTTTGTCAAATTCCACAAATCTGTTTTTTTTTCGTTAACCAGCTGTCGCACTCCTACGACCGACAACCCTCAGAAGTCAAAACTTGTGCGAGCCAAGGACTAACGAAGTCTTGCCTTTCAATGTGTGATTTCTACTATATAATATTATTTTAGAGCAAACTTCCCTATTAGGCCACGAATTTATTTATGTTTATGATTTTATTCGACTCCTTTAGACTTTGGTATGTTTCCCTACTGTTATCAATTCATAATTCCTGTGTTTTTTTACCACTTGTATTTTTTGTAATTAACCCGTGATTATCTCCTACCACCATCCATCAATTTATTGAATTCAAAATTGCTATATAGGATAACTGGTGCCATCTGTAGACAAATTATCCAAGTCAATAAAGTCCTCCATTTTGTTAAAATAGAAAACTTATACACAAATTTCAATAAGGACGTTGGATTTCTATAATGACAGGTAGATGGAACTAATAATGATTGAGAATTCAGAATTTCATATCATTAGATATTTCAAATGAGGATATTATCAAGGAATTTGTGAAAGACATTAACTAATTTTATGATGCACTGTTTGGAATCTTTGGTGTAGTAATGAATATTACTGGAGTTTTTTCCCAACACAACAAAGAGGATGATTAAAACTGTTTTAATCTTTCTCTTTGAAGATGATCACTTGGTGATCGAAACACGTGTCGAGGTGTTAAAAATAACGATTTGGTGTTGGGAAAAAACTCCAGTAATATTCACATTAACTAATGCTAATAATTTATTAGTCAATGCCATTCAATTGCACTTTTGTTTGAAATTGCAGTCGAAGAATTTGGCAAAATGATGTTGAAGTTCGTTCGGAATAATATAAACCATTAGAAAATATTGATACTTGATTGGTATTAATTTCATCATGGAGGGCTGTTCATGGTAAAATATGCTTTTCCCAAAAACTGGAATCTGAATCATTCAATAGAAAAGTATTTCAAATTTTCAAGAAATCTGATAATGATAGGTACTTCTTTCCATTTGAAAATGATGTTTGTCGAAAAGAACTACGTACTGCGTTATAGTGAAGACGACTGAGGCTATGCGTTTTTTTGTCGGTATGTGAAAATTTTTTCGAGATACCTGACTTTTTCAGGTATATTTTTACAGGTAGATTTCGTACTTAGGTAGACAGATCTCGTATCTACCAGCACAAACTACATGTTTCACGATGCAACAGTATGTACAGGTTTTGGAAATATAGTTGGCAGCTTCATCGTCAGAAGACACATTCGATAGAGGAAAATCATTCACATCAACCGATTATTGTGAAGTTGTTCAGAATTTTTGAACCTGAGTATCCTAAAAGTTCTAAATTTTGAATATTTGTTTTTCATATGTAAAACTCTCCGAAAAACTACTTTCGTACTCTTCCTGATAATAATTAAACAATATTCACAGAAGTTTCTTCAGTTGAACCGGTTAATTAAACAATTTTACAAAGCATTATACAATTTGTAGAGGTAAATAATAATAATTGATTTCGAATCAACATGTAGATTTCAAGAAAAAGCAGTTGAAATGAACAAAAACGATTAATTCCAGCGACATTTCATGATTAATTCAATTAGAGTGATAGATTACCTTTTCGTTGGTCGTTTGATAGATAATTTGCTTATTTTGGTTCATTGATTACCTGGGATTTTCGCAAGTTTAATTTCCGTCCGTTATTTTATGTATGAAATTGTAATTGTTCTCTAAAAGGTGATATGACAAGATGTAATTGGTTTCCTTTAATTCATTTGTCTATCCCGAATTTCATACCGATAGCATCCAGCGACTCCTCTCTTCGACCCTCTCTGCTAATATATCCGTTCGAACACTCAGTCAACTGCGGTGAGTATTCGTGTGTATAAGATGCTTGTAAACAACTTATAACACGAATTCAAGCATGTTATCGGTCTGTAATTCTTAGGAATCTATAAATCTCCGCTTTTGGGAATGAGAACGGTCCGCCCCTTGACAAACCAATCCGGAATCTGCTGCTCTCCGTCCAGCCATGAGTTGAAAACTCTGGCCAGATGGCGGTGGGTACTTGGTAGTTTTTTCACCAATAAGTGTTCAGCCCATCTAGGCCTGGAGCAGCAAAGTTCGGAGCAGCAAAGTTCTTGGAACCAACAAGGGCCCTTCGAACGTCATCCGGGGTTATCGGGTTGCGCAGTTCATTGAGCTCAGGCTGTCGAAGCTCTCTGTTGAAAGCTTCGAATTGCGCTAGGGCTGGAGTGTCTAAGTTGAGTGGCTGCGGGTGTTCATAGATATCCTTCCAGAAGGATTCCACCTGATCAGCAGTCGGCGGATTATCCACAACAAGTGGAGGCTCTTGGAATAAGCGGGAAGGTTTCTCGCGGAACCTAAAATTTTCCGCGATACTTCTCGCTCGCCTCACTAGTGACTTCTTAGCAGCCACTAGCATTCGTATCCTATCAAGGCAGTGCTGTTTGGTGGTCAACAGCACGCCTTGGCTTAGAGTGTGATGAATACGTCGTAGATTGGCGGCTATTCGCCGCACTGCGGGTGTGAAAGGCCTATTGGCCGCCCTGTAGTCCATCATACATTGGATACGAGACGCGTGTTGTCTCGCCGACGTGATCTTAGCCTCCATCTTTTGTACACGCCGTTCAATCTTCCGAACCGCAAAGCCGTGATTTCGTCCTTAAGATTCGATATGCGATTGAACGACGTTATACACGTCGGTGTTGATTTGCCAGATGTCAGCCTCTTCTGTTAGAACACTATGAACCTCCGCATCCAAACAAGCCAGTTCTTGTGGCTTGAGGGGCCTAATCCTCTGGAGCACCCTGCGTGTTCTGATTGACTCCATTGACTCTGATTGACTGATTGACTCCTCTCCAGCCATGCCAACGGGTGGTAGAACTGCCACTTCTACCACTTCGTTAGCAGGCTGGGGAGAAACTATATAGCCCTGCCGCCGAAGATAGGATACGTAATCCCTAAGATTTTGTGCGGAAAAGGCGGCATCCTCCGGATGTTTCACACCACAGAGCATGCGATCTCGCGGGCTCACTACTCTCGTAGCAATGCATAAGGCTATCTCTCACCTCATGTGTCCACTCAAAGCGTCCGTTGTCGCTGCCAGGGTTGTCGTCGGTAGGCAAATTATCGTTATGGGCCCCACCACCTTGCCTCTGACCCCTACGAGCCAGTCGATTGTGGGGGCCTCTTCCTTGATTATTGGGTACCAACTGTTGGGCCCACCGGGTGGTTAGCCCTGTGGACTCACGGCTGATGGACTCCAACTCGGTGACAGAGTTGTGGTCACCTCGTTCAGTGTCGAAAACTATACCGAGTTCATCAGCTGCTCGGGCAGCTGCCCTAAAGAGAAATGCTCCAATTCTTGCTCTCTCATGGTCACGAATCATGCAAAGAAGGGGATCTGAACTCCTGACGACTTCACTGGCTGTATCCAGCACCATTCTGTCATGCAGACACTCCAAACTCAAAAGTCCACGGCCTCCCTGTTGTCGGGGGAAGTACAACCGGGGGAAGCATCATTTTTCGGGTATTTACGTCGAGTTGATACAGCTCCTCCCGAGTCCATTTCACTATTCCAAACGAGTAGAGTAAGATTGGAACGGCAAGCATATTTGTTGCAGCAACTTTGTTCTTCCCCGACAGTTCCGATGACCAGATCTGTCGAAGTTTGTGCTGATACTTGCCGCGGAGAGAGTTTTTCACTGCTGTTACCTCTTGTGAGTGGCGTTGTTCCACCCCGAGGTGAGTATACGTCTCTTCGGCATCCAGATGGTGTGAGATGCTTCCATCTACGACCTGCACATCCTCTCCGTAGTCCCCGCATCGTCCTCTTCTGAGATGGACCATTGCACATTTGTCTAACCCGTGTACTCTTCCACCACCCTCAAGGACTGATGGAGATCCTTCTCTCCAGAGGCATAAAGTTCAAGATTATTATTATTGTTATACACAGTACATTCTAATCGAGTGTTTCTTATTAAAACGCCATTTTGAGTTTAAGTTCATTGTCAAACCAACTTGATTAAAGATTAAAGTACACTAGTTTGATCTAGTTGGAGTTGGGAGAGTATTCTGCAACATCACATGACTGACGCACTGCAAATAGCCATAATGCTTCCTAGGTGGCTCGAGGAGTTATTAAATGATTTGAAAATGGAAATTATATTTTCACAGTTAGGACCGTATCGATAATTTTGTGTCTGCAAGATACGAACAGGTAGTGATGTAGCGTAGCATTACGTTTTTTCCACAGAAACGAAAAGAAATGCTCATCTTGAGAACAATGTTTTTTTATTTATTGAACGTTTGATTCATTTAATGGAGATATTATCGAAAATTCATGATGTGGATATTTATTATGATCCCGATAACTTGTTTATAGCTTGCTTGGAATTTTACAGTGACGTACAATCTATTAAGAAACGTTCCGAGTTTAAAAATTCATACTAATCGTTAATAGAATTCTATCAAAAAACTTCTGAGTTCCCAAGATAATGTTTATCGGGTATTCGTCTTGATCAGATATTAGTATTTGTAGCATTTTATAATGAAATTGTTCATTTTCACGGGATTAATATATAGGATGAGATTTGTTGAAACTGCATACACGTGAATGATAAATCAGGAAAGGAATCGTATTCCGTGTAAAACTTTTTAAAATGTAAATTGCAAAGCGCTTTCGGCTGTTACGCCATCATCAGTGCGATACCTGCAAGTGAGTAATATTCAATGATATGTATTTTAATTTTAGATTGAACTTTAAATTCTTTTGATATTGTAGAATTACTTACTCGTCAAGTATATACAAAAGATCCTGCTGTCTTAAGGTACAACAACTTTAGTAAAAACCACTCTGAGTGGACATGAACATCACAATAAGCAAACATTTGCACAAAATGTGAATATTTTTGTTTGAATATTTTTATTTTCAAAGAAAACCATCTCCAACGTGCCGAATACGAGGAGGAAAAGGAAGTGAAAATTTGACATTGACACAAAGTCTTCAACTATTACAGAATATATTTGGTTTGACAAATGATATATTTAGTGACCACAGTACGTAAAGTTTTCCAAAGGGAGCAATGAAACATTCAATTGAGATTTTGAGAAATGTTGATTATTGAAATGATTAATTTAATCGTCTATGTAAAGGAATATATATTGCGTATTCAGGCAAAGGGGGTTGTTGTGTAATTCTTTGTCTATTTGTAAATCTTCTAGAAAACCCAACCTATTACAATATTTTGAATTGACTTCTTTTTGAATTTGTGAATTACGATTGGGGCTGACATTGTGTTTATTAAATTTGATATATAGACCAAAAGCTGATTTGTCAGGTTTATTCACGTGTTCATTTATTCCAACTTTCAAAGGTCTGCAAGTGCTTCCAATGTATGAGGCCTTACACTCATTGCAATTAAGTTTGTAGATTCCACTTTTTGACAACTTTTGAGTTAACTAAATGTTAACTCAATTTATTTGAACTTTTGAAGGAAATTTTAGCAACTTTTAATTTAATGCTAATTAGACTAGAGACTTTCTGGAAAATGTTTTCATTTAAAAAGGGTAATGAAATATATTTAGAAGGTTCTTCAATAATGGAATAAGTGAGATTTTGTTCTCTTTTATTCTTGACCTTATTTAGGAGTCTGAACCTGTTAGTTCTCTCCGATATTACGTAATTCAAAGGATTCAAATGGGTTTCTAACCCAAGTATGACTATGAAAGAAATTGAGAAAGAAAACATTTATAGTGAGAAAACCAGATCTAGAGAAAATAATGATTGATATATTCAAGACATCAGAATAAGTTTGAAATTTGAAGGCCAGAAAAAAGAAACGAAATGAATTAATGAAAAAACAATTCGAAGATTTTGATGAACTGTTTGAGAAGGTATGACCTGAAACGAATTTCAGAGTTCCTTCGAACAAGATCGATTTATATAAATTTATATTGATAAATTGATCAATATATTAAAGGTCTTATCAATATGCTTCAACGTAGCTTCAATAATTGCTTCAACACTTTTCAGTGTTTTCAACTTGACCGACATAATTCTTCAATGCGATAACTAGATGATTTCACTATTGGTTGTACTTAGAGAGGTCATGCTTCGTTTCCTTCGAATGGATGAAGAGACTTTAGATAATTTATTTAAAATTTGACATGTCAATGTGACATGTCAAGTTTTTTGCACTCCGTTATAAACCAATTCTTCTCCGATTCATGAATCCCTGTTTCTCCATTTTTCTATTGATAGTCGAAAATGCAAATCCCATCACCAAACAGCACACTAATGCTGTCAAAACCATCGAAGAAATGTGTTGAACACTGGATAGAAGACGGAGGAAAATGAAAATGCAATGTACTACACCTGAAACAACAAGGCCTGCTGTAGAGAAAAATTTTCAGGATAGAATTCTCAGAGATTAAAAGTATACTTTATCTAGCAGTCATGATGCGCAGATCTGAGAGGAACTATCTTTTACAACTGAACACGATGCAAGTATAAAATATTCGTTTTGTCAATATTGCAATAAGAAATTCAAAATAACAAAAGGTTTGAGAATTCACTTTCCAAAAATTCATAAATCTGAGTCAACAACGTTTTCCTCTTCCATGCAAACCTGTACAATGAGTCCGAATATTGAATCCAAATCTGGTGCAAGTTCTACCAAAGCTGTCAATGATAGACTTTCTCTATACAAACTCCATTCTCACATATTGAAGAGAATTCCCAAAGGAGCAAATGTGTGCTGCAGAAGCTTTGAGCAAAGCTATTGATGAATGCATTCAGAGCAATTCGTTAGATCACTGGGAATATTTGCTTTATTTTGCATACAGATGCTTTTGTCTTCCACCACATAATGAAAATCGTAAAAATTCTTTCACTTCACTCATGAAGAAGAACATTTCCAATACCTGTCCAGAAATTTCCATTCACAAATTCGTGAGTCGATCTAAAAAGAAAACAAATTTCTCAAAATCTGTAATAAATAAAGTTTCGGATGGCGATCTCACTTCGGCAATCCGTATTCTGACTTCATCGGACAGTTTTGCAGATTTTGATGATGTTACGTTAACTGAACTTCAAGCTAAACATCCCGCTGACGTCTGTCAAGAACCTATACCTGGCACGAACTGTACTCCACTCCAAGTTGATGAAAAACAAGTATTGAAAGCAATCAGATCATTTTGCACTGGTTCAGCAGGAGGAATAGACACCCTAAGACCTTCCCATTTACAAGACTTGACATCAAAAAGTTCTGGTTTTAAAGGTGAAAAGCTTCTGTTTTCTTTGACTTTCTTGTGTAACCTTTTGCTAAGCGGTCGACTGAAACCCGATATCTGTCCTATTTTGTATAGTGCCTCTTTGATAGCATAAAAAAAGATGGTGGCATTCGCCCCATTGCTATCGGTACCATATTTCGTCGCCTTGTAGCGAAATTATCTTCTATTGATGTTTCTGGTTTTTTAGGAAATTTATTTCGTCTTGTTCAATTTGGTTTTGGAACTCAGGGGGATGTGAAGCAGTTCCACATGCTGCACGTCTCTTTTTAAATGACCATCAAATAAACAAGTTCTGGAATTATCTTTCTTTCACAAATTCGATAAAACCATGAGCATTTCTGATTCAATTTCAAGAAATTTGACTTCAAATTCCTCATTCCGTTGGTCCAATACACAATTGAATCAGTGAGATATTCCTCAGTCAAAACCCTTGGGCTTAATGGGTTGAAAAATATTGGCAACACCTGATTCATGAACAGTGCAATCCAATATTTATTAAATACTAGATGGTTACTGGAATTTTTGGAAAAGCATCAGTACATGAAAGATATCAATACTAATATTTCTAATACGGAGGGTGCTTTATTCAAAACTTTCGCAGAAGTTATCAAGGAATTTTGGTCAGAAGATTCATCTGATAGAGCAGTAAACACAGTCTCCTTAAAAAGTCAGATTCAGAGTTTTGCCCCTCGATTCATGGGTCATGCGCATCAAGACGCCCATGAGTTCCTTCGTTATCTTTTAGAAGGTTTACATGATAACGTTAATAGAGTTATCGAGAAACCTAAACCAACCTTAACAAGTTCGCACCTTTGAGCGTTTTGAAATGTTATTTTTGTACTGTTGTTTTCAATGTTGTAATGAATTAGTTATGTAAGATTTATGTTATATTATATGTAAATTATTTTGAATCAATGTGTAGGTTGCGTATTACATTCACGCAATAATAAAAAAAATTATTGGAGCGAACTTATCTCAATCTCCTTCCAGTGATTCGTGAGATATTGCTACGAGCCGATGGTTTTCCATTACATTCAAATGCCTAGCTTTTCGCATGGATTTGGAAAAAGTTTACGTCGGCTGCTGTTATTGCTCCAGCCTAAATACATCATGGATTTCGATTAAATATCGACTAATTCTATCACATTGCTATTGCTTCCGGACGTTTGTCCTGTAAATAGATTTCAAATTCGATATCTGGAAGGAGACTTGCAAATATTGATCACTATTTGTACTATTCCAGAACTGCTCATTGAAAAGAGATAATCTAAACTCTTTCTGGTGGAACAAAAACCTTGAAAAGTAACGTTCGTTCAATCAAGTCAAAGAATTAGGTAACTGAAATCCTCTTGGAACTACTCTAACCACTTACAGAAACAAAACAAAACGAAAGTTCCACTGAAATCAGGTAACGGAAACGACGTAACTTAATATTCATTAGGGGTTTCGATAGAAAACTACTTTCCTGGAAGTTTAACTATTGATAACAATCGACATCCTCTTTTATAGAACGCCAGTTATCCTAGCACAAAACTATATAGAGATAGTCTGGCGTGGAATGACAAATCACGCCGTGGGTTGACAGCAAGGATGGTATATGTAAAGTGGACCGCAAAGACCCACACACCAAATCAGTATGACCTGTTAGTCTCACATCTTTCCTATTGCGAGGACTCAAGATGATAGTGAACGGACACATCAGGAGGGTTGCTTTAGATACTTCCCCCAGACAGGTACAAGTAAGCTTATCAAACTGGCAAATTGATATCTAAGCACTGCATAACCTTGTAAACAAAATCAATCGATCCATCAATAATGAAGAGACTACGTTGGCTGTATATTTCGATATCGAAGAATCACTCAACTGCACTAGGTACCTGAATCTATCGAATTTGATTTTTCTGAAAAAGACATTGGATCGATCACAACTGGTTGGATCTACTCCATGCTATTTGATAGAATAAGAATCTCCAAGATGAGGCTATCAGATTCATGGTTATCAGGGGCTACCCTCGGGGCGGGTGGTCACTCCTGATTGATATTCTGTGTGACGTTTCCGACAGAAAAGAAGTAGATTCGTATGTTTATATAGATCATCTCCTCATTCTGGCAAGGACCACGTCTGGAAGGGTAGCCAGTAATATTCTTCAAAGAATATTGGACGATGTTCATAGTTGTTGCCAGAGGGAGCCGATTCATCTCCATTTTTCTTCAATGATGAGGTTATTCCATTGAAAACTGAGGTGAAATATGAAGGTATCATTTCTGATGGAGACTCACCTGTAACGCTCATTTGGAAAAGGTTTTACACAAAGTTGTACTGTCTCTATCAACATGTCAAATGATTTTTTCAAAATATTGGGGTTTCACCCAAACCAAGGAAAAAATATTCAGATCGCCGATTACTAGATGACAATAATAGTCATAGTATTCTGTAAATGACCAGAATGCAATGCTTTCACAAATCAATCTCCCACAGTAATCTATGATAATTTTTCGGATATACAAACGACTTTTCTTTCACCGAGCAACGTTAGTAATTAACAGCAAAAACAGATATTCCTCAATAGTCAGACAACAAATTGCCATGATGGCCTGAGAGCTACTCACTTCCTTGCGTGCGATTTCATCGGACCAAAATCGTTTTAGGCTTTGCTAAACAAACATTAAATATCTGAACGGCAGAATCTACCAGGAGTGACCTTGACATTTATACATCCTTCAAAGTATCTCCTAAACAATTATAAAATCACAGCAGGGATGACCTACATTATCTAACATACCTACTTTCAGGTCACTGTCATCTGAATCATCGTATGAAGAGACCTGAATTGTTGAAATACCGTGTGAGAAATGATGGAACAGCAGAGCATACCTATTCTCAATTCCCGTCCAGCTCCGAACCAAATCAGGTTTTCAGAGTTTGACAGAGTTTTCCTTGTAACCTCTGACCTGAAAGAATTTTCTCTAAATGAGCTAATTGGTTTCGTTGAGAACTCAAACTCATTTGTTTAAGTTTGAATAGCCCCCAAAAACTTTACGGGTTGCAGTAGACGGTCATTTTGGACTTGCCTATCACCTACTAAACGGATTTTGGGTGGAAAAGGCGGCATGGTCCGGTTGTACTTCACACCACAGAGCATGCATTTCCAACATGTATTCTTTTCTTGTCCACTCCAAGCGTCAGGTTATATTGTGATCGTTTACAGTAAGCAAATCATCGGTTTGAGCCCCAACACTTTGCCTCTGACCCATCCGAGCGGGTCAGTTATGAGGGTTGCTTTCGTGCGTTCTTAGACCAGAAGGTTAGCCCTGTAGACTCACGGCATCAGAGGAAGAGTTGAGCCTTAATTCTCAATTTCGATTAGTCTACATCAGTAGTATGAAGAACTGAATGATTTATCTTCAACCCAATAAATATCCCTTTGCAATGGATTTTCCAATCAAATATACTCGCAGTTTCAATTCGTGTTTAAAAAGATCACCCATAGGATAAAAACAATCGTAGAAAGAAGCTTGAGAGAGTGCTGTGCCTGGTCAAAATCTGGATATGAAAAGAGATACTTATAGCAATGCACATTTATATTATAGTATGTGGCCATAGAAAAAATATGGATTTTCACTTGTGGCGCCTACCGTTAGTCACATCTAGCTACAATTACCCGTATGAATGAAAAAGTGAAGCCATTTAGCTTTCGATGCATTGGATCCTTCTGTAATATTGTCCAATATTCAGAGTTAGCAGTAGAAGCGGGACGTATCAAAGTTAGTTTTTTTTTAAAAGAGATACATTCCATGTTCTGTGCCACATCGAACTTCAATTGCATGTATGAAGCCATTGAAAATGTTTTGTACAAAAGTTTAAGATATCATTGTATTGGATTTCTCTGAATTATTGTTCAACATATAGAGTAACCAGTAGAAGCGTGGCGTATCAAAGTTGATTTTTTTAATAAAAAAAGATACATTACATGTTCTGTGCCACATCGAACTCCAATTACATGTATGAATGAAAAAGTGAAGCCATTGAAAACGTTTTGTATAAAAGTTTCAGATATCAATGCATTGATTGAATTTTTCTGAAATATTGTCCAATATACAGAGTAAGCAGTAGAAGCGTGGTGTATCAAAATTATTTTTTTCAAATAGGAAACGATACATTGCTCTTCAAGTTCGGATTACCACTCTCCTGAATTTATTTGAAAAAATATGATATTATATGAGTATAAACCGAGCGGTTTAGAAGTTATACCAAAAATAACGTCAACAAACTTCAATTATTTTTTATGGAGACGGTTGTATATTTCTTCAGAAAAAAAATTCGTAATGACAGTTCATTCAGAATGACCAGTTTTTAGAATTCGAAAAACAGTGAACAGAAAAATCTATGAAAATTACTGAAAATCCACATTGGGAAATAGTTATTGAAGAGGTAACCTCGTCAACTGGGTTTATTGTGGATTCATAATACCGAAAAAATTGTAGCCCATTTTTGTATGAATTGCAACGTGGAATCTGTAAAATAATATAACGTTTTCTTGAAAAAAAATGTAAATGAGAAAAAGCATGTTATCAATCAATCAGGTTTCGACTTCTGAGGGTTGTCGTTCGTAGGGGTGCGATAGCTGGTTAACGGAAAAATATTTTGAACAGATTGAATTTTCCGGTATCTCCGCCAAATCACTTCTCAATAATGATGAAATATAATGGTTCAAAATCTTCTTCTGAAAAAAATAAAGTTGTGTTTGGAATTTTTGTGTGTTTTTTTAAAGGTATAACTCTCTCGAACCCCTAGATATATACTCATACAACTTTAAGAAAGTGTTTCTCACGGAAAAATCAAATGTGAAACGAAACAAAGAATGTACCATTTTGATAAATCAAGAAATGAGTTGAATATTACTGGAGGTTTATCCCAACACCAAACCGTTATTTTCAACACCTCGACACTTGTTTCGATTGAAAGTTATTGGTCAAATCATTATTTGATGATGAAAAAACAACAAAAATTATGGTCGTCGAGAAATGTATTGCATTTCTGATGATTGGGAAAATTGTTTATTTTGGATATATTTCACGCTAGAGGCTCCAGTTTTACCTTTTATTTCAGTTACGATGAAGAAACCGAAAATTATTCTATTCTCATTTTGTTCCGCCACTGGTGTTTAATCCACAACCAGTTCCACTGGAGGTGCTTGTGATCTAAACAAGTAATTGACCAAAACACAATCTTGTGTCCAGTGATGATATCTTGTATTTAAATTTATTATTTTAAAAAAGACGTCGCACTAGTCCTTCATGTCTTGAATGATGATTATAATCTCTAGTTGTAGTGTTTTAATCGTGTTAACCTTTATAGGTGAGTGATGTTATAGTCTCCACTGGTTTCTTTATTTTGATAGCACATACTCTACGTCCAAACGTGAACTTCAACGTTCTTATCAGTATAGTTCCTTTATACGTATTTTAAATTTTTTTAATCAACATAGTGGTTAAGTTTGAAGTTAATTCAGTGCAAATTTTACAGAATGCAGTGCTTCCCAAAATGTATTCGTTGTATCAGGAGAGGCTGGAAATGAGACTCGACTCAAAGTCCAAAATGATAGGTGAGTTTTCCACTGATCAACAAATTATCTTCTGCGATGTAGAAGTTCTTTTGTAAATGAATTTCACTAGTTCGGACTTCCATTATCTAATATATAAAATGATTTGAAATCCCTGAGACACCTAAAAGAGAAGAATTAAAAAATGAATAGCTGAAAATAAAACTTATATCAAGCAAAAACCTGAAATGAAATAACAGTGAAATAAAATACAAGTAAAAATAGAACAATTGAACAAAAATTAAATAAAAATAGAGAAATGAAAAAAGAAAATAAAAATACAAATTTAAGAGATTCCAAGCCACGTTAGTTCACGACGTTTCGATTGTTGGTATCTACATTCGTCTTCGGGTGATGAATGGACTAATTGTAGATACCAACAATCGAAACGTCGTGAACTAACGTGGCTTGGAATCTCTCAACTTTTTATTTTCATCTTCTTTTTTTTCATTTCTCTATTTTTATTTAATTTCTGTTCAATTGTTCTATTTTCACTTGTATTTTATTTCACTGTTATTTCATTTCAAGTTTTTGCTTGGTATAACTTTTATTTTCAGCTATTCATTCTTTCTATTCTTTTAGGTGTCTCAGGGATTTCAAATCATTTTATATATTAGACAATGGAAGTCCGAACTAGTGAAATTCATCATGAAACATTGTCAATCACCGTCAAACATGCTTTTGAAAAGTTATAAACTATGTGCATACCAACAAAAATAACGATAATAATTCAACAAATTTGATTGTAATTGATCAATATCAACTTATTTCCCTGTTGTCCAATTTTCTCAATTATCAGAAAACCCTTCAACCCCAACTTTTCTATTCCATCCGTGATAGAGACATAACATACATTGCAAAAAAATGTGCATCTCAATCAATAAATGCACATTTATTAATTCGCTAAACAGAAAAAAATTGGAAAACCTACCTGTTTATTTTTTATCATAAGGGATTATTATAACTGCTGTATTGTACAGTATAGTACAGATTAATTTATTTCTAATTCAATATGTAACTGTATAAGTAATAAGGCTCAACTGGATATAATTTAGTTTTTATTACAGTTACGAATGTGTACTTCCACAATTCCCAGAAAACGGGATATGGACTATTTTAAATGGGAACGGTGGACCAGGAAACAAAGTAGAGGAAGATACAATACTGAAGTTCGTATGTAACCCAGGATTTATCTTAACTCCTGAATATCCGTATATGATATGTGATAGACATGGCTTCCCTAAGGATATACCGCAATGTCTGAGTAAGATTTATAAAATGTTAAGTTACTGTGAATCCCAGTAGGAAATTTCAAGGTTTCGAGTTCGTGCAATCCATTGAATATCATTATAATTTGGAAATCCCATCGTAATTGGTGGATAAAATGTTTGCTACGTATTCTAAATATTTATATTAACCTCATAATCACATTTCGGTTGAACAAATTTAGAAAACAGAAGTCAGGTCATATATCCATATACAGGGTGTATTTTTATGTACATATAGAATGAGTTGGGATAAACTTTCAAGCATTATAATAATAATAATATAGGAATGTGGGCTTTCATGGTCGTCGTCAATGATTTTTTTGGCTTCCGGGTTTTGCCGTGGTCTTCTTAGGATATAATCTCCAAACGTTTCAATTGGAACTGCGGCAGTCTTCTTCAGTGGCGTGGCCGAAGTACAAACTCTTCTTGACCCGGAAGCCGTTCAAAACAATAATAATAATAATAAATTGGTTCTCGGTATGAAATTTGGGATAGACAAATGTGCAATGGTCCATCTCAAAAGAGGACGATGCGGGGACTACGGAGAGGATGTGCAGCTCGTAGATGCAAGCATCCTACATCATTTGGATGCCGGGAAGACGTATACTTACCTCGGGGTGGAACAGTGCCACTCACAAGAGGTAACGGCAGTGAAGAACTCTCTCCGCAGCAAGTATCAGCACAAACTTCGACAGATCTGGTCATCGGAACTGACGGGGAAGAACAAAGTTGCTGCAACAAATATGCATGCCGTTCCAATCTTACTCTACATGTTTAGAGTAGTGAAGTGGATTCGGAAGAAGCTGTATCAACTTGACGTAAATACCCGAAAAATGATTCATCTCTATAGGAGTTTGCATCCCAAATCGTCCGTTCCTCGGTTGTACTTCCCCGACAACAGGGAGGCCGTGGACTTTTGAGTTTGAAGTGTCTACATGACAGAATGGTACTGGATATAGCCTGTAAAGTCGTCAGGAGTTCGGATCCCCTTCTTTCATGGTCCGTGAAACTGAGGGGTTGATCATGGCTTGCCAGGATGGTGTCTCAAACACCTTACTCTACCGCAATCGAGTGATGGGTATAGAAGTTCCTGACACAAGGTGTATGTCCTGCCGCGAGGCGCTCGAGACCTTAAGGTCTCGAGCATATGCCAGCATGTGCTGGCATATGCGATCTTGGTCTATATCCATCGATATAACGCGGCCCTAATAGTGCTATATTACCATCTACGGCACTCTTACGGTATTGACGAGACACCGGTGTTGTCTGCCCTACGCTCCGGGGGATATTCAATCCGTTGTGGGGAAAAAGAAGTGCCGAATTCATTGGAACTTTTCGTTCCCCACCAGGTTCCTACAAGCTAATGAGCCTGATGTAGTACGACGATATTTGTCGTGGAGTTTTCAGCTCCTGGCGAGACGAATATCGTCCGAAAAGAGGAGGAAAAACGAATAATGTATCGAGATTTTCTCTTCGAACTCCGCAGACTCTATCCAGACCACTCTGTCAAGATGGTTGTTCTGGTTATTGGAGTCATTGATGCAATGATGGCCTCTGTATCTTAAAATCATAGCGGCTTGTCGCACTGAGGTAGAAATCGTAGCCGGGCAGATGCAGAAGGCTGTCATATTGGCTATCTGCGCTTGCTCAGGGCACATGATTCTCGGACCCAATAATCACTTAACCCACGGTGTGGAGAGTGATCGTAGGTTGATAATGCTGGCGCGCCCTCCCGAATGTATCGGGGCTTCGGGGGATAGGGCCTGACCAGCGGCCCTGCTGTCTTTATTTTAACGCTACTCTTTCACTCAACCAGTATTAAGTACATTTAACAAATTGGTATATGGTTATAAAACAAGAAAACGAAGGTTATTGGAAGATGAGTTAACGTCTTATAGATTGTTGTGATCACTGTTTACCGAATATTATGGTCTCAATTTTCTTTAACGATAAAGATGGTAGTGATATTATATATTTATGATATATATTGAAAGTGGTAGCAGCCTAAAATAGGAATGATTTTTCATGAAAAACAGTGGAATGTTTGGGTATGGTGAGGGTGGTGACAGTCCTAAGGTATCTCTTTTGAACTTGATGACGTGAAGTGAGCTTTTTTGCCAAATCTTCTGGTATTTTATTAACAAATAATTCAAGAAGGAAATATAATTGATGCAACTCTCGTCTATTATGCATTTTCAACGTTCTCATATTATAAATATGAGGTGTCACATTCTCCCGATATTTGATATTACAGATGTACCGAGTACAAGCGTTTTGGACTCTCTGTATTCTATAATGGGCTAGATAATCAAAACATGGGACATAAACAATATCACAATAGTTAAGTATCGATAATATAAGTGATTCACATAACGTGATTTTAATTTCTTCATTAAGGTAATACCTATTGGAATATAATTTTCTCATTATCGCAAAAGAACGTCCTATAAGATTACTTACATGTTTTATGACTTTGAAATTGTGATCAATTATCAAACCAAGTCATTTGATCGTATATATCACAATTGAATCATCAACTTGTAAATATGAATTGTCTATGGCCCTCTGAAGAATGATCCTTGGAAATTTCAATTGATTATTTTGTATTTTCATTTAAATAACTTTTTTGTTTATAATACTCCCGATTGTATCACTAAAAAATTAGTTTACATCATCTGCATATGTTTACATTTAAAATTATTTCATGACATTTGAAATATCTGAAGTGATCCCTGTGGAGCGCCATAAGCTACCCCAAGTTCACGCGATTTTTGTCTTTCACGATAACACGTTGAGTTCTATCATTCACAAAGGATTCAATAAATAAACATGACCTATTATTAAAGCAAAAGTATTCAATTTTGCTACACATTTGAAGATGGTTCATTGTATCGAAGGCCTCACTGTAATTCATGGACAGTATTAGTTGAGTTTACGTTCATCAAGATTATTTATAATTTCATCTGTTATTCACAAAAGTGCAGTAGTAATACTATGACCTGAGCAGAGAGGACTGGATCCTCTGGGAGAAGGAAATATTAAAAGCAGATAGTTGTTGGTTCACAGATGGATCAAAAACACCTTCCGGTTCCGGTGCAGGTGTTTTTAGTCGCAGACCCAGGACAGAGATATTAACCTGCCTAGGAACCTGTGCGACTGTATTTCAAGTGGGAATGTACGCCATTGAATTGTGTGCGGAGAGATTGGAAGAATCTAATCTCATACACAAGTCAATGAAAATATTCTCGGACAATCAAACGGCATTGAAAGCTCTTGGCTCCTACCGAGCAACGTCTAAATTGGTAGCAAATTGCGAAAAACGACTCTCGATAGGTAGACTTAACAGATTGTCTCTGGTCTGGATTCCTGGCCATACTGGCCTGAAAGGCAATGAGGCTGCTGATTCCCTTGCATAGGAGGGTACTGCAAGCAGCTTCATCGGACAAGAACCTGTCATTGGCATCGCTTTAGGCTTTGCCAAACAAAGATTGAACACCTGAATAGCAAGAAGATTTATAGACTTCCGACAGAATCTTTCAGGATTGGCTCACTCCAAGGCGTTCATTCACCCTTCGAAGCTTGATACCACACAGTTGTTGCACTACAGTAGGGATGAACTACGATGTCTAACAGACCGTCTTACAGATCACTGTCATTTGAATCATCATTGGCAGGGATTCGGACTGTCGGAAGACAGTGTGTGTGTCGCCTGTGTTTGGAAAATGATGAAACAGCAGAGCACATGCTTCCTCAAGCATAAACTGCAGAACACGTGTCGCGGTTTTTGTAATACCCTTCATAGCGAAAATCATACAATAAACTGTATTGATTAGTTTTTTAATATGAATTTTGATCAATTATCGGCCAGTTCGAATCAGAAATTGAATACTTCCGGCCATAACATGAGCTGCTGTGACGAAACTCATCAGAATTGGATAAAGAAACTGGGATTTAGATTCAAAATAATAAACATACGTCAAGCAGTTATGGAAAGCATATGAATGGTGGAATTGCGTAACAAATACTAAATAACTGAATATAGACAAGAACAACGGAAAATTTTCTATTTGGACGAAACTTGGTATGACACTCACAATACAGTTACGAAAGGGTGGACTAATGGTTCGAGAATGTGTACACCCAACATGCCTGCAAATAAAGAATCGCGACTAATTATTGTGCATTGCGGAGGAAGTAAAGGATGGGTTTCGAATTCTTTGAAATTATGTGGAAAAAATTTGAGGACTGCAATTTTGACTATCATAAGAACATGGAACCGAACATTTTCGAGGAATGGTTCGAAAATACATTGATCTCAAAGGATGCGAATAGTGTAATAGTTCTTGACAACGCTTCCTATCATTCGCGATGGCTCTTCAAAGACCGAATAAAAATTCGAGGAAAGATCAAATCAAAGTTTTTCAATGGATATAAATTTGTATTTTGATGATTACTATACCAAAAATGAACTACCTAAAATTTTACAGACAAAACATTTGAAAAAGTGTATTCTCTTAAGAGTATTGCTGAAAAGTATGGAGACACTATACTGAGACTTCCCCCCTATTTTTGTGTTTTCAATCCCATCGAGTTGATTTGTGGAAAATTGAAACAAAGCATCAGGCGTAAAAATAATTTTCCAAAATTTGATAAGGAGGTAATAGAGCTAATTAAAAAAGAAGTATCTAATATTACCGAAGAACACTGGCTAAAAAGCATTAAAAAGTAATTTTAGTTGAAAAAGACTAAAAATATGGAAATTGGACACTTCCATATTGATGGTGGAAATAAATTCATTATTGATTTAAATGCTGACAGTGATAGTGAAACAGAGAACATGGAAGAGGAATCATCAGAAGCTATATATATATATATATATATATATATATATATATATATATATATATATATATATATATATATATATATATGTGAGTATGCAGTGTTAAAAAGTATTTTCAATTATCACCCTGTTATTTGAATCCCTACTTTCCCACTCACCTATATTGTATATATTTTGTATCGTATTGTATTGTATTGTATCGTATCGTATTGTATTGTATTGTATTGTATTGTTTCGTATTGTATTGTATTGTATTGTATTGTATTGTATTGTATTGTATTGTATTGTATTGTTTTGTATTGTGTTGTATTGTATTGTATTGTATTGTATATATTTTTATTATATAGTTATTGTGATTCTCATATAATCAGAAATGATTATTGAATATCGAGATTAGTTAGCTCCCTAACAGGTTGCACTGTATCGTTTATTCGAACTATACCCTCATGGTGTGCTCAGAAACATAATTGATAACAATATTTTTCTATAAATATTTCATTGAATTGAATGTTGGGACGTTTCAAGCTGGGTATTTATTTTTTTTGTGTTTGAAAGTATTATCTGTAAATAATCGTAAAATTACCCGAAAAGCAATTCAAGTCTGCCTAGAGGAAATTAAAAATCACAAATTTGATGAATGAAGGTGAATTGGATATATATTTTATGGTGAGAGAATTGAAAAACATAATGGATCAAATTAAGTGTGAAGAAAGCTTAGGAAGGTTTAGGAAATTATAATTATCAACTTCCTTCAAAGAACCATTTCTGAGAAAACCACCTATTCATCAAAGGGCTCCACTTCAAAATTTCAGAATCAAATATGAAACTGAAAGTTAGATCTATTCAATTCCAAAAACGTTTATAATATATAAAAAAGTAAACTTGTTTTATTTTAAACTTAATTTAACGTATTATGCTTTCAACTTCATTAAAGAAATTATTTGACCACTGTTTCATTTTTCACAAGATGACGAGTAATCAAATTATGTTTTCCTAAATGAACTTTCAGAAGTATGAACTACCGTATTTTGCAGGATCGCCAACTTATGGGTATGAGCATCCCGAAAATGTAACGCGGTCGAAACGACAATACGACAGGTAAGAATTAGGCTAAAACATCTAACCTATTGTCAGTCGCCGTTGAACTAAAACTAAATGTGTTGACTCGTATTGATTATTATGTAAAAATAAAACTTTTAGTTCAAAATGAAATCTAAATCTAACCAACCAGAAACTATTAAAATACTTTTTCTGTACAAGCGTTTGCAAATCAAGTTAGCATCGATGATTTGAAATTGTTACGTACTTTTCTAATGAGGATGTTAATTGGTCTGCGAAACGAGCCCTAGTGCTTAATTTCTGGTATGTGGAAACATAATTTCATTATAATCATTGCCATAAATTGTGAATTGTCAATAATTTTTTATTTTTGTTTTATTTCTCTGTAAGATGACTATATGAAATTGAATCCTTCGAAACTTTTTCTATTTGCATAATTTTGTGTATACTATTTCAGCTATTGATCTGTTCTGTGTTATATTTTTCTTATTTTTTTTCACAGTTTCAAATGCACTCTTCCCCCATTTCCAGAAAACGGGAAATGGACTATAATAAATGGAGATGGACGACCAGGACAAGAAGTTGAAGTCGATACAGGATTGAAGTTTCAATGTCATCCCGGATATAAATTAACTCCCAAACACCCATATATAATCTGTGATACCAACTGGAGCCCCGAACTGATGCCAAAATGTCTGAGTAAGTGATATGGTATTAACGATAATCTACAGAATTATCTTGGATATTTCAAGGTCAAAGTCAAGGTCATTATACACTTAAAGTGTATAATGATCAAATTACAGAAAATGTGCATGAATAGAATGGAACTGGCCCATACTTTATGGAAATCCATATTAAAACTTACTATATAATAAGATCCATTTCGATTTTCACTATAAAAGGTTTACAAAACCGCGACATATGTTTCACTATGCAACAGTTTTCTCAGGCAATATTTTTAAATGTTGCTTTCTCAGGCAATTTTTTGAAATATTCCTTGAGAAAGCTATTGTATAGCGAAACATGTGTCGTGGTTTTGTAAACCTTTTAGAGTGAAAATCAAAGTAAATCTTATTACTAAGTTCAAATGTGAATAATACTGATTCATTATTCTGAATTGAAAGAAAAAAACCTGAGGACTTAATGATTCTTGGATTTTTTGCATCATTTCTTTCGGATTTTCCACATGAAAAATACATAAAACAGTGGGGAGTTACTTTTCCATTTCTAATTTCACATCTAACAGATGAAAAGACGAGCAGACAGAAAACAAACAATCAATAGACATTGAACAGAAGTCATTTTTGTGGAGGAAAATCAGGTTTTTTATCACCCATTTTTTGTGTATTTTCACCTTCCACAATCTAGAAGATATGAAAATCCTAATGAAGAACTTTATACAAGTGTAGAAAGGGCAAACTTTTCAGTTTATCCCGATAAGTTACTGCGTAAAATCAAAGTATTTTTCACAGAGAAAAATGTTCTACTTATCAGTAACTTGTGGTATTCAACAATTTTGCCTATCAAAAAAATAGCAAAGAAATAATACAATACTTATCTTAACGTTTCGGAGGTCAAAATCTGCCCCCGTCTTCATAAATGGACAAAAAATTCAATTACATATGAAACTCAACTTCTTCGACAGATATCAAAGAAGTTTTTTTTTGACATGGCTAGATATTTTTAATTTTCATTTTTCGAATTATTACTTCAACTGAAATATTACTGTTCCACTACTATGTTTTAGTTGAGAACGGAAACCAAGTAGGTATCTGCCATAAAACATTTCATGTATAACTTTGAAAATGTCCTTATAAGACAAAACTGCAGTAACGTTAGTTTCAAATGAAGGTGGTAAAAAACATAGAAAGTTTCATTTCTCATTTTTCATGATAATTTCCTACCACATAGTAACAGCTACATCCATCAATTTATAATTCATTGTCTAATATTTTGTTGAAATATTCATTTGAAAATTCCATAATCCAATAATAAACAGTCATTTTTTCCCTTATGATATTTACTTGACATTTACTTCTTTCAACTAACGATAAAGAATATCCCAACTTTTCCAGATTGATTGGTTAATATTTGTATGTAATTGAGACCCTGATAGTATAAGGTTAAGGTGCCTTTCACTATATTTGAGAGGACTACGGAATGGAACAGATCTAGTTTTATTATTTGAATATCATAATTAATGTCCTTAATTATTACCAGAGTAACCGTAATCAGAAACATTCAAATATTGGTTGTAACATATGTATACTATAATATTTTTAAGCGAAATAATCCAATCTGAACGGTATTTTTTCTAAGATCCGAAACTATAAAAAAATATACTCAGAATCGACGAATCAATCAACAAATTTATATTTTTACACTTCGACAGAGATAACTTTACCCCAAGTACTTAGAGTACTGTGTATGCGTATGTATTTCCAGAGGTTTATATTGAAAGCTCATTATTACAATTGTTTGTAGAAATAAATCTGACCTGCTTTACAATGCGGAATGTTCCTCCTGACGAAAATCAAGTAGTTTCCATAAAAGAGTTCTGAAACAACGCATTTTAAACTTATCATTTCAACCTTTTTCTTTAAAAAATTATTTAAATACTCAAAAAAGAGGAATGAAATAATGCATTCAACATTTAAAGGGATTCGTTTCTATTTCACCATTTGGCAACATCGGTTATAGCTAATAAAGGACAATGAATCTGTTACCTGTATGAGACAAACAAAGATGACATATTTCAGAGGCGTGCTGTTCTGTTCACTTATGTTCCGAGTTCCGAGACATTCTATGACATATGACATTTTGTGCACCTAACCATCTTCCTCTATATCAATAAATAACAAAACAACTGTTGTTTATGTGACTTGTGGAGGTGGTATTGAACTATAATTTATATTTTGCCTTAATTGTTGATTTATAAAGATAATTTTCCTTTTTTAAAGTAGAATATCTTGGTACATATAAATTATTTCAACTTGATATAGGCGCTGTTGCCAATATGTGAATTAAAAACAAATCCCTTCAAAATTGAAACCCAACATTTGAAACATCAATTTGAATACTTTTCGAAGTGAATTTGAAAAACTCATGAATTATACTCAACTTTATTTTGTTCAAATTTACATTTGCTGTAATAACCCAAATTGAGGAACATTCCCCATTGTATTTGAAATACTATCGATCCAATTCATTGGTGACACCAAAGGCCAACCATCTATCTAACACAAATTTCACATGATTAACTGAAAACTGCTTCCACTTTATACTTTCACTGCAAAAATTCTGAAATAAGTGTTTCTGTTACTCTGAAAACTCAACAATAACACCCTATAATACTTATGATTTTTGTTATGGTGTGAATTACTATATAGTTGCGTAAATTTCGTACAGCTTATGTATCCGTTTCTATATTTCGTTTGCTTTGCTAAATAATAAATATATACTTGATCGATTTTATTTAATTTCTGTAACCAATCCTGTATGTAAATGACCATCGAATTATTTCAAGAGTGAACATAGTTTTATTTATATATCCTTCTAAACGAGTTTCTTCAAGGAGATGATGGAAGACATTGCAATACAGAAAAAAGCAATTATCTCTTTTAAGTTTTATTACCAATTCCTTGGGTATCATACGTATACTATTATAACAAACATGTTTTCAACTAAATGAATATAACAATTTGAGTAACAACTTGATGAGAGTGAATTTTTTTTATCAATCATATATGATTGAATTTTGTTTTTCAGTTGATATGTTTAGGAAGAAACCGCTCAGACACCTCGACGGGGAAACAGGGGTCAAGCGATACTTTGTCATTGATTTCACTTTTCAACGTTTCCTATATTTGATATCGATAAAAAAATTAATGACAATTGAACATGAACCAAGTTAGTATTCATTAACTTCCGAGCCAAATGGGATTCTTTGTCTAAAAAAGAATTACTCTATCAGATGAACGACATTATTTTCTTTGTTAACTAGTTTACTGATCCAATATTTTTTCTGAAGAAAGGTTCGTTGGGTAACAGGATCAGTTTGTCATCAAAAACAATTGTTTTCTTGCCGACGTTTCAAACTCCGTTAAATTCTTTTTCAGGGCTCTGTAACAATGAATTTTAATCAACATATCTGCCACAAAACTTATACGATTATTATCATTTCAATTTTAATAGAAATAATGAATTCCTAATTGAATTACTCACCAAAAAGTAGTTTCTTTGTGATCAGACATATAAGATATATAAGACATATAAAAAACATTGCAACAACCAAATTTTCAAAACAACATCAACACAAAACGACATGAAACAAAAGAATAGCTTTATCTGTGACTAGTTGTTGCCTACAGTTTCGTCCGCATAGAATTTGATTCGGCACATTAAGTTTTGTGACAGACCATTTCCAACAGTCACAATATTTTTTTATTAACCCAAAACTCAAGATTTCCAACTTCAAAACTGACGGAATTCCCTTTCTTTATGCTTATTTACGCTATACAAAGAACCTACCAGCTTATTTCAAAATTCTAGGTTCAGAAGCTTCGGCTGTACGTTTATATAAGAGCGGGCAACAGCTAGTAAGTAATTTATAGTTTTACTTTAAAAATACGGTAACGAAAATAATTTGCCAACTGCACTGAAGTAATGAATAGCTTCGAGAATCGAATTATGTTACCTATAAAGAAATTCACCCAACTAACACAACCGTCAACGACTTCTGCCCTTACGCGTCTGTCCGCGTTCGGATCACGTTCTGTCCTTACGCGTCTGACCGCGTTCTACAGTAAACGCGACGCGTAATGGCTCACTGTGTGTCAAGTTAATCTTATCGTGATAACTTTTAAACGATTCGTCCAAATCACTTAGTATAAAAAACAAAGTTTATCTATATCAAATACATCAAATGACAATTGTATCAATATTTACAAGAATTTAACAGATATTCTAAAATGTGCATTGTAAAAAAAGTATCCAATTTAATTATATTTATGGTTCAGTATTTTGCATATAATGGCTACCACATAAGAGGTAGATATATGCCATCGCGGACTTTTATTTAAAACTATTTAAAATAAACGATCTAAAGGTACATTATCTGTATTTAATTTCAACGGTATAGGCAGTGCACGCTAAGATAGCTCTAGTGGAGCAAAAAATTTTTCGAGTTATTTAATACTTATCGCATATTATGACCAAAATTTCAGAAAACCTATGTTAACTGTAGCCTTTATGTTATTCTGATGTAAAAGCTGTATTTATATAAAGTTCCATCTGAATCCGTTCAGTCGTTTAGGCGTGAAAGAGCCACAACTATAATACATCCACAAGCTTTCACATTTATATTAGTATAGATTCAGATAAGGTAATGTCAGTTTTTCAACAATGACAGATATAAAAAAAATGGAGAAAAGGGGAAATCATTTAGGTATTTCACTTATCAAATTGAAATATGCAGTATTAAGGCAATCGACATCCCTTCTGTGTTAGCACTAGAAAGCATTTTTTTTTTCGAAATAAAAACTAAAACACCTCAAGACATATAATTGAATATTGTGTATAAATTGAACTGTGGAAGCTGTCACAAATACTATGTTGGACGAACCGGACGGTATCTTGAAACACGAGTTTCAAAGACTCTAAGAAACTAAATATTAAAAATCCCACAGCCACCGTTGAACATGAAAAAAAATATGGACACATTTTTAATTATGCTCATCCAACTATTCTAGATGTTTGATTATTAATAACAGAAGGGCGTAATGCAACGTATTCATTAAAATGGTCAAGGTTTTTTCCAACAATGCAAAAAGAACGACCTATTTTAGTTTCTGTATGTCTAATTTGAACAATCAATGATTCATCCAATAATTTAATGTCTTCTATTAATAAATGGCACAGCTCTTCACGCCGGCAGGCTCTCTATATTCCAAAAATAGTATCAACTTTTATCATCAAATATTTTCTTTCTGTGACGGGAAAAGAGTTTGATATCTCTGATGGTAACAAAATGTCACTTTTTATGAAATCAATTTCAGAATATTTTCTTATACAAAAGTTACATTTCCTTTATATCAAAAGTACAATTAATACAGTCGAATTTTCTTGTGTTGGAATTATATTTTTTCCTACCATGGACATAACTGCCGTTAATGTACCTGGTCGCAAATCGGGTGTGGGTATTATTTCAGCACTACCAAACGTTATTAACACTTTATTAGCTACTTCTGTCCTGTGTGCTACCGATACATCAACATACCCTTCAGCGACTGTTGATGACTTCCAACTGCCATGTTTCTTTAGTCTCATCAAGTCTCCCCAAGATTCAACTGAAAGTGTAGTAGAGGATCTTCGAAAGGAATGACCTGTATATGAAATGGCATTTTCAAGTTGAAGAAAATTAGCCACTGCTTTAGGTACCTTATAAAACTGATTGCTACCCACAACCTGATTGATACATTTTCCATTGCGATATGCATAAAACAGGCGGCGATCCTTTGCTGCTGCTGCTGCTGGACGAAGGGCTATGCACATTCGGAAAAATTCAATATATTCTTCACTAACTACAAATCTCCTGTTTACATCATTATTTGTTTGCTTGAGTTTCACAATTAATAACGTTCCCGAATCTTCAATATCATCTAATGTTACCTGGCTGATTTCACAAATTCGACAAGCTCCTGCAATCCCAAATACAACAACAACCTTGGCTATTAAATAAACTTCATCTGGAGCATTATTTAAAAGTCACTAATATGTGTACTTGTACATATCGCAGCTTTCTTGGGAGTGTAACCTTTCCCACTTTGTTTCAGAAATGTAATTAGTTTGAAATATTTTGAAATGTCTACATTATTATTGGATTGTAACATCCTTTTAATCATTGAATAATTCGACCACACTGTTGGTTGACGGCTTTTGTTGTTGTACCTGTTCCGAAAAATAAGCCAATAACACCGTCTCCGAGAAAGAACTGCATGTCTTTTTCATCTTCCATTCCATGAATCTTGAATACGCGGTTTCATAAATTTTCTGCGATCAAGCTGGCAATCATTTTTGTGGCGCTACTTTCGTTGCTTCTACTAACTCCGGTGGAGTCAGAGTAAACTCGGAATTAGAAATTTTTCAAAATAACTACTGACCACTAAGTTCGCAATTTTTAAATAAAATGTTGTTTTTCCCGTCACATAACACGGGAAAAATATTAGATTTTGGCTCTCGGTTTCTTTTTTTTTAGGGCCTATAACTTTCTTCTTTCCACTTCAAGAATACTTGCAATATTTGCTTGTACTAGCACCATTTTCAACAAGCGCACTCGACTTTATCATTGAAAACTTGCTCCACAAAGTGGACGAGTTCCATATTTTTGATTTTCCTTCTAGATAGGCTAAGAAGACGGTTTCGATGAAATTTTCTTCGATGTTTTTAAGTCTACATCAGCTAAGAAAATTAGAATATGCCATGTCGTACTGCTGAGCCGATTTTTTTTGGTAACAATTCAATTGAAGCTCTTTTTGCAGCCTCTTCAATATCGTCAGAAACACACAATTCCTCACTATTGTTCTTCATTATGCAAGACATTGAACACTATCAAAAATTACAAATGTGACTTCAAATAAAACGCGTGAGCTGCAAACAATACGACAAAGTAGATAAGTATAACCATAGAAAAGCTAACTTTGATAGAATGATCGAAATTATCAGTAATATAGATCGGGGTAAAGTATTAGCGGAAAGCGATGTGAATATAGCTTTAGAGGTGTTCTACAATATTTGGAATACCATCATAGCGGAATGCGTCCCAAAATATTTAGCAAAAAAAAACAAATGAAAAATATCCAATTTGGTTTTCAAAAGAAATCAAGGTCTTGTTGCGTGAAAAAAATAGGTATAGAAAACTCAAATCTATTTCAGATTATTATAATAATAGGTTCAAAGAATTGAGAAAAATATTGAAATTTATGATTTGACATGAAGAGTACTACAAAAATATTGAGCAAGGCATAAAAACTGATGTTAATGAATTTTGGAATTATGTAAATAGTAAAAAAAAAACAGAACAAATTTAGGTAGTTACGTATATAATGATGAGGTCGTACCAGAGAAAAAAACAGCAGATGTATTTGCAAACTTTTTTCACTCCGTTTTTTGTACTGATAGTGCTACATATAATTATGAAACTTTGAATAATGTTAGGATTTGTAACGAATATTTTACAGTACATTCGATAACTAATAGCGATTTTGATGAGGCATTAAAAATATTAAAACCCAAGAAGGCAACGGGTATATATATTGAAAGGATGTGGTGATTGGTTGAGAACCCCTCTCCTACACATATTCAATTTAATCATCAAATCAAATATTTATCCTGGTGTATGGAAAACTTCAATTACGACGCCTATATACAAATCTGGAAACAAAATGGACATTAAAAATTACAGAGGTATATCAATCATGTCTTCACCAGCAAAATTATTCGAACATATCATTTTTAAGAAACTCAGTGTATACATCAACAAATATATAGTACCTCAACAACATGGATTTATGATAAAAAAGTCTATCAATACAAATTTATTTGAATTCAGTAATAAAGCCTTCGAAGTTTTAGATAATAAAACTCAATTAGACGTTGCTTTCACTGATTTTCGTAAAGCTTTTGAACAGGTTCATCATGATATTCTGATAGAAAAGCTTAGTAAATATGGAATTTCAAGAAACTTTCTAGAACTAACGAAAAATTATCTTCAAAATCTGTTTTTCATTGTCAAACATAATGGAAAAATTTCGGATAAATTTTCAGCTAGGTCAGGTATACCACAAGGATAAAATCTAGGTCCACTTTTATTCATAATTTTCATCAATGATTTACCATCAACCCTGAAATATTTGGACTGTCTTCTTTTTGCTGATGATTTGAAACTCTTTAAATCAGTGCAAACAGTCCGAGACTGTACATATCTGCAAAGGGATATAAATAACATCTTAGATTGGAGTTTGAAGAAAAAATTATACTTCAATCTCAATAAATATTCAGTCATCTCAATAACTCGCATAAAGGAGCCAATCATATTTAGTTATGAGATTGATGGTGTGGTTCTTGAAAGAAAAACTGATACTAAAGATCTTGTTTTGAGGTATAATACACAATTCTCATTTGCTGATCATATACGAGATATTATGAAATCTGGTAGTCGAATTTTGGGTTTTGTAATCAGAGAAACTTCTTCATTCTCTAATATAGACATTATTAAATTACTTTATTTTTCGTTAGTAGGACCGAAATTGGAGTTTGCTTCTATTATTTGGTTTGCGGAGTACCAAACCTATGTGAAAGAACTAGAGAAACTTCAGAACAAATTCTTGAGGTATCTATTTTTCAAGCGACATCACAGGTGGCCAAACTATAACTCAACAAGGTCTTTGGACCTACGACATGAATTTGAAATATTATCTTTAGAACAGCGACGCCAATTATCAGCAATGATATTCATGCATAAACTCTTGAATAACAACATTGATTCTTCAGAAATTCTCAGTATGTTACCATTTCACGTACCTCCTCGTCGCACCCGATTTTCGCTCATGTTTAATATTCCAAACGTAAGTACCGCAACGAAAGCACCACTAATATCCTTACTAAAGTTAGTCAATAGTTTGAATATATCAATAGATCTTGATTGGACACTTTCCCAATCAGCATTCCGCCAAAAAATTTTGGAAAATATGTTAAATTCACCTATTTAAGCAGTATTTCCCTCTACAATTCTGGTACATATTTTATTATTTCATTAGTTTCATATATTCATATGTATTTCAAGGATTATATGAACTTTAATTTTTTTATTCATGTAATTAGGCTGTAATAGCTTGTGTGGATAATAAATGAATAAATAAATAAATGAATACTGTTTGTTGGTAACCAGGCGATTCGGCGTCACCTGACACGGCCACTTCACAGCAAATGTGATAACATGAAAATAGTTAACTGACAAGAGATGTCAAAATGTATTTTTATAGAAATATTATTATGAAACCAGGACAGTTTAACAAAAAACTTTCTATGATATTTGTGTTAAAAGTAAGTTTTATTTTCTTCATAAAAATCTATTCTGAGAATTTGATGCCAATTATTATATTATTGTACTCACTATAGTGTAAAGTATTCATGGATAACTAGTCTTTGAAACACTTGCTTCATATCGCGTGTTTCGAAAACCGTAATATCTACTTATATTTAATTTCGAGATCTGTGGAAATTTCAAATATATTATTTTCTTTTCAAGAACTATGCTCACCTTTATACTCTACACCAACGACTACATTGAAATGTAAGGATGTAACTGGAAATGCAATCGGTTGTAATGAAGCCACAGAGGGCACGTATTTAACCTACCAATGTATTCCCTATTACGAAGCTTTGGGGCGCAAACACAGCCTCTATTGCAGTGGAGGTACGTGGGACTTTCCAAAACCAGTATGCCAACCAGGTGAGTAATCATTATTTCCAGACCTCCAGACTCTCTGTAATAATCAGTTATAATAGGTGATCAAAATTATGAATAATGAACTGTTAAACACATGACATTCCGTTAGAACCATCTCTATGATGGCGAAATTTATAATTACCTAGGAACTTCATCAGTGCATTATTGATCTACATTCTTCATTTTATCCATGTGATTTTGTTTCAAATTGGTTGGATTCTTATTTCAAAGAACATTTTTGATAATTGCATAAGGACACCGAAAACTATAAAGTAATTATTCAAATCACGTTGTTTTCCACCTGTCCCTAACCAGCATTAATAATAGTTACCAATGGAGTTAGTAATTGGGAAACTGTACTGAAATATTTTTGAATTTTGAATTTTTGAATATTTATTCGTCAGAATTTCACACATCAGTGTTAATTTTTTTGGGTTATTTCACATTCAATTGTCCTTTGAGGACAGTTGAGACCAGCAATGCATGATGATCCACGTTCTTGAGGAACTGCTTGAATCTGATAATTATGATCAGATAATTCTGAAGACCGAGTATTGATTTGTCTGCCTTCCATGGATATTTTTCAAAAACAAACTGGAAAAAGACATATCTGAATTCAAAACTCATTTCTACGAACAAAAATTATTTTTCTATAAGGGGATAGGACATTTTTGTATACTCGCACCACCTTCATTTCAATGACATATCGTATAATTTTGTTTCCTTCAACTGTTCAAAAAAAAAGTTTTTCCGTTAATCAGCTGTCGCCCCCATACGAACGACAACTCTCAGAAGTTGAGAAACTTGTGCGAGCTAAGGACTAACGAGGTCTTACCTTTTAACGTGTGATTCCTAACTCTACAGAACAAATGTTGAAATGTTCCAAAGAAAGGAAGAACTATCATCTGAAGGAAGAAACAAATCATCTGAAGGAACAATTCGTTCAAGGAGGTCTCAACTCCCTACACTGTAGACTAATGGACTGACACCTATCAGAAAACAACTACTCCCTTGGCTAATACCACGGAGGGCGTTGGATTATATCTGACAGGTGTCAATGCAGGATTCTTCACTGAAGTTATTCCTGTATATGCTGTTGGGGATACAACTGTCGCAATAGATTTTCAATTATTGAAACACACTTGCAGACCGGTTTCGGTCAGTTTGGCCACTCGTCAGTGAAAGGTAGTATCTATCATCAACATAAAGTCGATGATTTCCAATAATTGAAAATCGAATTCCTTCTCAGAGTATCATTCCTCGAACTAGGCTGAGGCGGACGACAAACATCGTTTGTCATCGCCACATCTGCCTGTGAACGAGGTAACCAACAGCATATCCGAAATTTGCCCAATTCTTCGTATAAGGAATGAAAACTTTCCACATATAGTCAGTGGGCATACTTGAAGACTGGCTATAAATCAAATCATCTGGGGGAACAATTCGTTCAGACCAGTCTCAACTCCCTATACTGTACGTTAATGGACTGACACCTATCAGAAAACGACTACTCCCCTGGTCAATACCACGAAGGACGTTGGATTATATCCGACAGGTGTCAGTGCAGGATTTTTCACTGAAGTTATTCCTGCATATGCTCTTGGCGCTACAACCGCCGCAATATATTTTAAATTATTGGAACACACTTGCAGACCGGTTTCGGATTGTTTGGCCACTCGTCAGTGCAAGGTAGTGTCTATCATCAACATGAAGTCGATGATTTCCGATAATTGAAAAGAGATTTTCAATTATCCAATTATCCAATGCCCTTCGTGGTATTGGCCAAGGGAGTAGTTGTTTTCAGATTGGTGTCAGTCCATTAACCTACAGTGTAGGAAGTTGAGACTGGCCTGAACGAATTGTTCCTTCGGATGATTTGATTTATAGCCAGTATTAAAGTATGCCCACTGACTATATGTGAAAAGGAAGAAACAATTTAATTTCATAATCAACTTTTTACAAAGATTTGTAGATCATGCAAAGAAATAACTTTCAAACGCAACTTGAAAAAACCTCTCTCGAAACAACCACTTATATGAAAAAAATGAATTACAAGAAAGAAAAATACTTTAGAAACAAATTCTCATATATAAACATTGTGCCTGAAAGTTAACTTCTTGACATTAATTGATATTCCTTTCTTTCGTTGGAAGATTATTTTCCAACAACTAATCTCTCCTAAAATATACCCTTTCAATTTAAACAAGAAGTATCCAAAGAAATACTGTTTCGAAAGTAAATTTGAATCTCTTTTTCAGTTTGTGGCAGAAAAGTTAGTAACGATGTGACAACATTGGTATTCGGTGGTGAAGACACGAAAAAATACGAATATCCTTGGATAACTGCTGTTTACTTGAATCATGAAGGTAAAATGATAAATAATTGTGGAGGAACTCTATTGAATCCTAGGATAGTTCTAACTGGTGAGTGGATTGATCAACAATATCGACATTGAGTTCATACTTTCAGTGTCAGCTTTAGATCATAAGGCATCTTGAACATAAGATTTTTCCGTTTACAAGCTGCTCTCTTCAATTTTCTCTATTTTACCTTATTCTTATAAGCTTCCTACCAAATTCTTTTTCATTTTTCTCATGTATTTTCATTCTGTCGGTCGAAATTCTCTATTTTTTTAGTTCTGCTAGAAGGTTTATCATTTGTACTTTTCAACATTCAATAGATTTTTCAAATTTCCAACCATTTTCTCAAGTATAGCAATTATGGCAAATTTGTATTGAAATAATTTCAAGTCAGATGTAGAAACACTGAGGTGTTCACCTCGTTGAATGAAAAAGTTGAGCTCTGCTTCAAGAGAATGAGAATAATTAGATATGCTTGAAATTTTTGAGATACGAAACAAGTTTTTAGACGTCTTGGAATGTGTAGAAATCGAAAAATGTAGAATGAGGTCTATGACAAACGATAAGTCTCATACCAAACAGCCCGACGATTTTTCTTTTACGTGGTAATTACAAGTAGCAAGTGTGCAAATATTAGGTCGCATAAAAATGGTCATTATTATGGCTATTAGCAACACAGAACACCAACACAAAAATTATCACTGAAAATTCATCTGATGACCGTCATCACCAAAAATAATGAATGTTTCAACTGAAGATGTTACATTGGTTGAAAAAACACACGCTCTAGCAATACTCTAGCTCTGGTGTGTCACTAAATTCGAAATATCGTCTCTGTTCTCCTATCTTCACTTTTTCTTTTTTATATGTATGTGTTAGCATAAGCAATCATTTATTTTTTGTTCAGAAATTTCGCCTTATATACTGTGCTCTTTGAGATTTCACTATCAATTTTCAAATTCAAACCACTTGTATACATTTTTTCAGCTGCTCATTGTGTCACCAATTCTTATGGGGATACTGTATCAGCGGATACTGTGGAAGTAGGCGCAGGAAAATATTTCAACGAATATGGAGATACCAGAGATATACATGCCCAATATTCGAAGGTGAGACAATTATGTGTTACTTACTATTGTAGTGAAGTCGTCATCAGATCTATAAAGGTTTTCATATACCAACAGATGCTACACTCTTTCTTTTCCTTCTCTATTAGTTATTTGTCAAATAATTTTTCATTGAAAATGATTGAAAAAGTATTACAGAATTAAATCTTGCAAAATATAATAGAAAAAGAGACATTATAGATGAATACCGTACATACCAAATATTTGAGTTTGAGTATGCCTTCATTCAAACTAAGAAGTATAGTTTGATGATAGAATTGGGTCCTCTGATGGGAAATGAATCTTTCAAAAACAATTTTTCCACTCCGAACTAAAATAATGTGAATTGAAGGGGTTATATTTTTAGGAGTGATTAATTTTTGGGAAAGAAAGTTTTTGGCTTTCTACTATTCCTTCTTGATACAAAAATATGTGGGAATCTTCCAAAGAAAGGAAGGAAGTAATCAATTTGAAAATAAGTAACTCTAGACATGGATGTGTAGATCATGTGTCCCATAAAATAATGTGTTCTAACGTGCCGAGTTAACTTCAGTAGGAGATGACTTTTAGTCATCCCCAGATGACTAACTTGGATTCAGAGTACTGTATTTTTGTCCTGGTGTGGAAAACGTAAACAGAGGAAGTAACACAAAATCAAATTTAGGTACATTGTGGTTGAATTCAGTCACCTCTTCCATTCAAATAATGAAAGAAAGGAGAAAAAAAAGGAAAAAGGGAAAATCTAAAGATATTTTGAAAAACATTACATGTCCGAGGGATTCGAATGTGTGTAACTCATAGTTACAGGGAAGACTAACGACTCAACTTCCTTTACTTTATTCCAAACACTCAGAACTACAAATACAAGTCCCAAAGCACATGCGATATGCCTATTCATGGTATGCCGGTAGATCATCTTGCAATAGGCAGCATGTATCACTGGTTGCCTAAAGAGCAGTAGTAGAACAATTATAATTTCACACAATAGGTATTATACATATATTCATAATGTCAACTTAAAGAACATAACATAATGTACCTAGAGATGATAATAGGCCAACAATGATATTTCGAAAGGAACAAATTTTTATTTTGTTATTTCACTTTTATACACTATGATAACGGTATCCGCCTTTTTCGCCAATCCTTTGATAAATCAAACCCCACTGTTGTTTCTTCTCCAATCATAGGTCGAAAAACTTCAATCAAATGGACATAGATATTCCGCCAATATAAATGTTTCTGCTTCATGGATAAGCAAAGAGAGAATATGACTTTTATTCATCGAGTTTCATTCACTGTGAAGCAGGTTTCAGTAGAGATGGGGTTATCAACTCTCATAATATCCACATATGGGCCGAAGAAAATCCCCATTGGATATTGTGAACCAAACACCAATGGAAGTTCAACGTGAATGTTTGGGCTGGTATCATAGGAAAACATCTTATGGGACCATTCGTTCTACATGACCGATTAAATGGCGAACGTTATTTGGAGTTCCTTCAGAACGATTTGAATGGACTTTTGGAACATGTTCCATTGCAAACCCGAAGCTATATGTGGTTCATGCATGATGACGCTCCACCTCATTTCAGTTTGATTGTGCGAGACCATCTGAACCATACTTTCCACAATAGACGGATTGGTAGAGATGGGCCATATGCACGAACACCGTGGTCCCCGGATTTAAATCCACTGGATTTCTTTCTGTGATGGCATCTAAAAAGCCTTGTTTACGCTACATCTATTAACACAAGAGATGCCTTGTTGAATAGAATAAAATTACATATTGAAGTCATATGAAACGACCGTGGAATGCTATTTCAAGTACAAAGAGGATGTCTTCGCACACTACGGAAATGTATTGAGAGAGAAGGGGGTCATATCGAGTAGTTTCTGTAGCGGATGTTTCATTTCTGTTTGTTCTTGAGGCTTGCGATTGATATTTTCACCATGAGTTTTGTTAAGTTAACGTGTTTGCATTATAAAAATTCGTTATGAATATTTTACCTATCATTTCAATTTTCATTCAAAATTAATCTTCTCGAACAATGGTATACATCTCAGATTGGATGTCGTCGAACAAAAGTACATTTTTATCAAAAATCGTTGCTCCGATCGATTTTTCACACGAGTAATTTTATTCAGAAACTTTTCTAAGTAACCTGATTTTGTTGAAAAATATTGAAAAACATCTTTCATTTCAAAGTTCCTCACAAAGTGAGGAACGGACTACCTTCACAACAACTGTTTCTGCCATGAAAGCTCATCAAAGTAATTCATATGTTTAGTCAATCACCAAATTTTGGATGATTTTGAATATTCACTTGAAAAGTCATAAAAAAAACATTTTTTCATTTCGTAACTTTTGAGGGTCCGTAACTTATTACACCAGGAATTCAGGAACAAAAGTTATATGGCGTATTGGTGATATTCTGACCCCATTTATACATTTCCGAGAGGAAAAGATTATGTCCAGTGACACCCTGTATATAATAATGACCCTAGAAGAAGGCCATGTGGTATGTGGTACTCTACTTCCAAATATTTTGGGATTATTGAACTTTCAACATTAGTTTTTTATCAGACAAGTACCGTTCTATTGATTCATGAGTCAGTCAGTCATTGCTGAGACTTCGAAATACAACCTTCGGTCCTCGCAGTCAACGCACATACCAGTGATGATTACTGCCGCAGTAACAGACGAAACGTTTGATACTTCAGGTTCCATTGGACCACGGCCTACCAACTCGGTCTCTCCAATCGTGACTCTGGCCGTGAAAGCATATGCTGTTACATAATTCATAACTTATTCCTCTGAATTCTGATTTTCCTTATTTCCTCATCAATATATTGTGCTTTAGTAATGTCGTAAAATATAAATAAAATAGTTGGAAATTGTTTATCAAACCTATTATTTGGAAGGGGACAAATAGTATCGTGTATGTAAACACCCTTTTTGATACCAAACTGAATTTCAGACAAAGTCTCTATAGTATACTCTATTTTTTCAGGCAGCACGTATAATAGTACACGAAGAATACAAAGGAGATACCCGTCGATTCCAGTTTGACATTGCACTTATTGTAACCAAAAGGTTGTTTACTTTGGGCCCCGTGGTGCAACCTGCATGTTACAGCAACATTGATACCATATATCCTCATGTTGGAAGCGTAGGAGAGGTTAGTAATAGTGATAATTAGTTTAATGGAACGTTTTCAAAGCTATATTGGATGATGAAAATAAATAAAGATGATTCTGTATAATTTGAGCGAATTCAGGATGTATTCAACAATAAACAATTAAAGTTTCACATATCATAATTTATGCAACATTTAGGTCTTCTGAAAGAAATAGTCTAATATTGGAGTAATCAATATAGATATGCCATGTCATGTCAATGATGAAATCTTCAGAAAAACATGTCACGCTCAACGTTATTATCCGGACAAATTTGAAATTCATTCTAGAAAAGAAATGGTGATAGATCGATTATTCATATACCTAATAAATATCTGTTTTAAATATCTATTAACAAACTCAATGTTCTCTGCTCATATTAATTACTTGCGTTTTCTTGTTCAATATTTCATTATTTTGTTACTTAAGTTAGTTTAGTTAATTCAGTTAATCCCTTTTCATAAACATCCAACGTTTTTTGGGATAATGAAAATAATTTATAAAAGAAGATTTGTAGTTGAAGTACTATAACCCATACTATAGACCGTGCAATTCCCAAGATTCACTGTTCAATGACATCAGTTTCCTCTACTCTATTTTTAATCTAATGCCCAATTCATACAAAACTGAATTTTTTTCAACAAACTCAGTATATCTTCAGAATTCCAAATTCTAATTATTTCTAAGAATTTCAAGTCTGTATTTTTAAAAAACGAGAGCAATGTTGAGTTTAGTTGAAAAACAGTTCCAGCTGACCCTCACTTCGCCCATTCATCATAATAGACTGGGTCACAATATATTTTTTTGGAACTTCTGTCAAAGGGCACCGAAAATTATGATCCAGGGCTCATTCGATTCGGAATGACCTCTAGCAATTTTTTTTTAAATTTCAAAAGGAGGAAATTTCCAGAAAAAAATTCCACATCCCGGAACTCTATCACCAATATTTATAATTTTAATTCAGAGGTGAAAATACCAGTACCAGTATAACAGTATAACATACTGAGATAATAATATACATATCTGTAGAGAAATCGAAAACTGTTGATTTACTGATTACTATGAATTTCATTTTCAAGGTTGTCCATAACAATTTCCACTAGCAAAGACTCGACGGGTTTCCCATTATTAGTCCTTCGCTGCATGGAGGAAACTTTTCAATAAATTGAAAATAATTTCGAGACAGAAAATAGGTCAAAATTCCCCTTTTTGCTGCAAGATTAACATGGTTTTCGTCTAAGAAAAACTCAACCAGCTCAATTGTTTCAATTAGCGGAATACTTGAGTATTCCAGGATGAGTTATTTATAATAATAGTAACAATAATATCGCCGTTATTATTTCATAACCAGAACAAAAAACACAGCATAATTTATATATTCAACTCACAATTGAAATAAAGGGTGAAGTTCATCGTCCGTAATGAAATACATCACGGAAAATGTTCTTTCACTCAACCCTGAATAGGGAACAAATAAAAAGAAACACAAAAGAAAAATAAAACTGATTGTTATATATAATGATAGAATATAAATACGAATAAACACCTTACATATAAATAGTTTACTTCACCTATTCCTTACACAAGATATCAATAATTTGATTTAATTTCAGTCTAACAAATAGTCTTTATATTTAGTTTTGAACTTTGTGAAATTTAATTTTTTGAGTGGGTTAGGGACAGAATTATACTTTCAACTAATTTGGTATCTGAAAGACTGCCTTAACACTTCTGTTTTGAATTTTGGCATTGCAATCATATTTTTTTATCGAATATTCAGGTTATGGATGTCCGTACGATATGTGATGTTCCTATGAAGATATGAAGTTTTTTTAATCCGGTCAATCTAGACGTGTAATTGTTTAAAACATGGTTAAAAATAAGATTTTAAAATTCGGAATGATTGCGATGCCTGGAAAAAAAATTTATTTGAGGTCAAAGTCAAAAATCTCGAAAAAAATTGTTTTTTCGCGATTTTCAGGAAAACGGTGAGTTTTATCATAAAATAATCTCAGATAAAAATTGTAAATCATAAAATTCTCTACAAAAAATGTATCAATACTTTTTTAGAGTCACCGTTTCTGAGATACGACAAGTCAAAAAGTTGTAAAAGTTGTAATCATCATTATATGCACACGTTTCCACGCCACCTATGAGATAGTGTACTTAGCGCGTTTTTTTAACGTGGTTTCCCCAGTAGGCCTATTCCACATGTCTGTTGTGATTCTGTCAAATTGAAAACTTGCATAATAAAATATATTAGGACGGGTTGGAAATTATAAAAGCGATTGAATTAAAAAAAAATGTAAAAATTTATTCATTTGAGTCATAACCTTCAAATATTTCTTCTTGTCGTTCTTCTTCCTCTCCTTGATGTTCATCCTGGGTGTAGGTAAACTGCGACAAGAGTGATGTATAGCATGTTTCCTCGTTGGTATCAAATGAATCCTCCACTTTTGGTGATTCAGCATTAGAACATGACTGACCTTGACAATGTGTACATGCCAGAGATACATTTGTATAGCATAGATTTGTAAAACAAAAAGCTGAATCACTTACACGTGATCTTGTACGAGGAGGATCTACTGTTGATGTACTGGCTTCTTGTTCGTCGCGTTGTCTTTTAGCTGCAGCAATAGAACACTTCCGAGTATAATTTCTACGACAATCTTCATGTATTGTCACAGATTTCTGACTTTTCAGATATTCTGAAAAGTCATCTGCTCTTTCGATACTTGTATTGATTAATGTCTTCATACCACGTTCAACAGTAACAATTTTACCTTCAGTTGAAAGTTATTCGCAAATAAATCATTATTCGAACATTTTTATTATAAAACTAAAAACAGCACGAAATAGGTTGGGTTCAACACGTGTTTTTACTACAGCGTGGCGCTCAAGACTAACGGTATTTTATTTATTGGACATTCTGACACAAAGCAGGTATACGACCCTAGCCACGCACACAATTGAACAAGGAGACAGATGTTGGCTCAAGGTTACACTAGAGTACAAATTAAGGGACTGGATTTCATTCTACCTGATATTTTCATATTTATACTTATGTATACCAATAGAAAAATATCTTTACTTAGATTACAACTTCAGAGATGTATATACGTGGCATACTTATATGCATATAATGACGATTACAACTTTTACAGCTTTTGACTCGTCGTATCTGAGAAACGGTGGCTCTAAAAAAAGTATTGATACATTTTTTGTGGAGAATTTTATGGTCTACAATTTTTTCTGGAGTTATTTTATGATGAAACCCACCGTTTTCCTGAAAATCGCGAAAAACCAATCTTTTTCGAGATTTTCGACTTTAGACCTCGGATAATTTTTTTACAGGAATCGCAATCATTCGGGATTTTGAAATCTCATTTTTAACTATGTTTTGAACAATTACATGCATTTGCAGCTTGTTGTAAATGTATGTACCTTCACTCTTATTTTTAGTCTAATTTGACCGGACTATTTTTGTTACAATTATTGTATGGAAAAAACCGACAGCGTGGAGTAACCTTCTTTTCTCCATGTTCAGCCATCCAATTTCTTGAAGCTTATATAAGATCCTTGTCACCGACCAATAGCAAAAATTAACCTAAGGCACGATTTTTGAACTTTTTTAATCTTATTTTTGTATCGATTGGTTAAACACGGACTTAAAGAACATCCGCATAATTGAAAACTGAAAGCACCAAAGATTGACATAAGGACTTTTTCACATAATAAGGCAGAATATGTCGGTTACCATAAATGATTTTCAGTGCAGAATAGGCACATTGTAAGAGTGCCTATTCTCAAATCTCAGATCTACATCCATCAAAACACCAAGATTTTTTGCTTCACTAACAATATCAAGTGGCTCATTTCGAATGCAGATATTCATAGAGTTATTCACTATAGAACGGTGAAATCTTGGACCAAAGATGCTACCCCCCACATCCCTTCTTCAATTAATTGCATATAATTTCGCAAATTTTTACGGTTAGAGCCTTTATAAAACATACCACAAGTCTAATTAGAAATTTGGTACCATGAAATTTAATGAGGGAATCCAGGTGGATTGTGGATTCATGATCATGGCCCTGCGTTAATCACTATCATTCATAACTAGCTCCAGTGACAGCTCGTGCATTGGAGAACAGGGGAGGCTCAAGTCATATAGACTATATACCTACACATAGAAAAGCCCGCCTGAGGCGCGGCTTTGCTCAATAAAGTTAGGGCAAGGGCATGACAATGCGTAAAAAGTGCATGAGGAGCTATGGACTTCATTTTAGTTTGTAAACCATTTAAATGGCCGGCCATGACCGCAGCCCCATCATAGGTTTGCGCAATTAACTGTTGCCTAAAATTATAGGTGTCACACGTGCGAAATAAAAAATTAACCAAATCGTCAGATGTGCGCCCAGATGAAACATCATGAAAACCCATAAAACGTTCAACCACATTACCATCTTTGACATATCTTAAAACGATTGAAAGTTATGATGTACAGGTAATATCGGTAGTTTCATCAATTTCCCATGTAAAAAAAGAAACACTTTCAATCACCTTGCTTATATTTTCCTCAATAATGTATGCCACACTGTCTATAATAAGCTCATTTTGTGGTTTTTGAGGTGCCCGAAAAAACGTTACCGTTTAAAAAAGTGCCAAATTGTGAATCGTATTTGCCCCATAATATGAGGTAAATTTTGTAAATCGGAGTATCCTATTTTAGACCACGTTTGGTATTCGGTTTGTATGGAAAATTATACACAGGGCCAACAAAAAAGTTTTTCTCATTTAATGGAGCCGGTTAACCAACCGCATTTATCGTACCAACTAATATTAAATCTACGACTTTGTCAATTATCTGACGATTTAATTGAAATCAAATTTGGTTGAAGCCTTCCCAGAGTTTTAATAATGTAAAATTTATTATCATAAGATAAAGACTTGAAATTATTTGTCAGTAACCAATCGACTATATCGTCAGATTTTTTAATTTCGTCCAACTTATCCATAATAAATAAATAAAAAACTAACCGAAAAGTGAAAACCTGAAAACACTTTGAAATTGAAAGAAAACACTTCAGAAACACATCAAAAATATTACCAAAAAGCACTGCTATAATATAATACTGCCTGTTTTATACACAAATAAGAAATATTACCAAGAAACGCTGAAAGGATTTACCGGAATGTATTTTAGTCCCGGTCCCTCACGGTATCCCGTCCGAATAATTAAATAAAAAACAAACGCATTAGTACACTAATGAAGAGCAACTGGAGGCGAGCCTCCTCTGACGCTATAATTTCTGCAACTGAAATTATAAATCGAGACGTATGACGCTGGTTGGATCGGTCTTGTGGAGCCTGTGTTTTTTAAAGCGGTCGGAGACTTGGTTCCCTTGCAACGTATGCAACGCATTTATTATTTCGGGTTGATAGTTTATTCGTTATTCGTTCATGGGCGGTGCGTTTGACTTTTGTTGATGCAGAATACAGTGTGGTACGTACTACATAGTGAGTGATAGTGTTTTTTCGGGCATATTATGTATTTATATTAAAAATTATTGGTAAAGTAATGATACCCAAGCATTTTTAGAAAAAAATAATCATAATTATTTGTCAATATCTTTTAATTTATTGCGATGAATAGCCTCAAATTTTATGGGGAGGCTAAGCCTCCCTTGCCTCCTTTGACGAGCCGCCGCTGACTAGCTCCATTGACTTTAGCGTTTCCCCTCCCTCTCTCTGGTACAGAGTTATAGGATCATACCTTAGAATATCGTAGGTTTCTATTGAAGAAATCGTTCTTATCTATAACAATTACATTTCGACCTACGAAGCAAATTAATATTCACTCGATATTTTGATTTCCATTCAATAAGTTTGTCGTAGGGCTCAGCTAGAATCTAAAAAAATACATGTTTTAGCTACAAAGATTTTCCAGCAAAATTATCAATGTGGAATGCAGAGAAAAATTATATTCACCGCAAACTACACTGAAAACAGAAAAGCTATCACTTTTTGCAGATCAAGAAAATTCTGCGTTTTCGATTTGAGTTTCAAAATGTTCAGTTCTTTCTAATTACTGTGGAAATGATCACGAGATTTGGTCGATTTGAGTCTGCTGCCTTGGCACTGAGGGTTAGTTAGAAGTAATTGAATTTTTTTTTTACTTTGGTGCTAAGTGAAATAGTTCAGCTGAAACACACAATCGACTGCAACACAAATCAACTATGATCTGTTTTCCTATAGAAATCAAACTTGGTAGAATCAACTCGGTGCTATCCTAGTGGATACAGGTGGGCAAAGAGCAGGTCAAGTATATCATCGTGGAGCATTTTTGTAAAGTTCTCTCGTTATTCCCTCAATACTCCAATCTCTGATCGGGAAAGGTTTAGAGTCAAACACACTTTTACTTCCCAAATCAGAATATATTCTGTCCATTCCCCTTCTCCCGGCTCGACACTCGCCGTGATATACGAGGGGCAGAAAACTAACTATATTACAATTTTGAATTCAGGTGAGACAGAAAGTGAACAAGTTTAATAAATGTAAGTCTAGCCTGCAGAACAGCCGACTATTTTTGATTGATTGGGAAAGTGATTTTCAACATTGAAACTGAAAAGTATCTCCGCAGATACACAACTATAACAAATAATATTATTTCTTCCCTTGTTATAGGTGAACATTGATTATATTATATGGCACACAGGCACCGCCGCAAATATACCCAATATTCGAACACCATCTTTGACAATAACACTGAATTATTTCTATTTCAGTTGGCTGGTTGGGGTGTTACGGAGACCGGCAAGCCATCTGACACGTTGAGAACTATAAGAATACCTTACAAAGAAAAGATAATTTGCACACAAGAGCTTCCCAATGAATGGTCCGATAGATACAATTTCGATGACAAAATGTGTGCTGGATTTTACAAGCAGAACAAAAGCGTCTGTCCAGGAGACAGTGGAAGCGGCTTGGTATTTCGTAACCCTGAAGATAACAGATTTTACGTCCATGGTGTTGTGAGCATCTCACCTAAGATTGTTAACGGCTTCTGTAACAACCAAGACAATGCACTTTTCACCAAAGTGGCCCACTATTATGAGTGGTTGGATAAAAAGAGTACAGCAAATTATGTAGAAGACTGTATACTTCCCGCTTTTCCCAGAGATGGAAAGTGGGAGCTGGAGGTTGGTCAAGAAAGATTACCCGGAGACATTGTTTCTTCCACAGCCGTTTTGATATTTTCTTGCAGGAAAGGATACAGATTGTCCACTATCAATTCAAAATTTTTCTGTGGGCCGTCATTAGTACCTCCTACTTGCGAATGTAAGTGATCATGAAAAGTTTTTGAATACTTCAAGAGATTGTATAATGACTAATGTGGATCCTGTAATGGATTATATTTTTTCCAAAATGTTTTATTTAATTAAATATATTGATTATGGAATAAGAACTCAACAACTGCTGATAACTGCCCATTTATAAAAAAATATTCACACAGTAATCTGATAGAATATGAGCAAAATAAATTTCAATCCACACTGACACAGTGTGGGAATCCAGTTTTATTGCATTTTTAATCAATTGTTTCCGGATGCTTCACCACATCATCAGATAGAATCATGCAAATTATTGAGAGAATGATTAAACTTTCTCTTGAAGATGATCACTTGGTGATCAAACCACGTGTCGAGGTGTTGAAATTAATGGTTTGGTGTTGGGATAAAACTGCAGTAATATTCATTACTACACCAACGGTTCCAAACAGTCAATCACAAGTAGATGGAATCATTTTGTGATTGATATAATCATGTCCGCTCAGTCTCATTGGGAACTGTGAGAAAGATTCTCCGCGAACTCTCTTAAAACCTGCCGGAACAAATATTGGCAAAAATACACCAAGAAAAAAGAAGCAAATAGAACCTGTCTGTTGAAAAAATGGCAAAAAGTGTTGGAAGTCAGTCAGACAGGATATGAAGAATCTTATGTACAACATTATAACCTACTTTATCTTCACACAACCAAGTCACCAGATTCGCAGAAATCCTATATCGATTGAATTTGGATACCGTTTATTGTTCCAATCGACAAACAGAACAAAAACGCTCAGCAAAGAGAAACCAACAAAATAGAAGAAGCAGAGCCTTTTCATCTCAGTTCAAAATTAAGTTGTCAAAATAGATTCCATAGGAAGTATGTCTGGTTCACTGAAATCCAAAGAAGCTGCATACTTTCAAAGATATGCAACGTGTGACAGCGTTCAATCAAGCGGAAAAATGGGTTATGATATTCTTTTCACCATCATTTCCCTTCATTTGCCTCATTTTTTATTTCCAGTTTGTGAATATTATTGACATTTCAATCACTGGTTACAGAATTCTTCTAATACATATTATATGATGATTTATTTTCCATTCAAGTCAGAAATATTTTTGTTGTTTGTTAATAAATTAGTGTAAGATTAGTGGGTAAGTTAAGAAGCAGTAAATGATTAGGGCAGGTATTGCAGTGGGAAACAAGAAAAATGAGAACTCTGTTCAAGCATTCGAGACTTTATTGGCTCTTCTTCAACAACTCTATACTACAATGAGATATGACAAAATAGCAAATACAAAACAATGGAACTTATATTTTCCTTGATAAATTATTGAATCAAATGGATATAAGATCACTTATAAAATTAAAACACATGGAAATAACAGTACTTACTTCAATATAATTAGAATAATTATCATCGTCATGTACTGTTATTTCTAAATTCTTCAAGTATTCTCATATCTATTTGATTTGTATCAAGAAAAACATAAGTTTCATGACGATTTCACTTACTTTGCAATAAAACCTTGCGGGTTGCGGTGGAGGGTTGATTAAACCAACTCAATTTGGACCTAACCTAACCTACTTCGCAATTGTTATTCTACCATTTCTCATTGTACTAAGGAGTTCCTGAAGAGGGGACAATAAAATTTATATATATATATATATATATATATATATATATATATATATATATATATATATATATATATATATATATATATATATATACATATATATTTCAATATTAAATTGTACAAAAAAAGATTTGAAGCTTTATATCTTCTTAACTCAGGTATTGTATACTGTATATCCCGTTTTGATCTTTTTCTTCTTCTTTTTTATAGTTGTTTATTTTTTGTGTTATCTTCGTGTTCGAAGAACACATATATAGTATATACAGAACGGGATATACAGTATACAATGTTCGGACTGCAACAAATTCTATATCGGCCAAACTAAGAAAAAACTGATCCAAAGGTACAATGAGCACAAAAAGGCATACATAAATCCAACAGTATATAAATCAAACCTTGCAACACACGCCATACAAAACAAACATAATTTCCCCCCACCAGAGAATATAAAACTAATAAAACAAATCAACAAGGGAAACCGCATGGACATTTGGGAAAACTTGAACATCCATAAATTCAACAGTCATAAATCACTTATCGAGGAACAAGTACAAATCAAAACACAACAAGATCTCACATTCAATATATTAAACAAAACCATACACATTCCTAGAGAAGATCTAACACGAAGAAGAGTACCTGATGCAGAACAAATACAGGCAAATTTACCTAAAGTACCTGAAATACCTGAGTTAAGACGTTCTGACCGTATGAAGAGACAGACAACAGGATGACCAGTTCAATTTGAGGAGTGCCAGAATATGACAGTACTACCAACTGTCGAAAGCGCTAGCAGATAATTAATAGAAGATATAAAGCTTCAAATCCTTTTTGTAGAATTTAATATTGAAATATTCAAAATAAAGAAAAATTAGTTGCATCAATCAAAAAAAAATACATATATATATATATATATATATATATATATATATATATATATATATATATATATATATATATATATATATATATATTCAACTTACTGATTGATTTTCAGTATTGTGTCCTCCAATAAACTTTCCACCTGCAACTATTTCAAAATGCAGAAATAAACAAAATATAACTATCGATTGTGAAGATGCTGTTGATGGCAGTACTATGACTTTTACGTGCCCCACAGGATATGTAGCACATGGAGCCAGATCGGGTACTGCTTCTTGCTCAAGTGGTTCCTGGGGTAGAAATCGACCCCAGTGTACTCGAAATCAAGGTTCACCTCATGTTGATGTAGTTAATAAAAATGAATTTTCTACGGAAGGATCAGTAACAGAATCCAGCAGCGATACTGTTCAACAAACATCGGGAATTAAAGTTATCTGTACTTATGCCAGTTGGAGATTCTATCATGGAGTTAAGCCAGAAGACTTCGATCCTAGTCTTTGCACCCATTTCGTTTATACCTATGTAGGAATTAATGAAAAAGGAGAACTCCGCAACGGTGATCCCACTCTTGATGGTAATAAAGCTTTCGCCTGAGGAAACCCAGAATTGTATATTAACTTTTTTCAGTTCGTTTGTTCCCTAGAGTTGTTGATCTGAAGAAGAAAAATAGAAAATTGAAGGTTATGTTATCAATTGGTGGATCTGGAGCAAGTAATGCTACATTGTTCTCAGGACTGGCAGCAGATGCGGAAAAAACTGCTGCATTTATAAAAAGTGCGAGTCATTTCATGAAGACTTACGATTTTGATGGTTTGGACATAGATTGGTTCTACCCGGAAAAAGCAGATAAGGTAACTATTCAAATATACCTGATAATTATTAAGAGATAAATCAAAAAATCCTGAAAAGGAAAGAGATAAATGGATATTATCTCCAAAACATATGAATGAGCGTTTCCTTGTCGTAAAAAAAACCTTTTGATACATGGTACAAGCAGTCGTATTATCAAATGATGTCATCTATCAAGGTTATATTCCTTACCTATCATAATCTCACGTAAAATAGAATTTTTGAATTCTGAAGTCATGCAACTATCCAGACCATTTAGTGTTAACATTTTCAAACTACTTGTCAGTATATGAATATTTTTTGACTTCACGATCCAAATTTCTCAATCCAAACATGGATACAGTCGATTGATCCGATGGCCGTTGGAAATTCAAATTTTTTCTACCACATCACTTTTTTTCCAGTTTTGCCTCCTGCCTTACACTGCAGTAGATTGTTCGACACTCAAGACCTCTCCCATACCTTTTTGAAATCCTGGATAAGCCAAACATCAACTATATCATAGATCTGCTACGAAGTTCCTCATTTCTGTCAAAGACATCACATTTTTTTCATAACCAAAATAAACTTTCGAAATCACTGGTTTGTGATAATTGACGAGGTTTATGATGCTCCACTTTTTGACATGAAATCATTCTATTCCAAAGTAAATTTGCCACACTAAAAGCAAATACCTGCAGACTTTAAACCATTTTGGGCAGAAAACTGAATGCTCAATTCGTGAGGAAGGTTTGGAGTAACCTTTCATTTTTGTAAAAAAATAATCTTTTCAAAAAAAACTGCTCGCTTTGATTCATTAGCATTGTACTTTTCCTTCAACTTCTGTTACTCTCTTTTATAAGGAATATTCACTTAAATCAAAGATACCCTTTCATATTTTGCAAGGAAAAGGCAATCCCTCTTTTTATTCATACCACACAGTAGCTATTCAAATCTAAGAACTGGATAAATTTCAGAACTCTAAGTTGATGGAAATTTCTGAATGGAATATTGAATCCCAATTCATAGAATTTCTCTTGAAGTTTTCATGGAGTCCTATGAAATATTTGACTTGTTACTTCACATTTTTCTGTGGAACTATCAATACTTGAACAGCAGACTATCCAGACTCAGTTATCGCAAAATTAGGCTTTATTAAAAAAATATAATTATTTTTGCATTACTCAAAGTTTCATTTTGAATTTTAAATCGTGTCAAGAGACATCAAAACAATGTAAATTAAATCCAATATAGTTCTATTCGAACTAATCGACAACTTAATGGATGCGTCACATTCGAGTAGACTATTGCCGCAAGACTGCGTTGCAAAACTTGAGGAAAGCAGGGGAAAATGTCATAATATCATTTAGTATTGAAATTTATAAGTAATTTCTCTCAAATTACCTGTTCTGGTAGTACTTAGTTTTTTTTAGCAAAAATGGTGCGTTATTTGGAAGATCGATAGTGGACTCAGTTTCCAGGGTCGATCTTCAAAGTTCCCTCTCTTTAGTATATGTATACAGTACTTCATGTACTTACATAGTACATCAGCTTTATCAAAATGTTCACTATAAACACATGAATTTGATGGATAGTTTACCAATTCTGGGTATATTCTTTCATTTTTTTATCAGTTCTGGATCTTGAGGAATAATCAAAATGGACACATTTTCTAAAATATGATTATCATACTGGCTCACTGATCAACACTTTTTTGATTCACCTATCATTATGAAGATCTTACTTTTACATTTGTAAAAAATGAATATTACAATAGAAAAATGTTTTTGACTACGGTTCCTTACGACAATATAGAATGTTTTCTTGAGTTTATCGTTCAAATATTTAAACCTAGATGTAGCCCACTCTGTGATCCTTTCGAATAAATTCTGCAAAGAATATCTATGCCATTATGTGAATTAACTTTTCAGTGGACCCCAAAACATTTCGAATTTTTAATAAATAAGCTCTTCATGAAATAGTGTTATGAAACATGCTGTTCAATAGGATAAAATTGATATTTTTTTTCAGGAGAATTATATAACTTTTCTTCGAAAAGTCAAGGAGGCCTTCGACAAGGAAGGTTGGTTACTCAGTTCATCTGTTCGAGCCGATCCAGAAGACACCGGTTATGATGCCTCAAAAATGAATGAGTAAGTATTGTATTTAAGTAGTTTGACAAGTACACTTATGAACAGAAATGTTAACGTGAAACAGAGAAATGCTAAAGTGTAACTCATATTAACACTGTCAATTGTTAAATATCTCCTGACATTTCGAATATTTGCATTTTTAACCGATTCTTATTTAAGCATCACTGCACTCGAACAGAGAGGCGCGGGACGGCCTAGCTCAGCGCGATACGGTTCAATTTAATGCACCAAGAAGCGTTGACTCGCTGTTTGTCGCTAGCGAGTTCAATTGTGATTCAGTGGAAACACAATTGATTATCATACTCCGTCATTTTCAACTTCAAAAAAATGTTGTTGTATGCTTTTATAACTGAAATTTTATTGCATTCGATATCAGCAATGCGTGACTAAATTACATCTTCATGGACATACATTTGTCAGTTCAAGATGACAAGTAATCAATGGTGCTTAATTTGGATCAGCATGTAACTATTGATGTCATTAGTTTTGACGTGGTAACAAAATTTGTGATTCATAAAAATAAAATGTTATAATAATAAAAAAATAGATGATTTGATGTTACTACTTGGAAATAATGAAAATGAAGGCGACCATCATTCAATTTAAGAACATTGTGAGTGGTCCCCTAACAGGGACTTCAGCTTATGGTAAAACAATATCGAACCTGTCAATTCGTTGAACTCCAGAATCTCATTGTTTTATTTGAACAGAAAAATTTACCATTTCATAATTTTCAACTCGAATAATATTTTCTGAAATCATTATTTCAGGGTTCTAGATTGGGTCACAGTGAAATCCTACGATATGTACGGATCATGGAGTACCTACAGTGGAAATCACAATGCTCTGTATCCCTCCTCGAAAGAATTCGAATGGGAAAAAGAGCATCTCAACATGAACGCGGTTGCTAATAATTGGATGAAAGCTGGCCTCAACAAAAACAAATTGGTTTTGAGCGTTGCCTTTTATGGTAGATCGTTCACGCTCAAGGACAAAAATCAACATTCAATATATTCTCTAGTAGCGGGAAACGGACCAGGGGAAGATGGTTGGTTGAAATATTCTGAGGTAAGAATTGAATTATGCAGAAATATGTTCGACATTTCCAAAAAAATATATGATATCAAATAAGTTATAAATACTTTTATTGTCGATAATTTATCGATATTACTATTGATTATATGCACTGGACCTAGTTTACTGATTGAAATGAACATAAATCGGTGTTCCCATTTTATTTAACTCGTAAAATTTGAATTTTCAAACTAACTTTTTTGGTCAGTCAGTCATTGTTGAGACTTCCCGATACTACCTTCGTCCTCGCAGTGTGAACGCATATGCCACTGAAGATGTATATCGCAGGAGCGGACGAAACGTTTGGTAGATATGCCATTTAACCATGGCCTTTCAACACGAGTTTTGTTCTCTTCGGGTTTTTCGGATTTATATTATCGTTTCCTTTCGGAAAAAATGTCAACATATATATCTCTTACAACAAACTTCATCAAAATGTGTCTAACCCTTCGACCCACGGTTTTGGGATTTAATTTTCGCAATCCCCCACTTAAAAACAATCTACTAGGGATTAGTACAATCACAACTTAATTATGGAATTATAGCATGGGGCGGTGTGAATGATAAACACTTGAAAAGTCGGAACTTAATACAAAAACATATCTTGAAAATTATACAGGGATATCCAAATTCGTTTCTGTACATGGGGATCTCGTAAAAGATAAGAGATAGAGTATCAGGTAAATTGTGGCAAAGTTGTGTATTTTAGATACCTATTCAATGATGTAAAGAAATCGAATATAGCTTTTTTTGGTTCTGGAGATATACAGGAGAAACCAAAAAATCCCAAAATATTTTTTTGCCTATATTCTTCATTCGCAGACATATTGAAAATCTATCCACATTTTGCTCTTGGCACTTGATGTGGGCTCTCAGAATATATCCATGAATCTTTTATACAGGGTGTCATCTGACTTGGGCCACCCTCATCTTTAAATTTTTAAATATGGACCTGTATTTTTGTTGTAGTTTTTGGATCGTAGACGTTCACTTCATACTGAGAAATCAAATTCAATTTTATATTTCGTGATGTTTCTGAAATATTCGATTATAATTGTGTCAATCATTCCCTTTCAAATTACGGCCCCGAAAATTGGTTGACTGAGTTGAATACAAACATAATAGCAGCTTTCACGTCTTCCTATGTATTGTAGAGTTTTTCGAGAGTTTTTTTTTATTTTTAGGTACCTATTCATATTTTTTCCATTGCTCTGAGTGTTTTCTACAATGAACTTCGAATAATAAAACCTTTTATGATTATTTGAAACATATCTACATCAAAAATATATTGTATGTGTTTTAATGAGCAGAAAAAGAAATGATAGCAATAATAACATCCGAAATGAACACTATAATTGTAATGAAAATTGAAATGAAGTAATTTATACAGGTACCCAAAAAAATTATTGGCGCAATGAATGTTTGAATTGGAGTCCTTCCATTTCGAGACATTTTTAAACTCGATTTTTCATATTATTTATTGCCCTTGATACACTTATCTGCTGCATTGTTGCGAAATCATTCAAAATCCTCAATCTCGAGTCTTCCATATTTTCTATCTCTCTGCCAGCGTAAATCCAAAATAGTAAGATCTGGTGATCTTGCAAACCATCTTATTGTCCCATTATTTGTCTCGAAATGGAAGGACTCTAATTCGAACATTTATTGCACAATTAATTTTTTTACTTCTTTTCAATTTTCATTATAATTATAGTGTTCGTTTCGGATGTTATTATTGCTACCATTTTTTTTCTGCTCATCAAAACACATATAATATATTTTTGTTGTAGATATGTTTCAGATAATCATAAAAAGTTTTCTTATTCGAAGTTCATTGTAGAAAACGCTCAGAGCAATGGAAAAAATATGAATAGGTACCTAAAAATGAAAAAAAAACTTTCTAAAAACTCTACGGTACATATAGAGACGTAAAAGTTGCAATTATGTGTTTATTTAACTCAGTCAACCAATTTCCAGGGCCGTAATTTGAAAGGGAATAATTCACACAATTATAATCGAATATTACCGAAAAATCCCGAAATATAAAATTTAATTTAATTTCTCAGTATGAAGTGAATGTCTACGATTCAAAAACTACAACAAAAAATACAGGTCCGTATTTGAAAATTGTAAGATGGGGGTGGCCCAAGTCAGATGACACCCTGCATGAAAGATTCATGGATATATTCTGAGAGCCCACATCAAGTGCCTAGAGCAAAATGTGGAAAGATTTTCAATATGTCTGCGAATAAAGAAGATATAGGCAAAAAATAATTTGAGATTTGTTGTTTTTCCTGTATATCTCCAGAACCAAAAGAGCTATATTCGATTTCTTCACATCATTCAATAGGTCTCTAAAAAACGCAACTTTGTCATAATCCAACCGATACTCTATCTCTTATCGTTTACGAGATCCCCATGTACAGAAACGAATTTGAATAGCCCTGATGGTAAGAAAAGGACTTATTCCAGTAGAAATTTGTTTATAGGGAGTGGGGTTTTTCATATCAGATACTTATTTTACTTGAAAATCACTTCCAAAATTCATGAGGGCAAAATATCACTGAACAAACTTCAACACCCATATAGTACTAGGAACAAAGAACATACCGCCTTGGTACCAAGATGTAAAAAGTTAGTCGGTCAAAGGCACCTACATAGGCGCACCTACACTACACCTACATAGGTGCGAACATTTGGGATTCTGTACCGGATGGGATAAAAACTATAAGAAATAAAAATAAATTCATAAAACAGATGGAAAACTGGTTGAGAAACCGTAATGATGATGTATTCCGTGGAACCATCAACCAGTAAAATTGAACCAGCTACACTTGCCTGTTAACTTGCCAATTATTTTAAAACTTGACAGTTTGAATTTTTCCGCCAAATGTTATTTGTCTATTTTTTTTCTTTCCTCTATTCAACTGTCCCTGCACGAGTTCATTTAATATTATACTTTGTTTTATGTTTACATCATAATTCCATTTTCAATAGGTTGGCTATACCACACACAAGAAAACTTTTGAAGTTTCTTCCGTGGTGTCTTGTTTATTTAATTTTTTTTTCTCAGTGAGGTATTAGTAATAGGTTATTTGAAATTGTATATTATAAATAAAATAAAATTTTTTATTATTATTATTAATCAAATTATTATACATTTGGTCATGCGTTTAGCCAAATGTCGAAAATTATGGATTTAGACCCATTTCTTCGAAAATAATACCATGAGATCTGAAAATATCATAGGTAAATTTTTTATTTTTTAACTCTGTTATTTAACAGTATCACGAGAGCAAACGATATAACAAAACCTCGAGTCCAAATACAATTATTATAGACACATCGTTCAAATATATGAAATGAGTAGAAAAAGTTACTGAACTCGTATTTTTCAACAATATAATTTCGTTGTTGAAATCTAGCTTGACACCGCAGATCTAGCACCCAACCCACTTGACGCAACTAGATGCAGAATTAGTACGTCGCGTATTCGTTTCGATTTCATTGAAATTCAAAATGTCTTATTATCTTGAGATTTCTGGATTCATATATGAATTGTTGGTATTCAAGGTGAGGTTTCAAATAAAGGATTGTTGCGTTATTTTCGTGTAGTTTAGTAAATCAGTGAAGTGTGGCAATTCGTTTCGGTCTCATGTATATGTTTATGTATTGACGAGTTTCATTTGATTTACGTATTCATTTGAGTTGTCTCAGTAGAGTTAGATTAGGTGTCATAGTCATTATATCATTATATTAAACCTGTGAATTTCTGTGGAATCACTTACACTATTTCGTCAATCATATTTGAATGTTTCATTCCATTGGTTCAATTTGATTGGGATAATGACAATGATTGACTCCCGGAGCCTAGTTACGCATAAGGTAACTAGGCCCTGGGAGTCACGTATAATTAATAATGACACCTAGATGTTGATTTCATGACTATGAGTTTCATCGCTGTTGGAAAGAAGTGTTATATCGCTTTTACACTTTATTTTGGTGGCCTGTCGTTCAATGTTTTTATCATTTTATCGGTTTGAATGAACTAATCCGATTAAACTTGGTGCACTCGCTCTCGAAATATAACCCATGATATATTCCTTCTTTGAAACTTCTCAGGTATAACAACTTTTGACTAATTCTTCACCTTATTTCAGATTTGTTCAAATTACGGAAACTATACCGAAGTGTGGGATGATGACCAGAAATCGCCGTACAGATATAAAGATGATAAATGGTTTGCATATAATTCAAAGGAAGCTGTTTCAATCAAGGTGAATATATGAAGTGTCATTATTGTAAATCAATTTTGAATTGTTTATAGCGATATTATCCGTTAATTTCCTTTGAACTTCACTTTCAACAGGAGAGTATATTTGTGATACACTGTTTGGAACCTTTGGTATAGTAATGAATATTACTCTAGTTTGTTTCCCAACACCAAACCGTTATTTTAACACCTCGACAGTTGCTTCGATCACCAAGTGATCATCTTCAAGAAGAAGTTTAATCTTCCTTTCGAAGATGATCACTTGGTAATCGAAACACGTGTCGAGGTGTTGAAATAACGGTTTGGTGATGGGAAACAAACTCCAGTGATATTCAGGTGAGCATATCATTATATACCGAATCTAAAGAAACTTTCTCCAAACCAGAACAGAAAGAGTGTCTCTAGACGTGCGTTTCGCTAACCAAGTTTGCATCATCAAAAGATAATGTCGACAGATACATCTCCTGGCGTGCGTTTTGCTAGCCAAATTAGCATCCTCAGAAGATGCTGTCATGAGACAGTGTTTTTGTTCTGCTTTGTGTTTTCTTCAGATTTATTTTATGCCATAGGTTTTAATTCTACTTAGCCAGATCATACTGATACAAAGTAATATTGTCATATTACATTTTCGAAATGATATTTTTTTTGACAGGGTGACTACATTAAGTCGAAAGGTTTTACTGGAGTTAATGTCTATCCCGTGGATGCTGATGACGTTCATGGTGTTTGTGGTACGAAACAAGTTTTGCTCAAATATCTCAACGAAGGATTAGGAAATAAGGTTAATTTCGACAATTGATAGAATGAGTTAATGTAATAATCCTATGCAGCAATCTAAAAATGTTTTACCGTAATAAATGATTTTTAATTTTGTGCTGATTTTTTTTGTATATAATCGAACAGATTATATATAATCTGTTCGAACAGATTGGAGCCATGTAGAAAACATATTCTATTTTACTGTGTACGTATCAGATTTTTCAAAATCCACCAGACGATTTTTCTATTTGTATGTTATGGAGTGACTACCTCAAACGTAGGTAATTAGCAGAACTTTATTATCTAAAGTATAAAAATGGCAGGTTTGAGAATAATTCTCAATTATTTGCAAGAGAAGCTTTTGAGGTTGTAAATGTTCAAGAGTAACTTTTGCCGTTATATTTTTGTTCTTCTAGGTATTTTGCTTGAAGGTCTCTCAAAATGTTCCAGAAGCCTAAACACAGTGCTCCATGAGGAGCAAGTCTCCTATAATTAGCCCCTACTCCTTTGAAGAAACCTGTCAGTCCTTCTGTTTTGATCATTTTAATAAATGCATCAGGTATATTCTTGTAAAGAATTCCTTTTCCACTTCTGTCTATACCCTGGTTATTAAGACGTACTAAAACTAAATCTAAAAATTTCATGATGACGTATTAAAATATTGTTATGTTGGCAACTCCAGACAAAAATTTATGTTGGCAATAGTGTATAAACAAAAATGGAAAAAAATAAGAAGAGAATAATAAAGTGACTTTTGGTTGTTAGTTATTTTTGACTCAACATTTAAGCCTAAAACTAAAGCAATTGATTGAAAATAAGTAAGAAAAACTAAATATTCGTAACAGGTTATGGGCCCAGTGATGCCAAATATCACTGTTTGTTATGAATTCTTCAAGATAACTGAATTACAAGACACCTATTGATACGTCGACCCAAGCGGTCCATTGTGACAAAGAAACGATGATGTCCAACGATGATGCTGCTCTCATCAATTTTCCATGACTGTCAAATGCTGAATCATATCGGTACTGGAACTTTGATATTATGCTTTTACTTAAGACTAAGAAATTGTGGAAGATTGTGAGTGGAGATGAAAAGCTTTCAGCAGTGGAGTCTGATGCAGCAAAGAAGAAAAAGTGGCTCTACAATGATGCAAGAGCACAAAGCCTAATCTCCAGAACTGTTGATAAAACAGTGAAGTCCCACATCCTTACTTGTGAAACCTCAAAAGAAATGTACGACACATTGCAATCAATATATCGTCGTGACTGTAGTCAGCTAAAACAACAATTGCTGATGGAATACCACACATTTGTATATAACAAATCCAAAGACATCATGCAGAATATTAGTCATCTGAAGAATATTACATTCAGACTTGAAGAATTGAAAGAAGAAATTTCCGAAACCATGCAGATTGACAAAGTATTGGCTGTCTTACCCATTGATGACTACTCGGTGTTCAGAACTACCAGGGAATCAACCCCTGAAGCTGAAAAAACTTTTGGAAAATGTATCCCAAGATTGATATCCGAAGAAGAAAATGTAAACAAGATGAAACAGAGTTCCACAGATGACTCTAAAGCAGCGTTTGCTACTATCAAGAATAAGAATAATAAAAACCCTAATAAACAGGGGAAGATTGTTTGTCACAAGTGCGGTGACCTAGGACACATTAAACCAAAATGTCCAAAGAAGAAATGGTGTAAGGAATGTAAAAAAATAATCACAGTGACGAAGAGTGTCTGAAGAAAAGGACAAAGGTGAAACAGTATTTTGCTCCTTGTACTTACTGTAAACGAACCAACCACTCTGAGTCTGATTGCTTCTTCAAAGATCAAAGCAAAACTAACAATGAAAGAGTGGCTTTCCTAACTGAAACCACTCTTGGTTTGAATAATGAAGAAATGGCCTGTTCAACTGAAACTGCTATTGCAGCTGTTAACAATGACTCATGTGTGTATTGTGTAGATAGTGCTTGCACTACTCATCTCACAAATTCAAAAGAAAATTTGAGTGACATTGTAAATACTGTTACCAACATATCTGGCGCAAAGAAAGGTGTTGCCATGAAATCTACAGCTAGTGGAAGTGTATATTCAGAAGAACTGATACTCAAAAATGTGTGCTACGTTCCTGATCTCACCAAAAACCTGCTATCTGTAACATGTGTAGTTGATAACGGTGGAGAAGTGAGATTCAAGAAAGGAGGAGTAGATATTTTGAAAGATGATAAAATCGTAATAACAGGCACACAAACAGAAAATGAATTGTTTATTGAGAATCAAAGAAAACAAGCAGAAGCCAATGTTGCAAATGAAAATGAAATAATGGAATGGCACCGTAAATTGGGTCATGTTGATCTTTCAAATCTCAAAAAAATCCCTGTTTTGTGTCAGGGAGTGCCAGCACATATAACCAAATGTGAAGATAAAGTGATATGTGAAATATGTGCTGTTGCTAATATGCTGTTCTGTTGCAAAACCAAAAGACAAAGAGCAACAAGATGTCTACAAATTATTCACACTGATTTATGTGGCAAAATCTCTCCCCCAACCTTTGACGGCAAGAATTACTTTATGACATGCATTGATGATTATTTACATCATATTACTGTCTACTTGTTGGAAAGTGAAAAAGAAGCAGAAACTTTTTTCATGGAATATATATTCGAAAGTGAAAATCATCATAATCTTAAAGTATCAAAATTAAGATTGGATAATGGTGGTGAGTACCGCTCAAATAATTTTAAAGCTTGATGTAAATGTGAAGGGATTCAGTAAAATTATACAATCCCCCATACTCCTCAATTGAACGGCACTGCTGAGAGGATGAATTTAACCTTACAAAATAAAATGAGAAGAGCTATGTTGCAAGACTCAAAACTACCAAATAAAATGTGGGGTAGTGCTGTGCAAACAGCTGCCTATTTACAAAATAGAACACCCTCTGAAGTCATTATAACATATTACTATTGCTTATCAAAAATGGTACAATACAGTTCCAGACCTCAAGATGGTTCAAGTGTTTGGAGCTATAGTGTACTAAGGACTTTAGTTCCTTAGTAATTTGAATAAATTACACGAAAGAGGCAAGAAAGGTATATTTGTTGGATATGTTCTCAACGGATATAGAATTTGGGATGAAGAACAATATAAAATCTATGTATCCAAAGATGTCATATTCTTTGATACTCAAAATGAAAAACAAGGAAATCAACCAAATTTGAATATTGAAAATGCTATACAATATGTATTTGCTGATGAAGAAGAAAACCTATTGAAAGAAAATGGAAATAACAATCAAGATGAAGACCAAAATACAGAAGATGAAAATCAAGATAATGAAGACCAAGATACAGAAGATGAAAATAATGAAAATGATGTTGAAATATTGAATCCAAACCAAAGATCACAAAGGAATAGAAGACTTCCTGCAAGATTTGAAGATTATGTAATGCTTGCTGAGGAATCTCCTATTACCTATGAAGACTGTATGAAGAATGACCATCGTGCAGAATGGATGAATGCCATTAATGAAGAAAAAAAATGTCTGAAAAGAAACCAAACCTGGGATCTTGTAAATCCACAGGAATCCAAAGGAAAAGAAATAGTTACTAGTAGGTGGCTATTTAAAATTAAAGACAGTTGTCATTTCAAAGCAAGACTCGTTGCAAGAGGATGCCAGTAGAAAAATGGACTTGATTACAAAGACATTTTTAGTTCGGTCATACATGCTAACTCTCTCAGAATGCTTTTGGCTATCGCTGCAACTGAAAATTTAGAAATGACGTCATTTGACATAAAGTCAGCTTTTCTGCATGGTGATTTACAAGAAGTCATATACATGCATTTGCCTGAAGATTTTGAAACAGGTGGAAAAAAGTTGAAAAAGGCACTTTATGGTCTGAAGCAAGCAACTCAACAATGGTTCAAACGTTTAACTGATTTTCTCAAGAAAGAGGGGCTTTTCCAGCTGAAGACTGATCAATGTGTGTTTAAATCGAATAAAAACAAATTATTTGTTGGTATTCATGTGGATGATGGTATTGTGATTGGTGATTAGTCTGAAATTGTGAAGCTCATGAATAAGTTGAAGCAAACTTTTGAAATCAAAGTTAATGAAAACCCTGAAATTTATCTGGGTATGCAAATCAAGAAAACTGAAGAAGGAATCCTTGTCCATCAAGCAAATTATGTAAATCATGTGCTGTAAATCATCTGCTATGCTGTCAATTATGCTAGTAGACACTGCAAAAATCCTTTGCAACAAAACATTTTGAATGTGAAGAGAACCTTGCGTTATCTGAATGGATCAAAAGAAGATGGTCTCTTGTATTCAAACAAGGGTGAAAAATATACTCTACAAATGTACTGTGACGCTGATCATGCTGGTGATGTCGCTGATAGAAAAAGTACCTCTGGAATTATAATACTATGTGGTAATGCCCCAATTGCATGGGTATCTAAGAAACAAATTTGTGTCGCTCAACATTGTACAGAAGCTGAGGATATTGTCACAGCGCAATGCTGCCAACAGATGAAATTTATCAAAACTGTACTTGAAGAGATGGTATCAACTGGAATTTCTATCAAGCTATTTGTTGATAATACCAGCTGTATCAAAATGATCAGAACGAATCAACTGACAAGAAAGTGTATTTTCATTGATGTCAAATATCATTTGGTGAAAGATGAGTACAAGAAGGGACTGTTTTCGATTGAATATTTCCCAACAAAAGAGAATATCTCGGATATCGTGACCAAGCCTCTGCAAAATCCTCAATTTGAATATCTCAAGAATAAATGTATGTCATCATCATCCTTTTTTTGTATCAAGATGGAGTAGTAGAAAGCCAAAAACTTACTTTTCCAAAAATTAATCACTCCTAAAAATATAACCCCTTCAATTCAAAAGTATGTACTTAAAATAAACCAAATAATATTGTAAACCAAAGTGCTAAGACTTATGTTCTTATTGAACTTAGCCTAAGTGTAAGTTGTGTCACGTAACCAAATATTGTGGCATGTTTTTTTTGAATTCTTCAATCTTTTAACATTCACTCACTAAAATTAATTTTTGCCCTGTCCATTGAGGGAGTATGTTGAAATATTGTTATGTTGGCAATGTCCAGACAAAAATTTATGTTGGTAATAGTGTGTTAACAAAGATGAAAAAAGAGAAGAAGATAATAATAAAGTGACTTTTGGTTGTTAGTTATTTTTGACTCAACATTTAAGCTTAAAACTGAAGCAATTAATTGAAAATAAGTAAGAAAAACTAAATATTCGTAACATGAGGCACTGGAATAATTTACTTATGAAACTTCCTATTAGGGAAGATAATAATGGTATTCTTTTGAATAAGTCATACTCTGTATGTCCTTCGAAATAACAAAAGAGGTCAACTGAGCAAATGAACCTGCCACTGCCCTCACCATGGTAGCATTGGATCCTCTCCATAAGCCAGCAATCCCTTCTTTTGAATAAATTGTTTTGAAAATGGCAAATACTCCTTCGTGATCATGTTGTGTGCCTACTGATATATTGTCGGCCACTTGGGAGCCAAACTTTTACTAAAAATAAAGGGCTTCCCATGAATGCTCCAGCTGCTCCACAAAAGGCACTCGCTATGGCACTTCTATGAAAAATTGTTTTCCCCCTTCTCATTGGTCAAATAACCCTTTTGATTAAACCATTGATAGGACCCTAGTCTTATAGAATTTCTTATAGATTGCATTGCCATGGCTAGTAAGAGATCTTTCTGAAGACGTCCAATCCCTTCATTTTTACCAATCACCCAGCTAGCGTGAAAAATGTTTTTGTAGACAATATCATGTTGACCTTTTGCTCGAAGTTCGCTCTGTAGCGGCATTCGCGTGTTTACGACATCAATGGGGTTGCTGAATATTGAACTACAGCAATGTGACCGATTGACTGAGTGAGTAACTTCCTGATGATGCTAACTTCGTTAGCGAAACGCGTCGGGAGAGTGCTCTAGTTCGTGGTTTGAGTATATTACTCTGAAAAGTGAATAACTTTCCATTGTCATCAAACTTTTTAAAAGTTTTTATTCGATGTGAGTAAACATTCCTTGTAAGTATTGTATATTTCCTGCGTCAATCTGCAATAAATGTCATAAGAAAACATCACGGGAGTCGTATAATAAATTATTTGAGAAAACAGCACCTATAGGAAAAGTGTAAATTACGATAATATGATCTAAATTAAAATCTAGGCATTCATTGGAATGTTATCTAGTTTAGTGATTCAATATTTTTTCTGCAAAAAGGTTGGTTGGGTAACAGGATCAATTTTTAAAAAAAAAACAATCAGGGCTCAACACGGAAAAACTACTTTTAGAGCCCTCAAAAAGAATTTAATTGAATTCGAAACGTCGCTAAAAAAAAACAATTATTTTTAAGAAAACGTTGATCCTGTTACTCAACCAGTTTTTTTCTGGGAAACCATCAGAATGTCACAAACTTTGAAAATGAAGAAGAATAGAGAATTGAAACTTTCTATATTTTTTTACACTTTTATTTGTTATTAACCTGTGACGGCTCGTGCATTGGAGAACGGGGGAGGCTGAAGTCATAAAGACTATATACACAGAAAAGCCTGCCGGAGGCGCGAAAATTTTTTGGGGTACCGCACCTATTTAAAGCAAAATACGTAATATTTGCATAAATGCAAACAAAAATTGTGTATTGCCGAAAATGATACGTATAAATCTGACCATTAAAAAAACAAAAACAAGGAAAAGGGTTCAAAACTGACTTCCTCTTTGAAGATGATCACTTGGTGATCGAAACACGTGTCGAGGTGTTAAAAATAACGATTTGGTGTTGGGAAAAAACTCCAGTAATATTCATTACTACACCAAAGGTTCCAAACAGTGCATAATAAGTAAATGTCCGTAATAACAGACGAATCTTAATGGCTTTATCATCTGAATTTTGTTTACCTATGACAATGTGGGTACGCTAATCTGATAGCTAGCGAGTGGACTAGGTCAATTTGATAATTAAGTAGGTCACATCCACAATGCTTACGTTTATAAATTTTCAAGGATTCCAAATAATTGAATTTCCAACCCCTTGCCTGCTTAGTGCAAACTTTCACTATCGTTTTGATTCGGGAACTTGTAATTGCATTCCAAGGAATGGTTTGAAACCGCTGAATAATTTTTACCTAGTCTGAAGAACCTTTCATGTTCACCATACCGTTTTGAAATTGTCTCACATAAACACTATTACACTCCGGTCACTTATAAACTCCAGATTCCCCCATCTTGTCCACTTTATCTTTGGCATCGAAAAGAAAATCAGGTAACCTGGCACGTGGCCTGAATGCCACTTTCACGTTGTTTTTCCGGAAAATCTCGAAATGGTTTCTGTTATTTCACCTAAATATAGTAGAGTTACAAATTTCTTGATTACTGATTGTTTAATCTGGAGGTATACTAATCTGTTAGTGAATTTGAGGCTTTGTTTTCTGACTGACTGCTGGATTTTCTCTGCATTGAAACCATTATTATGAACTACCTGAAGTTTATATCGGTAAACGGGGACGTTCGTGTACATTGTTAGGTATTTCAGTTTTTTTTTATTCGTTTGAAAATGTCCTTATAGCACGAAACTGCAGGAACGTTGGTTACAAACACAAGTAGTATGAAAACATAGGAAGTTTAAGTTATCATTTTTCAAGACATTGTTCAGAAACTAGAAACACTCTGTTGGAAATAACATCTAATACTGAAAAGATGCGGCGTGTCAATCTTTGTAGGTGAACCTATTGACTTTGGTAAGAAAGAGAATATTCATCTGACAATTCAAACGATATAAAGTTAGTATGTGGTGCACAGTTCCTAGTGAAAATAACCGAGAACTCTTCTGCTTTGACCAGAGTTCAGAACATTTTCAGAGACTACGTTCATGGCGTGAAATCAAAGAGAAGCAATACAGGTAGTGATGCAAATGTTCGAAATTAGTGGGGGGGAGGGAAGTAAAATCATCTCCGGAAGGAAAGAAACGGAATTACAAAGACCGTTTATGTGCAAGAGTGATGTAACTTTAAAATCTTCAGATCTCTTTTCACATAGAAAAAACTGAATTATTTTTTCCAGCAGTTGATACTTCAAACTAAGACCTAACGTACAAAGTTAACGATTTATAAATTTACTTCTTTTACCGTAAATAATTGGCACTATTGATGCTGTTATAAAAATAATTCATATTAATTCAGAATTTTTTGAAACAATGTCATTCAAGTTTGTAATAAATTACTACAAATGAAGACCATATGGTATAATTTTATCTTGCATATATGTGAAATATAAGACGTATGTTAAGTTATTTTGATGGTCTATTAAAATTCAAACTCCGATCCTGCAAACTTCAATATACATTACTTGTGCTGATCCATGCGAATGTGTTAAGAATATATCAAGGTACGCTACTGTTTTCTTCCACCAGTAAAACTCGAAGTGGGAATTTCGACTTTATATCGGTACTGAAAATGGTTTCGAAATTGTAGTTTTCCATCTAACTGATGACAACTATATTCTCCTATGGGGATAAAATGAACATATTTTAATGATAGACCTATTGTGATGTTGAAGTGAACTTTTTCACGATTTAAAATGCATAGTATTTGTTATTGTAGTTGTATGGTGTTGGCGTTTCTTCAATTATTTACTGGTAAGTCGCAATTCTTTAGACCGATCGACTTTTCCTTTCACTCTGTCTATGCGAATTATGTTAACAGCGACATTAAGAATTCGTCAAAAATTTCAAAGAGAGCATGTTATAACTACAAATTAACTGAATGCTGTTTCATGTTATTTCAAGTACTGTTAAAGAAAATGTGACAACTATTCGCTTTTGTTTACAGACTTTTCATCTTCCCATCATTCTTCACTTTTTATCTCTTGGATATATCGGAAATCATTTCCAATCTGACAAATCAATGGATGTTAGTTATCTAAACGACTTCAATTCAATAGTCATCAAAATTCCAGTGCTTATGTGATTTATTTCAGATTCGGTCTTTCCAATTCTTCGATTATTAATCTGATGGTGGAGCTCTATAATTCGAAGCACACATTCAATGTAAATCATATCATTTGGAACAAGTTGGTTGGTTATAGAACAAGAATATAAAAATTCAGATGATGAGAAATATCGCCACACCTCCTTTCTAATCATCTTCGAATTTGTATCGATTTGGGTTTTCCTATGTCTCAATATATGAACAATATCAACACTTTGGTCTCATTTTCACTAGTTAATTTTATTTATACGACGGTTTTGACGTAAGATTCCGTGAACAAGTCTGTTTGGACAAAAATCCACAATGAATGAACATTTTCATGAATCGAAACACAAGATAAGTGAAGATAACCTCAAAATCCTATAAATATGTAATAAAGGAAAAAAATAATTTGTTGAAAGTCATGGAAATTAACAAATCGATTAGAAACCTCAAATATATACCCCTAAACATGCAACTCGATTTATGTAGGTCTCCACTCTTGAATTAATACGTTATACAACCCCTATAATCCTCAGTGTTGAACTTTATAGTTGGCACCCTGGTTTGTTCAACTACCTGTCCCTCTATCTTGCCTAAAAATTCTCGATATAACCGAGTTTTCAAATTTCACATTTCAGTTTTATACTTGATAATGGGGTTAAATCCGAAACCGGTCGTATAAATAAAATTAAGTAGAGGAAATTCGACAATAGTGTTTTTATTCATTTCATTAAAGTGGTCATGAATTACCACAAAATAAACTTGTCATCAGTCACACATATTGAACATGCTAAATAGATGAAACTGTGAACATATGTTAGAGACGAGTGTACCAACACAAATTTATAAAAATCGCTAATTGAATGTACATAGGCCGCGAAATTTGAACATTCACTTTATTTTTTGGACAGTACAGGTTATACATGAGGTATTTACTAGTTAGGTTGAGTAAGGTTAGGTCCAAAGTGAGTGGGTCTATTCAATGCTCCACCGCAACCCGCAAAGGTTTATTGTGGCTCACACCTATTCACACCCGACCAAATAAACCCGGCTTCTTAACGAAGCCGATTAGTTTGTATGATGAGTGGTCTTCCAGGTCAGAGGGTAAGAGTACGGCTCTGCCGAACTCTAAAAACCTAATTTGGTCCCCAGCGGGGCAGGCACAAAGTATATGCTCTGCTGTTTCATCATTAGTGAGATAGTCGGATAGTCAAAGTGTGAGATTCCCACTTTGATACCTTCCCATATGAGGGTTTTTGCACGTCAGTTACACCTGACGATGCCTTAGATTCAACCGTGCAGGGCTTTTTCGTCTCTGGTTTTGGTGAATCATCACTTGAGCGCAAACGTTTGCTAACCAGCTCATCGAAGGTTTGTTCCTCCACCTGAGACAGTTTCTGCGTACGCCTCTCAAGAATTTGGTGCAAGGCGGTTTTGTAAAGTACTCCGCTCTTGGGGAGACGACTCAGTCGTTTCCTGGCTGCACCACCAAACCTTTTTTATAGGTTCAGTTATTGGATCAGGAGTTGGAGAGTTGAGAAGCTCTTGCTCCTGATCTAAATTTACAGGGAGGTCAGTTGGAGTCATAAGCTCGACATCCATCTCCTCTGTAGACTCAGCATCAGAAAGAATTTTGAAGTTTACTCTGTCCATGATAGTCCCACGAATAGCTAGGGAAGGAAGGTCAATCACGACAGAGCCCCGCATTACCGTGACAAGGCGATGCTACGACGAGAGGACTCTCGTTACCTCGAAGGTTCTGTATAGACAGCTGATAGGCTCAGTGTCATTCATCCTCTTGGCATGGATACACACCTTAGGATTAAGCCATCGTTGGAATGCCATTTAGTTAGGGAATAACAGAACCACAAGTGATTCTGTCATTGCCATATCCAGCGGGGCTACGTGGAAGCGGGCATCCGATGACCGGTTTGCTCAACCCCCACATCCCAACCAATGCACTCGCCAAAAACAGCATGCACAGTGGTTCAGGCAGTGAAAGTTGAACAATGACAGCCAACCCGCCAATACTAGTACTTCCATCTGCAATTTCTTTCAGAATATGTATTTTGGTATGTCTGTTTACATGAGGTTAAACATAAGTTCAAATACGTATTGTATTAGGAAGATTTGTGTGCGCAACTAATAGAATCCCGCTAGACATTATATCCGACAGACTTTAATGCAAGATACTTCACAGAGGTTAGTTTTGCAGATTTTTTTCGTTTATCCAGCAGCAGAACTACACTGAAATCAGTCAGTAGATCATCAACATATCACCTTATTTATCCAGTTTTGAAGGTTCCGAAATCTCTGATAGGGAACAAGATCAGTAAATTGGTCAATAAGAAATATAAAAATACTGGGAAAATATACCTAGCAATACACACGGAAAAACATTTATAAACGACCCATCTGAAAAATTTCTCCAGGGTAACTCACATCAATTTGTAGGACACCTAAACAAAATGAAAGACTTCAGCTGCAGGTGATACAACAAAGAGAAAGAGACAGCTCGTCGTGTTTTAAAACAAATTCAGTAAAAAAATGATACAAACTTCCAACAGATAATATATAATGAAGGATAATAAAGGAAACAAGATTGTTGGGATGAAAAACGCATTAAACTCTGAGATAAATGATTGATAAAATGTTGTAAAAAGATGTTATTGAAGAGTCATCAAGTCTATGGGCATTTTTATTGGTAGGTAATGGTGATAAAGAAAGAGGGAACAGCTTGTTTCTGCTTAGACCATAGGCGGTTGAATGACGTCACGAAGATGATAAAAATTTCACAGACGTTTCGATGTAACTAGTCTTTATCTACCGTTGGTTTCGCAATGTTTACGAACTGTTTCACATCCACCACAGATAATTTCTTCAGTCTGAGGTTTTACTTTCATGGCACAACTTACAAATTGTTCTATATTATATTGCATCCGAGATAATTCTCAAAGTATCTGGTATTACGAAACCAAAACACTCAAACAAATCTTTGCATGGTATCAAAATTAGGTTCAATTGTCAATAAATGGAACATTTTTATTATGTTTCGGGAGTACATGACATTTCATACCTTTCTGTGTAGAACTAGTTACTTCTTTTCTTCAAATTACAGATAGTCCCAAAATAATTTTTCAACATTCTCGTGAGATCTTAAAATTATTGCACAATAATTGATGTTGAATTTGCATATTCAAATATGTTAGGTTTTTCCTTAGACATTACGATCCATACTATTCGGAGAATCGAACACAACAATGATAGCTTCGAGTATGAAATATTTTTAAGATCAATTTGCGCTTTCGATTAAAATTTTTGCTATATCTCGAGCATTTTAAATAAAAATTTTGCAGAAATATTTTATTGCACTGATTGCCAGGAAGTCAATTACTACAAAATGTTCGTTATTACAAGGAGAGTGCCAATCTTATTGAAAATGATCTATTCATTGTGGATTATCGAAATACTCTTCTTGATGATAAATTGTTTATTCATTCAAAGAGCACTTCGCTTAGCTCTTTTTATCCTAGAACTCTTTAAATGGCAAAGAAAACATGAACAGTTAACAAGTTATAAATCGATATAACTTTTTAAATAGTAATTACAAATTTTTATATCAATTTAAGTAATACCTAATGCAAATGAAACAATTCATAAATCGATAAGTTGAGAACAATATTTCATGATGTTGCATATGCAAAATAGTAAAACACTCAACAGTTTTTGCAGAAATTCATTCATTTTTTCATGAAACCATAAATACCATTAGTATTTTTAATAGCGTAATAATGTAGTGATATGATAATATAATAATAATAAGATGGAGTAGTAGAAAGCCAAAAACTTTCTTTTCCCAAAATAATAATAACATAATTCAATAATTAATTAGGCAATGATGTAATCTAGACGTCATTTTACAAGTAATAACATCTTAAATAATTGAAAAATTGTCAAATGAAACAATCATAGAGCTGAGAACGAACTGAACAGAACTTTCATTCTTATTCACAGAACAACAGACAATGTACCTAATACAATCTCTAGACAGGCGACCCCAGTTGCTTATTTTTGTTATATTTCAATAACTAATTCTATACTTCCACTCAACAAAACTAAAACTGACTATGTATTTAATATAATGATCTGCAATAAATGTTTCAACATTGACGTTTTGCTCTGTTTATTCAAACCTAACAATTCTATAAATTTATAATGCTTGACTGCACATAAACCTTTGGTAAACAAATCACCTGGCATCTCTGAAGTTGGTAAAAATTCCAATCGAATAATATTATTATTTATGTGTTTCCTGAAGAAGTGAAAGCGGATATCAAAATGCTTTTATCTTTTATGCAAACAAGTATTATGGTTTCATCAGGTGGTAGCATTGCCTGAATGTTAAATCGAAACCGATTTTATGTGTGAAAGAAACATTTTCGAGTCTTTTTGTACCTGGCTTCGCCTAAGAACACACAGTGATGATTTGAGTAAATTTTTTTCTGAGAATCATCCATCCGAATATATTTCCTACGTTTGATATGATAATATTATATAACATGAAAGTAAAATCAAATTATATTGAGCAATGAATACAATTGAATGAAAATTAGCAAAAAATAAAAAATTGAACAATTAAAAATGAAAATCGCTAACACCGTACTACAGAAAGCCTCATTTACCTGTATGGACTACCCAAAGTCTACAGGAAGGATTTTTTTTAAAGACACAACACAAGCATTAAAGAAAAATCCTTAGGGCGCTCTCAGAGCGGATTTGAATCGCTGGCTGGAGATTAAATCCATTTGGAAAAACGTTCTCAGGAAGTTTATTCCACATAAGCGCAGTTCTCCAGATGAAAGAGTTCTTGAAGAGTTAAGTTCAAGGTATACTGAGTTGAAATTCAAAACGATGAGCAGCCGCGTATTTCTGATATGTACCGCTCTTGGTGGAATCAAATGTGTTCCGCTCAGATCGATCATTAGTTCCAGAAACTCGGCTACTCAAAACTTTCAATTTCACAACCACTTCAAGGAAAAACTTCACCTTTTGGGAAGACGCAATCGAAGTCACGGAGCAAGATCAATTAATCAGTTTTGACGTGGAAAGCCTTGACACCAACATGAAAAGTTGATCGTGATTGATAAAACCAGCTGGTATGTATTCGACAGCGAATAAAATGAATTAATGTTAGGCCATTTACAAGCAGAGTCATCTTATGTATGAAAGGCGCAGGTATTTACGATAATTAACTTAAGTTCCTGTTGAAAACCTACCTACTTTTGATGAACAATTCTTTTTCCGTTTCAAAAGGTTTCTGACTTCTGTACTGTAACGTAAAAATTGATTCATGTTCGAAAAACAACTGATAACTCGTTTGAATAATAAGCATTCATTGTTTGATATATATTTGTTTTATTGCAGGTGTCTGTTATTCTCAACTTTTAGTGCCAGATGATCTATTCCAAGCACAATATGCCAACTCCACAAGGTTCAAACGAGAACTAGACGAGTAAGTCTGTTTTGATTATATACCTACGAATACAAACAATAATAATTACTAAGAAGAATATACATAATGTGACATCGAAAAGATTCGACAAGTGGGGCTGTTATTTCCTATTTCTAAAATTTAAAGAAAGGAACGAATGACATCACTGAAAAGATGTTTCACGATACATTGCTGTTATGCTTTTGACAATTAGTCCATTCATTCAAAAGATATGGAACTGTGAAATTCCATAACACAAGTTTTCAGAAAAATGCAAACTCATATCGATTTTGAATAAAAACCTCTCATATGAATTCAAATGTCAACGATGAATCCAAAATTATAACCATTTTATAATCTAAGAACATCAGCTATTACCTACGCTCCAATCGGATGAATAATTCTAAGCTGGGATCAACTAGCTAAAAAAAGCTGGTACAATATTTAATTGAGGAATTAGGCTTTCATCGCTGGCGTCAATGTTTTGGTTGGTTTCTAGGTTTTGCCGTTGTCCCCTTTGGTTAAAATCTCCAATCCATAAATACAAGTTATTGTATGATTTTCATTATGAGGGGTTTTACAAAAACCGCAACACGTGTTTCGCTATACAATAGCTTTCTCAAGCATAAAATAATATTAATACATTCTTGTTGAATGATGATTCGAAGTTGTTAGCGTCTCGGTATTTTCGAACAGGATCTTGTGTTTCCCGTCGTACAGTGCATGTTATCATTGCGGACTTCTTGATCTGTCCCAATCGGTAACTCCGCTTGTGCTCAACTATGTCCAACAATGCTTCTTTTCGTCTGACCGATATAGACATTACCACAGTAACATGGAATCCTGTCAACTCCCGCTGATTTGAGTGGATCTCTGCTGTTTTCCGCTGATCTCAGATACTCCGATATTTTCTTCGTTGGTTTGAAAACGCTGTTAATTTTCTCCTTCTTTAGAATTTTCCGTATTTGATTGGTGACACCTTCTATGTATGGCATCTAGACAGTGCCTTGGACAGTGCCTTCACTGGTGTTTCTCTTCGTCTCCCTTGGACGCGTAACGTGGATTATGTCTTTTATGTCGCAGCTGTTCGCTTGTAACACAGTTGTTAGATGTTATATTTCGTCGTCGACGTACCTTTCTCTACATATTCTCTAAGCTCTGTTCACTAGGTTGTTGATGACGGTTCGTTTTTGTTCTGGATTATGGTTGGATACAATATGTAGGTATCGATCTGTGTGTTTTCTTTCTGTACACCTTATGGCCTAGTTGATTGCCTTCCTTGATGACTAAAACACCTCACTGAAGATGACTGCCGCAGGTATAGTTGCAGAATATTACCAAAGAAGACCACAGTAAGTCCCGGAAACCAACCAACAGAATATTTGATTTATTAGTGGAAAAAGGGAAACCGGGTTCAAATAGGTAGTGACAGGTCAATAAATTGATGATTACTACATGATATTTATTCTAGAGCGACTTGGTCCTCTGGTTAAACAAATTTAATGAATTCAAGGAAATTATTCAAATATATTTGATTCTCCATTCATTATTGGTAACTATTGAATTCATTCATTTTCGTAATTTCCAGAAGGTTAACCTTCAAAACTTTCTGTGCCTCTGTAAGGAGGTGAGTATCACACGTTGAATTTACTGTTTCTATGTTCTTAAATGCTTACCTGAAATGTTCTTCCAGTTTGACCTTTGTAGAACATCGAACATGAAAAACACGACAATTGGTGAATTTCTGATATATTTGACATCAAACCTTTGTAGTCGTTATTTTTATTATGCACGCTCAAATTTTCATTGGTGTCATACGACACATTTATGCCTTTGCTTCTTAAGAAAATAAAATTCTTCATACTGAGTTAAATCAAATGAATTTTCTTGTCTATACAGTAAAGAAACACTCTATTGGGAAATTTTCACCGAACAGTTTTGAAAATCGCAGCAGGTATTTGATTCTACAAAAGCTTTCTCAGGCATGTTCTTACTAACTAAATTCTACTTAATCATTTAGTACTTTTTATATATAACAGAACATAACATATAACAATTTGAATCTTATGATATTATACCTACTTAATGATCAATAATGCACTAGCTAACAAATAATAACAAAAATGCGACAAATATTATAATGTTTATACATGAGCGTTTGAAGCATCCTGACTGCGACTTCAACATCAAAAATTTTCCATTACGTAAAGATTCTGAGTTATAGTCATTTATATTTTATACAAAAATGTTCACATATTATAGGGAATATAAGATCAAAACAAGAAAAAACAATATATTTTGAGAATAACTGACTTAATTTACAATACACATGAAGAAACATTCAAATAAAGCATTTTTTTGCAAATGTTGCAAATATTGACTTTCGTTTATATGTTTCATCGTTTTCCTATTGCTATTAGTTTGCGCGTTTGACCGCATTCGTAGCATCAATAATAACGGAGTTGGCCATGGTTCCCACTCATTTTGATGATACAAATAAAAAATGTAACAAATAGTGGACATAACACTCCAAAATGGGGAGCAAATCGCGGACACGTATTTCTGGCTATTGGCCTCATCAGCGCAGTAGCCAAGTGTAAAGATGGGCAACACTTGTTTGCCGAAAACAGGAAACAACATAGACGCACGGAGTCAACAACAGAAGCCAACCGCACATTTGTGGTCATGTTAGATGTAGCCTGGGAATTCTAGGCCTTCTAACTGGAACCACAAATGTGCGGCTCCAAACTTCTATAGAAATATTAAATGGAGTGTTGAGGCTAATTTTTCAAATCGTGGAAAGTATAATAGAAATAATTTTCATTATTGGAGTAGACATAATCCATTTCTAGTCCATCCCACAATCCGCAAAGACGATTTAGTATTAATGTTTGGTGTGGTCTATTCAGAGACAGAACTATCGGTTCATTTTTCTATGGACCCCTTTATATTAATGTATCAACAAGAATGTATATATTATCAAGTTTTCAGATGATATATACGTTTATGTCGATTATTCTGCCATGTCTTGTGGTAGGCTTATTTCGGTTATTATTCATTTGTAGTTCTAATTTATATTGTAAAAAGTTTACCAAGAGTTGTTTATTTTCGTAGGCGAAATTAACATTGAAGTCTTTTGCTAAAATTGGGGGCAACATATGATAGTTCTCTCCTATTATTATTAATAAGGTAATTGTATAGTCAAGGTGCAAGATTCCTACCTTGATACCCGCGAAAACCTTAGATTCAACCGTGCAGGGCTTTTTCGCCTCTGGTTTTGGTGAATCATCATCACTTGAGCGTAAACGTTTGCTAACCTGCTCATGGAGAGTTTGTTTCTTCACCTGAGACAGAGTCTGCGTGCGCCGCTCAAGAATTTAGTGCAAGGCGGTTTCATAAGGTACCCCGCTCTTTTAGGTTCAATTGGATCAGGAGTTGAAGAGTTGAGAAGCTCTCGCTCCTGATCTAAATTTACAGAGAGGTCAGTTGGAGTAAGCTCGACATCCATCTCCTCTCCAGACTAGCTCTTGATAAAAATTTACAAGGAGGTCAGTTGAAGTTGTAAACTCGACATCCATCTCCTCTGTAGACTCAGCGTCAGAAAGAATTCTTAAGTTTACTCTGTCCATAAAAGTTCCACGAGTAGCTAGCCAAAGGAGGTCAATCACGGCAGAGCCCCACATTACCTTGACAAGGGGATGCTATGACGAGAGGGCGCCTGGTATCTCGAAGGTTCCGTAGAGACAGCTGATAGGCTCAGTGTCATTCATCCTCTCGGCACGGATTCACACACCTTAGGATTAAGCCATCGTTGGGATGCCATTCAGTTAGGGAATAACAGAACCACAAGTGATTCTGTCATTTCCGTATCCAGCAGCGCTACGTGAGAGCAGGCATCCGATGGTCTGTTTGCTCAACCCCCACATCCCAAGCCAAAACACTTGCCAAAAACAGCATGCACAGTGGTTCAGGCAGTGAAAGATGAACAAGGACAGCAAACCCGCCCTTAACCTATAGAGAACAATTTTACTCTGTCTAAGCTCTCGCTATGGTATTTCACCAGAAGACCAGATGTTGGATCTGAACATCAATAAGGTTACTTTAACTAAATTCTGAAACATTTTGTTCAACTGATTACCACTGAGTCGTGTTCAGCAGCCAAAAATATCAATTCAATTCTCACAACGCATTCATTTGAATATATTTTTTTCAACATGTAACGAGGAAGAACTGAATAGTATATTCATTGAGGTTCATTTGCAATAGAACTTCTTTAATTTCGGTCGGTAGCCAAGCGGTTCGGCGTGGGTGCTTTGTTCACTCACTCGAATTGACTGCCGTGTTGGTCGGTGGTTTAAGCCCTAGTCTGAACGATCGATCTTCACTAGCTATCATCCAACTCGTGTTAGGAATCACACGATAAAAGGTAAGACCTCGCTAATCCTTAGCTCGCACAAGTTTCGACTTCTGAGGGTTGTCGTTCGTAGGGGTGCGACAGCTGGTTAACGGAAAAACAGATTTTAAGCAGATAAATTTCCATTTTTCTGATCAATTTTTGTCTCAGTTTTCAGTGCAAACTACCAAACTATCCAGAAAACGGACAATGGAGCGTGATAAATGGATATGGAAGACCCGGGGACGATGTTGAAATCAATACAATGATCAAATTTGAATGTTTACCAGGATACTTGTTAACGCCCGATACTCCTTACGTAGTATGTGATGGGAACTGGGGTCCTGAGATTATACCAAAGTGTAGAAGTAGGTAAACAAAGTTATCTGTAATTCTCCAACAAAACAATAATATTTACAGACCTTATAGTTGATAAAATTATCTCTCAACCAGCCAATAACGTTTTTTTTTTATTTTCTCCGCCATGATTTCCAACGTAGTACAATTCTTCTGATCAAATCGGATGATTGTGTAAGGAACATTGTTGAATGAAGTTGCTTCTATTCTTTTGAGAATTCATTTTTTTTAAAGCAATAAATAATAGTTGGATTTCTAGTTCATATCAATTAATATTCTCCTGAACACTTCATTTGAACACTTTCTCACTTGTAGTTTCGTTCTGAAAAAAGTTGTGAAATTTGTCTGACTTGGGCAGTATACAGGCGACTTCTCTGAATGTCCAGTTAAACCGGTGTTTCTCCTCATTGATTTAAGATTCGGAAAACTTTATGATATGTTGTTCCACTATTTTCGATTTGCTAGATTATTCTCGCCATTGCTGACTTTTAATGTCTTCTTCATTTCCTCGATGTAGGATTATTAATGCCAAGTTTCCAGAAAACGCAAATCCTATTTACTCACACTACAAGCAGAGCGGAGCTGTGGAACGTACTAATGTTTCAATACCCAGTTGCAACTATTTTTATTTCCTTCCAAAATTATTTGGTGTAGGGAAAGAATATCACTGGTTGCAATGACTTCTCTTTTTTGTGGAGCTCTTGTCCTCTTCTGGTCCATGTCTGTTCTATCTTCTTTTTGAGAGATATCCACTATTGTTAGATATCCTTCTTGGTAATTTTATGGTGGATGAATTCGTAACTGTTCGTGCTGTTCAGTATGAGTATATTCCATTTGAAAATATTTTTTCCTATTATTGTTGTTTCTCTTCACAATCTCGTCTTGAAATGACAATTCAATTTGTGATAGTTTCCGCTGTGAATGTCATGTCATACTTAGAACTTCTGAGATACTTGAAGAAAACACGGGTATCTGATACACGTATCGACAAAGTAAGTTCACATGAGGGGCAAGGGGTAAGGTGTTTTTTTACCAGAACTCCCACCCCAGAGTATGTATTTGTGAGTTGTTTCCGGACTTTGTCTGCAGGTGGCGCAATGTACATACTACTGAATCATCTGCAGATATGGTTTATTATTAGTTGGAATTAATTTTATTTGTTCTGGATACTCAGATGGTTCACTACATCTGAAATAACCTGTCCGTAACTGACGAGGGGCAAGTACCCCGAAACCGATCTATCGGTCTATGCACGTAAAACTTATTGTGAGAAAATACACCACTAGCTGGAAATAACAGTGCCAGCTACAGCACACTAGTGATTTCTACAAAAAAATATTCCCTAAAAAAATAAAATTAGAATTTTCAAATATTTTGATATGATAGAATCTTAGGATACATCATCATGAAATCAAGGTGTTTTATAATATTTCTCTTGGAAGCATATTACAAAAAAACTGTGTCGGTTGATGGTGATAACGCCTTCCATTTGAGACGATTTCATTTCATTCTCTCTAGGATTATGCCGTCCGTTCTATTCTACTCCTACAACGAACTTGAAATGCAAGGATCGGAATGGATATGCCATCGGATGTGATAAAGCTACTGATGGAACATATTTGACCTACGAGTGCATCTCGCATTATGAAGTACCACTAGGTCGCAAACAAAGCCTGCTCTGTTATGACGGACTTTGGGATTTTCCAAAACCGGTGTGCCAACCAGGTGAGTGAATTAGCCTTGAAGTAAGTTAGTTGAAATAAATGAAAAGCAGTGGTGACTCGCGTATTGTCACTATTCTGATATTTGAAAGAAACATTCGGAAGAAAAGGATTGAAGTTGTCATATGATAATATATATATCATGAAAAACACTTTTCTCTTGGATAACTTGTAGCCTTTTTAACAAAACGACAAAAAATACTGTATTTTTAAAGTATAAATCACTGCATGTATATATCAAAATTCGAAAATAAAAGTTACTCTATTAACGAAAACCAGTAGAAAAGTATCTAAAAAAGTTAATTTCAATCCGATGAACTGAAAGATAGAAGTAGAAGAAAATTGAAATGGCGCAAAAATCCCAGTGCCGAAAACCGAACTAGGTTTGTTGATGCCCGCCACAGCTGCGAACTTAGAATGAATGAAAGCAAAGAACGTCACAATCAGATAATTAGGGATAAAATGCTAGCCAATCTTAACGGGTTTAGATCCTTCTGGCCACTAGCTGAAGCTGTTGATCAAAACTTTATAAAATCCACAATTCCACCACTAACACAAGCGGTTGGTTCAATTGCAACAGCCATAGTAAAAGCAAATCTACTAACTGAACAACTTGCTTCCCGCTCCAAAGTCAATTTTCTGGAAAAGGCACCACCCACTTTCCCACAGTAGAATCCACAATGCCGAAAATTACTTTTCGACAACGTCTAGTCAGGCGAATTTTGAAACAGCTGAATATTAACAAGGCATCTGGTTTTGATGAAGTGCCCATCATCGTACTCGAGAAGTAATCTCGCACCAGTATTTTACAGACTTTTCAACCTGTCTGACAAGAAAGGGGTTTTCTTTCATGTTGGAAATTCGCTCGCGTTCAGCTTATTCCCAAAAGGACAAGAAAAATTTTGCAGATAACTATAGACCAGTCGCTTTGCTATCAGTTATATCAACGTTCTATCGTATGTCATCCATATTTGGAATAACGCAATCGAGAAACGTGGAGAGTCAAGAGCTATTGCGCTTGATATTTCTAAGACCTTTGACCGTGTGTGGCATGAGATTTGCTGGCCAAATTTTGATGTTATGGCTGGTCGGATCATTTTTGTGTATGGCCTTCAGCTTCCTGAAAAATCGTTCCCTGCAAGTGGCCGTCGCTGGTATCTATATTATCTCCAAAAAACAAAGGCAATATTTCGCCTTGCTGACAACAGTACACTTGTCTCATCGTTTCATTTGGATTCCAGGGATCTATATAGTCTCTAACCTTCTTTTTATTGTTTATCGCCGACTTATTGGAAGGAACGAAGCCAATATATTGCATTGCTGACAACAGCACACTTGTTTCATCATTCCATTTGGATTCCAGGACATCGGCTGCGGATGCACATCTTCATCGGCTGCAGGAGAATCTAGAAGTAATTTCGAATTGGGGTGAAAGTAACCAAGTTCAATTCAATGCCACAAAAACCCAGGTATCGGTTTTCTCTGGAAAGATAAATGTCTCAGAACCAGATATAATGATGTCAGGACAGACAATAATTCTGCTTTCTGCTTTGATAAGTTTGTTGTAGGTTAAAATGAACACCAATATGTATTGGCATATTCATGTCGCTGGAATTGCAAAGGCTGCTTCTCAAAAGCTTGGAACACTGTTTCAAACCAGAAAACTGTATACACTTCAGCAACTTTGAATGCTTCATAAAGCTCAGATTGGATCTTATTTGGAGTATTATTCTCATGTATATTGCATCACTTGCAACCTTGATAGTTTGGAATATCGAAGGAAGGTTGGGGATTTATCTCTGTTCCGTGGATACTCACAGGGGAAGTGTTCAAGTGCCGTGGCATATTTGATTCCACCTAGTGCGGTTCATAACGAAAATACGCGACGAACTGTGGCTGCTCATCATTTTGAAATTCAACTCAATACACCACAAAAATTACTGTTTGAGAACTCTTTCATTTGGAGAACTGCGTTTATGTGGAATAAACTTCCTGAGAAGGTTTTTCCTGATGAATTTTATCTCCACCGGTTCAAATCTAATGTGAATCGCTATTTCCGCACAGGCACCTATCTTGAGAGCCTTGAGGATTTTCCTGTAGTGCTTGTGTTTTGCCCTTGAAAAAATCCAAAAAACTATTTTTTCACAAAAGTTAAACACTCCGTATTCTGTCGGTCCGAACCGACGTCTGTGTATATTTTGAAACGAAACTTTCAAGTTTCGAATCATTTTCTACTTACACCAAGAAATGGTTATATAATTGACTCTTCTTTAGTTGTATTCGTGTTATTTTATTATTTCAGTTTGTGGGAAGAAACCAGGCAACTATACCCTGCCACTTTCTTGGGGCGCATCAGATGCCAAAGATTCTGAGTATCCCTGGGTAGTTGCAATTTATCAAAAGAATGGTATCAACTTCACCAATATATGTGGTGGAACACTAATCAGTCGCAGAGTTGTGATTACTGGTAAGTACTCCGAGTTTGACATTTCGAAGATTCTTCAACCGACTCGATTAATCTATTGAGTTATCACATTAGACATTCAGATAGATTCCTGTATTAGAACAAACTAACTAGTAACAAAATTTCATTCGAAATTCTCAATTCTTTCAACTTGAAAATATTATCCCTAATGCAACTAGGCATCTTACTTTCATAAATATGACCAGAAAGGTAGGTTCTGGTCTAAGCATATATGTAAAGTGCGTTCATAAAATAACGGTTGAATTAACAATACTATTAACAATTCCTGCTAGTTTTTCTTTAACATATAGAGTTATGTTGCTAGTTGTGCCAAATAAATATACATTATGTGATACAATAACTGTACTAACTGAAAGAAATAATGATTACGAATATAAAACGAATGAAAATCATTATTAACCAAAAAAGTCATTTTGTTCACAATTTTCTTAATCGAAATTTAATGTTATATATTATAACAAAAAATATGTCATAATGAAAAGACATCAGTACTGGTTTTCTGTGGACTAGCCAAATTTGAAACAGAAATGGGAATACATTATTTTTGAGTGTCACTAGTTTTCGGGTTTGAAGGCAGCGGTTATTTTCAATTTCTTTCTGACGTTTTGCTGGCATGAGTGGCTAGTTCCTTCAGAGGTTTGTATGTCCTGACTTATCTCCGATGACTGGATAATACAGCTGCGTAACGCGTGGGATATTTATCTTGAAAACTTCGGCCGCGGAACCATTAATCATTGTGTCAATGATTTTTGTAGTAGTAGTTCCGTATTTTGTGATTCACACTATAATTATACATTCGATTCGTCGAAAGTTCTTTCCATCAGTCAGGTATAGAAAAAACCGAATTACACATTCTTGTGTAAATACCAATTCAAATTCATTGTTTCAGCCGCCCATTGTGTTTCAAATCATTATGGAGAGACTACACCAGTTGAAAACTATGAGGTTGCTGCTGGAAAATACTATAATAAACATGGAGATAGTAGAGATAAGGAAGCCCAATACATGAAGGTACTGAATATTCAATGATCTTTTTTATGACAGCTGTAGTGCCTCTATTTCTCTCATTTAATTATTTTTAGATACATTTAGTCAAATGTATATTTTAGTTCTTACTAGGGAACCATAATTTAATTATTTTTAGATACATTAAGTCAAATGTATATTTTAGTTCTTACTAGGGAACCATAATTTTATTTTTGTTTTAGTAACTAAGACCTTATTTTATGTACAATATCCTTTATATATCTACGATAGAACACTCCACATAACTGGAAAAATGTTAATTTATTTGCGCTATTGCTGGGATTGCTTTCAAATTTTGTCTCCAGCAGACAACAAAGTTCATGACGAGTTTATATGACTAGAAAAACTACAGAGCTGAAAATTAAAATCTTTTATTTTTCAGATAGCTCATATATTGATACATAAACAATTCAGAGGAGAAGACCGTCGATTCCAGTATGATATTGCTGTGATAGTAACAAAAAAACTATTCATTTTGGGCCCAAAAGTGCAACCCGTTTGTATAAATGATATTAATTACATTCATCCACATATCGGAGACGTAGGAGAGGTTAGTATAATATTAGATTAATTCCGTCACCATAAAAGTTGTGTACTTGGAATATTCAAGTAAGCCCGGTTCTGTTGTAGTGCATTTATGAATCTACAAAATATATTTTAGAAACCTAAGATAATAAACCCATCACAATACTAGTTGTCCTTGACTATTCCAGACCATAGATTCCGACTAACTTTTAGCAATACCCATATAATACGGTGTTATGACACCTGATGAAGTGATAGCGTTTTTAAATTCTTCTTCACTAGCGGATTTCAAAAAATCATAGTGTGTGGTGCGATTTTGGATGCTTTGGAGTTGATAAGAGGAGTACCTCGAGGGTCCATTCTTAGACCATTATTGTTCATTATTTACACCTTATTTCTCACTAGAAAACTTGGTATTTGTAAACTCCAAAGCTACTCCGATAACATTCAAATATATCTTTCTTTTTCTACAACAAAAATGAAAGAAATTATGACGATTATCACATAGTATTTTCCATATATTTATTGATTTATTGGAATGAAATAATAAAAACTTCCAGACAATTCAAAATTGAGTTACAAGCGTTTTGTGAATCATTTGACAGATAATAAATAAAACTCAAAAATTATTAACAAAGTTAGTGCATATGAATTATTTGAAAGCTTGCTAACGTATAACTCAAAGAATAGGCGTATAGCGTATAGACGTTAAGAGGAGAATGACGTCATTTTTTGATAATTTTGTATATCCAACATAACAACGTTAAAATTCCCCTGAAATGCATTCAACAGCAATGAAACTAGTAACATTTCATTTTGTAAGTTGCTCAACTCATAGTAAAATTTCAGACGTTGCCGAATCGAAAAAAACTCGAAAACTGTCAGTCTTTCTTTTCTTTTCAGAACTAATCATTTCTTTTGATAAGACCTGCGTATATTCAATATGTCTAAAGCATTGTCGAAATAGTCTCAACAAATACTAAAAGTGAGTAAGGATAATAGCAATAAAATATATCTACAGTACAAAAAAATTAGTGCACACGTTCGCAAAGCCGTAGCTTGTCATCTTGTGACGTCATTATCTCCTTAACGTGAACAACCTTTATTAAGAAATTTATACATAGGTATATTTTGAGAATTTTGTTGCTGATTTCAGACAATTGTTCTTACAACTCAGACATGTAATCCATTTTTATTCACTCAATATGGAAAAATAAATGTTTTGTCATTTTGCTGTGTCATTAAATCAAGCACACCAATCGAAAATTTATTGAGGAGGGAATTTATCAACAAAAAATAGATTGAATCTGATACTTATAAAATTCACTCATAAAGAAATTTTTCCGTTCACCTGCAGTTTTTCTGGATATAGCCAATAGTCTAGTTACATTCATGATACTAACCTTTTTTTAAAAATGTTTCAGTGAAAAGATAATATTGCTTAGTATTGATTGATTATTCTTTCATGCTCAATACGTAATGGCACGGCTTTGGCTTCGGCTTGATATTAGTTTCGTTTGTGTTTGTTTCATATTTGTTACCAATTTCAACCAGAATTGACCAAACCAAAGATGTACAACAATCGTATCATGAAAATAATTTTAGGTTGCTGGTTGGGGTAGGACTGAAAATGGTGAGCCGTCAGACACTCTCAAATCACTCAAAATTCCTCTGAAGAAGACATCAACATGCTCTGCCGAGTTACCTGTAGATTGGGAGAGAAAGTACAATTTAGAAGACAAAATATGCACTGGCTTTTTCAAACAAAACATGAGTGTCTGTGATGGTGATAGTGGGAGCGGTCTTATTTTCAAAAATCCTGAAGACAACAGATTTTACCTTCATGGTATTGTGAGTCTCTCCCCAAGATCTGCAGATGGGCAGTGCGACCACGAACAGAATGCTTTGTATACCAGAGTGGCAAATTATTACGAATGGATAGACCGAGAATCCACAACGAACTATGTTGAGGAATGCAGTCTTCCAGCTTATCCCAAAAATGGTAAATGGGTTATGGAAAAGGGTGCAGTGAAAAAACCTGGAGAAATCGTTCCATCGACGGCAGTCCTGATATTCTCTTGTAATGATGGATACAAACTGTCAGCAGTGTCTCCAAAGTTTTTCTGTGAACCATCATTTCAGCCTCCCACATGTAACTGTAAGTATGACTGACTGTAATGGAAATATGACACCTCAATACTTTGATGGATATATTTATTATGAGCATTAATCTTTATGAGGTAGTATTCCATGATTCACAAGATATCTCATATTTCTCAAGAAATTATAGTCTCAGAAAAGTTTTTTTATAAATTGTCATTCTGTGTTTTTTCTGAGCTTGCGAAAAATGCACTGTTTGACTACTCAATTCCTATCTAAAACTGAAATCAAGGCAATAATGATCTTTTGAGTCAAAAAAAACAGACGAGAAAATGAAATCAAACCACTTCAAAAATAAACAGTAGATGTTCAATCGACTATTTTGAGCTATGTCAAAATTATTTCTATATTCTCTTCAATCAAAGCTGATCTTGCAATAGAACGAAACATTTCAATAGGTTATAGCTTCTTATTTTCTAGTACCATTGGTTTCTCTCGATATACGTCTCCTGGGTATCATACTCACCACTGAAAGAATTCTTTTCGGAAAACAACTTCTGTAACAGAGCTTCCACAATTCTCTATAACTTTCATTTGAGATATTTTATCCAATTTCAAACAGAAGAGCGGTTATCGTCCACAAATACATGAGTGATTCACCCAATACATAATACATGAGAGATTCGACAAGCTACAATTGAATATTGCAAAATACTAGTTGAATTACAGAATGTTATTTTTATTAACTTCGGGAAATTTAGAAACTATGTAACTTCAAACGCATTTTTCATATTGAATAATATTCTTCTTTTTTTAAGGTGTTGACAATGTTTCGTGGTGCATTTCATCAGTTCGGACGTCCATTGTCTAATATGATTTAAAATCTCTGAAAGAATCTATGAAAATTTTTTAAAGATTAGCTGAAAAAACAATTTTATTGAGCAAGAAACTGAAATAACAATGAAATAACATACAAGCAATAAAAAAAAATTGAACTATCAACACAAGCTGAATAAATTTTAAAAAAATTATTAACAAGAAATGAAAATGAAAAATAAAAAATTAAAAGATTTCAAACCAAGTTACTTCACGACGTTTCGGTTGTTAGTATCCACAATCATCTTCGGGTGATAACTGAACTTATTCCTTCGAAATCTGACTATTTATAGATCATTCGACTGCTTTCACCTATCCCCTCTTCTCTCTCTCCGTTTCATTGGTTTTTAGCAGGAGCTGACCGTTTGGCGGGAATTGATCGTGTTCCGCTTGATTAGAGGTTTCGATATGTTACGTATCTCTACGCTAGCTTGCCAAAATGCGTTGTTGGACAACATATATGCTTCTTCTTCGAATTTTCTCCTGAACCAGTGTTCCTCTTTGTGGATGATTTCAGCCTGAGCCCACTTGATGTTATGTTATGTTTATGTTATTTTTCTCCTTGCTGTGTAGGTTTCTTGTCATCGGTAATGCGAACTTTCAATGGCCCCGTAGTTTCACCGATGTATGATTCTCCGCACTCGCATCCTGTATCCTGTAAATGCAATTCTTGGAATCGCAGTCCGCGTTTTTTGGCCTGGTTTTCGTGAGACTACTACGGATAGTGTTCCCAGATCTGAAACAGGTTCTAATGTAATACTTGGATCCATTCCTTCTTATCCTTTCCGACAATCCTCTGATGCAGGTAAGTACAAGTACTGGTTGTAGCGGCTTCTCTTTCTTTTGGAGTTCTTGCTGTCTTCTAGCTGAAGCCTGTTCCACCATCACTTTGGAGAAACCATTCCGTTGAAGGTCCTTTTTCATGATGACTAGTTCCTCTTCGAGACCTTTCTTTGCATTGCAGGGCTCGAAAACACGGTCTAGTAGAGTCTTGATGATTCTTCTCTTGGTCGATTGATGGTGGTTGGATTCCTGGTTCAAATACTCTCCCGTATGAGTCGGTTTTCGATATACAGATGTTTTCCATTTAGTGTCGGTCCTTTTCACCAATACGTCTAAGAATTCAGCTCGTCTTAATATTTCATTTTTTTTTATTGTTGCTTGTATGCTATTTCATTGTAATTTCAGTTTTTTGCTTATAAAAAATTATTTTTTCAGCTAATCTTTTAATGTTCTTACAGATTCTTTCAGGGATTTCAAATCAATTTTTATCATATTAGACAATAGAAGTCCCAACTGATGAAATGCAATATTCCTCGTCATGCATGTATTTTTTACAAGTGTTCTTCAATTTGATATATGCGCCTTTCACAGATTGGGAAATGACATCAAAACTAAATCACAAGGGCAAAACAATGTAAAAATCGAAAGGTATAACTGAGGCGGGATAATTTTTCCAAATTTTGAATTAAAGAAACCCTATGAAATACTCTTTTACTTTATAACATAAAATGTCATTTTATGATATTTTATGTTATAAAAAATTATTTCTTTTGATGAACTCTTTTTAGCGGCAGCGCACGCATGCCGTAACAGCCGCGCGGAACCCTATTTTCAACGTCAAATTAAAATTATAAAAAATGGAGTTGGGATTTTTTTTCGGAAATTTCCTCCTCTTTAACAAGTTTTTTTCAAAATTGCTTAAATATTAATATTTTTTGAGTTATTAACGAAAAACTAAGTACTATTTTTTTCAAATCTTATTTTGTTAATAACAATTGAAATTTTCTACCAGCACCAAAATCCTTCAGAAACATTTTTCTAGAGGTGATTCCGAATCAAATAAGCTATCGCTCATATTTTATCTTTAATTTTCATGTTTTTGAACTTGTTAATTAGGCTATTTGAAAAAGGTTATGGCCTTGAGAATATTGCTGAAAAGTATGGATATACTATACTGTTTTTGTGTTTTCAATCTCATCGAGTTGATTTGGGGAAAATTGAAACAAAATATCAGGCGTGAAAATAATTCTCCAAAATTTGAGAAGAGGGTGATACAGCTAATTGAAGAAGAAGTATCTAATATTAATATATATATATATATATATATATATATATATTGTTGTAATTCTTATATGATCAGAAATTATCATTGAATAACGAAATTAGTTAGCTCCCTAACTATTTTAATAAAGGGAAGTTGTTTAAAGTTAGGTTGCACTATATTGTTTACTTGAAGTATACCAAAGGTTTTGTTAGCTACTGCGGCAGGCATCATCAGTTATATGTGCGTTTACTGCGAGGACGAAAGTTTCATCTCAACGTCCAGTAACAAATTACTGGCCCGTATTTTGTTACCTCCTACTTTCAGTTTATTCCATTTCCATTTGTCTACTTCACGGGTGTAATCAATATTCGTCAGGATCTATAATACTTTTTTATATTTAGAAGTTCCAAAAAAAAATTCGAACGGCTCATGTGTACATTCATATAAATGTATACATTACTTCAACTATCACATATATTTACTATACCATATTGTTTTCAGTGCTATGTCCAAGTCTGATTTTCCCAAAAAACACCACAGTAATTTGTAAAAATTATAGAAGTGAAAATATCGACTGTGCCGACACAACAGAAGGCTCCAGTATATCCTTCGCATGTCCCTCCGGATATGCAACTTCCCAGGGATCTTCAGGAGTTAGGTTTTGCGTCAATGGATCTTGGGGAAAACCAAAACCAGTGTGTAAAAGAAAATTCTCTGTAGCCTCTGAAACCAACACCCCAGCTGCCATAACTCCTTTACTCAACCAAACTGTTGAAGATACGACTGGTGTGAAAGTTATATGCACTTACAACAGCGATTACTCCCATAAAGGCGTTTATCCCGAGAATTTAGATGCTAGTATGTGTACTCATTTAGTTTATGCATACATCGGACTCTTGGACAAAGGAGACCTTCGAGTTCAAGACGATTTAATTGATCTAGATCAAGAAGAAAGAGGTAAGGCTATTCGAATAGAGAAACATATACTGTGATTGCTCTCATATAAATGTTACTCATTTATCTATTTTTCATCATCTACTTTGATACGCCACTGGATAATGTGTTGAATGAACGAAACCGCACAGAAGCATTTCCATAAATGTTATATTTACAAGAAATAATCATTCTGAGATAAGTCTGTGACCTTCCTAACCATGATAGAATATTGATCTTCTGCATATTCTTGCTATCAGATACGAGAGTCACTTTTTGAGAAGGAACTCTTTTGTAATGAAGTGAAGAATACTCCATTTGTGAATGTAAATGGTATCACAAAATAAAATACGAACTTCAGTTTTCTAAATACTCACCATTAACGGTTTCTTTCAACGCCTCATTATTTTTCAAAATTCTGTCATTGTTGATGCAGCTCATCACTCTCCTGTTTTGGCGAATTTCCTCATAGACTTTTTGTGACAGGTCTTCATTTGGATTTTAGACAGTTTGCCATTCAGATCGTTCTTCATCATGAGCAATTATTCTCATTTCGTTAAAAAGCGTTCATTCACCATAAACCTTAACAAGTTTTTTTTATTCGAAAACTGAATAACTGAGCGCACTTAACAATCAGTGGGATTACCGATTGAGGTGGCGATAAACAAACCAGTATAACCACACAAGTAGCAGTCATATTTTTAACTTGATTGCTTTCTTTCTTTTTCAGAAGCTTCCACATTTTTTTGAATAAATATAGAGGAGTAAAGAGTCAAAAAAATGTTTTTCTCAAAATGACTTACGATGTGTTAGACTGGAGAAGAGTGGTCGAACTTGAAGCGACGTCACGTGACAAGATGCGCAATCTGTTCTTAATAGAAATGACCCTGGTATATAATTATTTACAGTAACATAATTATAGTGTATCGTTTTTGTATCGTTTTATAGTTTCAAAAACATACAGTGAATTACTCTTCCTAATGAAAAATAAAATCAAATTAATAATTATTAATTCACTCATTTATTATTCGAATTCAAAAATTTCCATAAATACATATTCTAATAACGCATCTATGAGTGAAAATTTTTTCAGGCTACAAACAATCATTTATGATATGGTGAGCACCTGAAATAATAATATAATTTTTCACATATAGTCAGTGGAAATACTTGAAGACTGGCTATCAATCAAATAAATCATCTAAAACAACAATTCGTTGCGGTTAGTTACCTCGTTCACAGGTAAATGGGGCGATGACAAACGTGTTTGTTGTCTGCTTCAGCCTAGTTCGAGGAATGATACTCTGAAGAAATTCGATTTTCAATTATCGGAAATCATCGACTTTATGTTGATGATAGACACTATCTTGCACTGACGAGTGGCCAAAGAGCCCGAAACCGGTCTACAAGTGTTCTGCAAGTGTTCCAATTATTGGAAATCTATTGCGGCAGTTGTATCGCCAACAGCATATGCAAGAATAACTTCAGTGAAGAATCCTGCACTGACACCTGTCAGATATAATCCATTGCCCTTCGTGGTATCAGCCAGGGTAGTAGTCGTTTTCTAATAGGTGTTAACCATTAACCTACAGTGTAGGGAGTTGGAACTGGGGACAGATAACAAAACCACGACATGTGTTTCGTTTTCCAATAGGTTTCGTTTTCACAAAAGTATCATGTACACAAATCAAATGTTTCATTATACATATTTCCGTAAGACATACGGCTATAATAGTATATTATGCAACGATCATGTAATGGTGGTTATTAAGACACGAGCATTAACCGGGATGCGAAACGAGCCGAAGGCGAGTTTTGTATGGTTTATGCGAGTGTATTAATAACCATTACATGAGAGTTGCATACGCTATTTTTTCTAAAGCCGATAAATAATGAAAAACTATAAATATTATATTTGTATTGAACACATTTACAGTAATTAACTCATATTTTTTTTAAAAACACAAACTTAATGGTATTATCATGGATATATGAAAACTATAAAGATTCTAATTATATTTATATTGAATATAACAACTGTAATTGATCTGATCTTTTAAAAATATTAAGGTTATTTATTGTGCAATTTGAAAAGTTTATTCCAGGTACCACTGATTTGGAAGTGGAAGGAATATTTACATTTATCTCATTGTTGTCACTCTCAATAGAGTTCAATATTGTATTGGAAATGTTGATTTTATTTTAAAGCGAATTTTCAATGTAGCCTTCCGCCACTGAATTGGATTTCCAGCCACCATGACGTTTTAATGCAGTAATATCGCCTCCGGCATCAACTAATACGGTTGCAGATGTCCTTCGAAAACAATGTCCTGTATATAAATTCGGATCAGGCAGATTTAAATATGTTGCTATTTTCTTCCCTAAATTTCCAAATTTATTAATACCTATGTTTTGAATTGTGCATTTACCATTAAAATAATTAACGAAAAAAGATGGGGTGGGACAAAATTTCGGCCATATATTCATATATTTTTTACTAATTTCGTAATATTTGCCGGTAATTGTGAATGTTCTTTGTAGGTACTTTTGTTTTAGTTTCTACCACATTAACAATTAAGATTCCATTCATATCTTTGACATTTTCACATTTAAGGTCATGTAGTTCAGCCTTCGACATGCTCCCAGTATTCCAAAAATCATTGCTACCTAAAACAAAAAAAATAATTATAAAATAAAGAAAGAAATGAAAAAAAAAGACAATTAAAAGATTCGAACCGGCGTCTTGCAAAGCCGTCGAGATCGTAGTCAACTCCTTAGCTCGCTACGCCACGAGGTACCTTAATAAGTTTTTTCTACCCCCGTACTCTAACAATACACTTATATGACCATAATCCGTTTCATAATGATATCCATTATGATACAGATTTTTCATAACGATACAGATTATCAACCAACAGAAACCCATAATTTTTCAATCAAGAATCCTGTTCCTTTGTTTGTCCTAGATTCTAACCTAAGTAACTAATTGCTTTATTTGTCAAAATCAGTTTTCATATTACCTACCTATATTATCAAAATGTCTGAAAACAGCGATATAGAAGGAATACCATCGACTCCAATATTTTTAAAAGATCAGATTAATTACAGTTGTTATATTCAATATAAATATAATTAGAATCTTTATAGTTTTCATATATCCATGGTAATACCATTAAGTTTGTGTTTTTTTTTTTCAAATATGAGTTAATTACTGTAAATGTGTTCAATACAAATATGATATTTATAGTTTTTCATTAGGGTTTAGAAAAAATAGCGTATGCAACTCTCATGTAATGGTTATTAATACACTCGCATATACCATACGAAACTCGCCTTCGGCTCGTTTCGTATCCCGGTTAATGCTCGTGTCTTAATAACCATCATTACATGATCGTTGCATAATATACTATTGCGAAATTAATAAAATATATCATGCATATGTCAAATAGAAAAAGTAATTATGACAAAATAAGTATTAAAAATATAATGTTAGGTAGATATGTACTTACTTTTATAAATAAGTATATTTCATCGGGTGCTTCGTCGATAAACGTTTTTAATTGTTCAGGTGAAAATATTTTTGATTTTTTTCCAACATATCCTTTGGACTTTCGCTTTAATAAAGCTTGTAGCTTCTTATATTTTGAAATGTCTATATTATGGTTGATGTTTATCAACGATTTTATTATTGATTAATGTGTCCATATACTAGATGATTTCATAGTTTCCATCAATTCTTGAAAATAGGCAATCAAAACATTTTCCGAGAATGTCGAAATATTATTTGTATTTCTCCAGCCCATAAACCGTTGATATAGTTTTTCGTACACTTTCTTAGATTTTTGGGGTGAAAGATTTTTTGTTGCATTTTCTGCTTTCTCCGATATGTGTGGAGGAGTCGATGGTATTCCTTCTACATCGCTGTTTTCAGACATTTTGATAATATGGGTAGGTAATATGAAAATTGATTTTGACAAATGAAGCAATCAGTTACTTAGGTTAGAATCTAGGACAAACAAAGGAACAGGATTCTTGATTGAAAAATTATGGGTTTCTATTGGTTGATAATCTGTTTCGTTATGAAAAATCTGTATCATAATGGATATCATTATGAAACGGATTATGGTCATATAAGTGCATTGTTAGAGTAAGGGTGTAGAAAAAAAGATGTTACATGTATGAATACATATGTAATTCAGAAAATATGAAGATTCATTAGAAAACAACAAGATGTAAATGATTAAATGGAATTAAACAAATCACCAACAACGAAGATAAGTCAGGCTTCAATACCTTCAGTTACAGAGCAATCTGTAGCGAAAGCAAAATGAATAAATTACATTTCACAACCAAACGAAATTAACAAATGGAATGATCCATGCGAATCCGCCCAATTTAAAATTTTCATCTCTCTCTAACAGCAGGTAATTGGACATGAAAACTTCATGCGAATCAAATGTAACAGAATGATATTCATTTATGCTACTATCAGCTTCTATTAATTCTTTTACAGGTTTATACTTCAGATCTACGGACTTGAAAAGAAAGAATCCTCATCTGAAGGTATTATTGAGTGTTGGTGGCACAGCAGCAAGTAATTCCACCCTTTTTTCACGTATAGCTGGCCATGCAGGCAAATTAGGAACATTTCTTGGAAGTTCGGGTTGGTTCATAAAGAATTTTCACTTCGACGGTCTGAATATCGACTGGCAGTATCCGAAAGAAGAAGAAAAGGTATGATTGAGTTAGATTTGCTTTGTTGAGATGATCCCAATCTGTACCCTACATTCATATACAAGGTTTTGATTATTTTTTTTTTATCCACAACCACATGTTCTTCTGTCATTAGTTTGCAATAATCACTTGATTCAGGTTTTCCGAATATGAGCTAATTACCTGAACAGGCTAATTTGTCATTTTGATTTCTTTAGCTGATAATCGAATATACAGAGTGACTTACATTCGAATAATGCTTTCTGAAATTTCCTTGCTGTGCCCAGAATTTGCTTCCAATTATTTTAGAATGGATAACAACACCTATATGATATATTACTTACCAAATCATTGTAGGAAAAATGAATTATTTACTTTTCATTCCAGGAAAAATACATCTCTTTTCTGGAAAGAGCGAGATATGAATTTGATAAGGCTGGATGGCTATTAAGTGCATCTGTACGTTCTGATCCAGCAGGAACTGGGTATGATCCACCAAAAATGAACAAGTGAGATATTTAAATATTTTATATACTTACCTATTTATTATTTTTTATCGTTCGTAGAACTTAAAAGATTCAGACTTGTTTAATTTCAATTATTTTTTTTGTTCGCATCCTATTTTGCTTAATTCAAGTACGTACATCAACAACAAAAATTTCAACTTTCCAATTGATGATAAAGTTTACTTTGTAACATCGAATCAAATATCACTAACCAATGTTTCCATATCTCAATTCAAATATTCAACAATTTTTTTCTGATTGATTCGGCCGTTACTTCATGAAGATCCATAGTAATTTCAAAAATAGCATCAAGCCAATTGCGGTTAACAATGGGTTTAAAGCCAAATTAATAAACAAAATACTTGCCAAGAAAGTCTACGCAAAAGCGGTTCGAGACGTTTTTCCAATTGATAAAGTAGATAATCAAAATTATAGAGTTTCAACGTATTTTAGACAACCAATGGAAAAAGTGGCTTCATTTTTGAGAAAACGAGATATTAAAATTGCATATAGAACAAGTAATACGTTGGGAAAGTTAGTAAAAAATAATAAAGACAAGACATCCAAATTCAAGAAATCAGGGGTATATAAATTAAAGTGTGGAACGTGCCCTAAGACATATATTGGTCAAACTGGCAGGACATTTAGGAATAGAATCCAGGAACATCATACGAGCTATGTAAATTAGAAAACAAATTCAACATATTCAAATCATCTTGTAGGAGAAAATCATATCTTCAACAAAGAGTTCGAAATTTTGCACATAGAAAATAAAGGTTTGAAATTGAATCATTTAGAAGCAATGGAAATTAATAAACTTAAAAATTCAAACATTCTAATGAATGACCAACTGGATTTGAATAGATCACCATTATTGAACTTGTTTTTTCTAAAACAGAGAAAAAATTATTATTGATGTAGATGTGAGGCAATATGCTTTAGGTAATCATAATTGAACAGGTACGTTATGTAGAGGTTCAGATAATTTCTTAGAGGTAGTCTCAATTATGATTACCTGTAGTATATAAATAGTAATGTAAAAACAACTTGAAGTATAAATCACTTGAAAAAGCGAAACATGTTGTGAGATATTTTTCAAATAAAGTTTGTGGAGATCAAATCGTGAGATGTAGTTTTTGAAATTCTAATATTTGAAATGAATGGGAAATGTACAGTTAGTATTGTTTTTAAAATTAGACAAAATGCTGTTTAAATTGATTCTGATTTACTTTTTTGAAAGTCAATCAGGTTGCACTTCCAATAATGACACTCCCAATGAAACATTCTTATAACTTTGGTAATATTCTGCTTGGCGATTTCTGAAGCTATTATTCACCATAATGGTAGCAGAAGCACTTCTCGTGTATTTCCCAGATTTTTTGAGAAATCGTGCCATTTGCAAAGGACACGTTCTAAATGTGTCAATACCAAGTAATTGGTGCTCGGTCTCACTTCACGAAACTTTTTTTCTTGTTACCTACCATTCATTTTTTTCTCTCGACTGTCACCACTTCCATAGACTCAGGGATCATGCTGCTTTTGAACTCATCAAATTCGACATATCTGTTTGTGATGCACTGTTTGGAACCTTTCTTGTACCTAATGATGAATATTACTGAAGATTTATCCCACCAAAAAAACTTTTATTCAACAGATTAAACTAAATCATTGATTAAAACACATGTTGAAGTGTTATGATAAACGCCAGTAATGGACATTTCTGGTTTTGAAATCAACCTTTATATCCACGGTGCAAAATAAATGAGTTCTACTGTGTTCTGAACATTATAACTTGGTAGGTAAATCCAAAATAAATAATTTTTTCACTTATCGGGTTTTGAAACTTAACACCACAACCAAGATACATATAATATTCATGGTGTGATAAATTGGACCCCTTCTCCATGTTGAATATTTTGTCAAAAACTCTCATCCTATGACACTCTCGGAATCAGTTAAAACACCACACACAATAGTAAATTATATCAAATTATATATAGTGGCATCTATTGAGAACTGATGTGAGTCATCAGTAATAGAAACCTTCGAATGAGTGATTCGTAGTTCCATTGGAAAACACTACATGGAGTGACCAGTGTTATTTATCCTGAAACAATAGTCCAATAAAGCGGCCAAGTTGAACAAATTTAGGAATTTTCAGTTAGATTCCCACAAGAACCCACCAAAAGAAGGGGTCTTAGAACTTTACGAAATTTACAAAATCATTTGCTTTCATGAAATAACTTGAGATTGTTGTACGTATTTTCTAGAGTTGAACGGTTTCATTTTTCATTACAGTGACATATACTGTGAGGACAAATACTGTCCCTCAAAGCGCGTTTCGATAACCATGTTAGCATCATCAGCAGATGATGATTAGTCATCTAACCAACTCCTGATGATGTTAACTTGGTTAGCGAAACTCTCTATGAGATTTCATTTTAGTATGGGAAAAGTGAATGTAAAAAGTAATGAAATACATCACGGAAAATGTCTTTTCACTTTACACTGGAAAAAAACAAAAAGAAACTGTTTTCTTGCCTAAGTTTCGAATTCAATTAAATTCTTTTTCAGGGCTCTGTGACAATGAATTTTCATAAATTCACCTCCCACAAAACTTACACGATTATTATCGTTTTAATTTCACTAAAAATAATGAGTTTTTAATGAAATTACTCACCGAAAAGTATTTTCTTTGTAATAATGATATTACTATTTTAAAAACCATCAGACATATTAGATACATATTAAAAAATAAAAAACATTTCAACAACCAAATTTTCGAGACAACACCAACACAAAACGACATGAAAAACATTATTGGCTTCATCTGTGATTCTGATAAGGTGATATCTGTTTTTTTAATCAATGGCAGAAAGGTAAAAACTGAAAAAACGATAAATTATTCAGGTAATTCACTTATCAAATTGAAATATGCAGTATTAATGCCATCGACATCTCTTCTAGTGTTAACACTATCGCATTGAAGGAGATGTATCATTTCGCTCAAAAGTTTTTTGGATAAAAATGATTCAACATTTTTTTTTTCGATATAGTATATGAACTGAACTGTGGAAACTGTCATTAATGCTATTTTGGTCAAACCGGGTGTTATCTTTAAACACGATTCTCAGAACACATGCGAGATTAGAAGAAACTAAATATAAAAAGCCCCACAGTCCTCGTTGAACATGAAAAAGAATATGAACACATTTTTCATTTTGATCATCCAACTATTCTGAATGTTAACCATATTTATCCAAAAGACTTTTGAGCGAAATGGTACACATCCTCTAGTTAACACTAGAGATGTCGATGGCCTCAATATCGCATATTTCAATTCAATAAGTAAAATACTTGAATAATTTATCTCTTTTTCAATCTTCACCTTTCTGTTGTCGTTTGATTCATGTCGTTTTGTATTGGTGTTGTCTGGAAAGTTTGGTTGTTGAAATGTCTTTTATTTTTCAATATGTATCTAATATGCCTGATGGTTTTCAAAATAGTTATATCATCAACACAAAGAAACTCTTTTTCGGTGATAAATTTAAAGAACTCATTATTTCCTGTGAAATTGAAACGATAATAATCGTATAAGAATTTGAATAAATTTGGAACGTCGCGTCGGCAAGAAAACAATTGCTTTTTTTAAGAAATAATTGATCCTGTTACCCAATCAACCTTTCTTTGGGAAAATTATGGGATCACTAAACTAGTTAACTAAAACTACGATTTTCATAAATAACCTCACCTCAAGAGTTTTGTTTACCTTTTGCTTACATAATATCAATAATTTACTTTCATTTCAGTCGAACAAATAGTCTTCATATTCAGTTTCGAAGTTCGTAGAATTTAATTGTTTAGGGGAATTGAGGACAGAATTATAATTTTGGCAAATTTGTCATTGCAGGCATATTTTCATATTGAATATTCAAGTTGTGGATGTCAGTACGATATGCAATTTTCCTATAAAAATGTTAAGGTTTTTTAAAATTATTTTATGGAAAAAACAAACAGCTTGAAATAATCTTCCTTTCTCCATGTTCAACTACCCGATTTGTTGAAGCTTATGTGGGACCCTTTGTCACCGACCAATAGCAAACATTTATCTGAAGAACGAGTTTCGAACTTTTCGAATCTCATTTTTGTATTGAGTGGGCGAACATGTTCCATAAACAACATTTGTCTAGTAGAAAACTGAAAGCACCAACGATTCACATAAGGACTTTTTCACATGATAAGGCAAAATATGTCGGTTACTATAAATTATTTTCAGTGAACAGTGAAAGTTCATTTATGCATTTTTCAAATCTCAGATCCGCATCCATCAAAATATCAAGATATTTTGCTTTACAAACAATATTTAGTAGTTCATTTCGAATGCAGATATTCGAAGAGTTAATCACTATGGAACAGTGAAATCTTGGACCAAAGATCATTACATTCGATTTACTAGGGTTTATGGATGAATAGTGGTCCGTTGCCAGTTCAACAAATATATTTATATCTGTATTGCTGCATATATTGTCTGCTGTTTTCGTCGGAAAGCTGTGATATATTTGAGTATCATCAGCGTATAAATGCATATGACAAGTGTGAAGAGCCTGAAGTAAGTGAAAAGTATATACAGAGAGCAATAATAGGTCGGGTATGGATCCTTGAGGTACTCCTGATTTGAGATATACGACATCTGAGCTGTATTCCTCTATACTAAACAGTGGAGATCTCTCCTTCGAATAGTCCATCAATAATTCCAAAGGTTGACAGAAAAATCATTATAATCCAAAATACCTAACAAAATAAATAATTATTAGTCTCGATCGCCCGACTGGAATCTGGTAGGACTAACACTCTACATTTGTTTTCATCTATTGCAATATGGAGAAGAGCGGATGTACAGCTATGCCCTTTTTGAAATTCCGATTGAACAGAAATAAGGCAACAGAGAAAAGTACAAGATATGGCTCTCTCCAGAATGTTCGCCAATAGGTACAGGCAGAATACCCATTCCACTCAAATCTTCAAATTCCACTGGACTTTATGTTTTAGGCAGAACCTTAACAATGGTTATTTTACAGACAGTTGGCAGACATTCTCAGTTGAACAGAAAAGTACGAGTCTGGTGCGATATGAGGGCAACACAGCTATATCAGCGTCGGTTTTTGTTTCACAAATAGTTTTCTACATAGATCATAGATTTCTTCTAAATTGAAGTCAATATCAACCCGCTCATTATTCTTATAAAAATTCAATAATTTCTGCGGTGGTTAATTTTGTGGAACTGATTTTATAAAATACCTATTCAATTCCTGATGGTTTTTCGAAATTTCCGGTATACCATTTTGCCTCTCATTTGTGAGCCTTGAGAGTTTTCCACATATTATTTGGTAAAGTATTATTAAATTCATGGGCAAACTAAGCTCTTTTTCAATGTTGTTTCCCATGAATTGACATAAAACTTCAAAATGTGTTTTTTTGGTTAACTAGCTATCGGACCCCTACGAACGACAGCCCTCAGAAGTCGAAACTTGTGCTAGCTAAGGACTAACGAGGTCTTCCCCTTCAACGTGTGATTCCTAACACGGGTTGGACGATAGCAAGTGGAAATCGAGCGTTCAGCCTGGGGCTTGAACCATCGACTCACACATCGGCCGATTGATTAAGTGAACAAAGCACAAACGTCAAACCGCCCGGCTACCGACCGACCTTGGTTTTAAGAATAATGGCTCGAACAATATTCAGCTAATGAATCATGTGTTCTGTACTGATTGAGGAGTGTTAGTTTTTCAAACACATTTCTCGTATTTTTCTTCTTAATCTTTAGTATAATAATTTCAACAAAACTTGCTAAAATGTCTTCCTAAAGAGGGATCTATTTCACTTCACCACTTCACACACCCTATATGCGTCAATAAATCTTTTGTCTTTGAGTAACGAATTATTCACAAATATCAAATGTGTATAAAACTGAACCCCTGGCGTAGAATAGATCCAAAACAAGCTCTTTTCCTAATCGCCAGAAATGTGATACTCTTCTCGACAAGTCTTTCATCAACCAAGTGAAGAAAGATTGACGCCAAGTTGGTTGGTCAAACGCGCGTCGGGAAGAGTATTCCATTTCTGGTGATTGGAAAAAGTGATTGTTCTGAAAGTATTCACCCTTCACTCAAAATACAAGTCGTTGTTCCCAACAACTCAAATGATATCATTCAATTTTACAGACTTCTGGACTGGATCACGATAAAGTCCTATGATTTCTACGAAGCTTCTTCTAGTAACTACACCGGAATACACAACCCTCTGTACCATTCCTCGAAAGAAACCAAATGGGAGAAGAGCCATCTCAACATGGAAGCGGCAGCTAACAACTGGATCAATGCTGGTATCAGCAGGGAGAAACTTGTACTGAGTGTAGCGTTTCATGGACGAACATTTCAGCTGAAAGATGCTGACAAACACGAAATTCATTCTCCCATTACTGGACCAGGGCCAGGTGGTGACACAGGGTTCCTGGACTACTCAGAGGTGAGAGGGGAAAAATTGTTAATGTCAAAGGATGGGAATGTTCATTCAGCAAATCATCAACTCATACAATTACACACCCAAAATCATGATTCAGTAATACATTTAATGGATTATTCTATGACACAATGTCTATTTGAATTCGTTCGTTAATTTGAATACCAGAACTTTGAATGAGTTACAAATAGCACACTGAACAACGAACCAGTTCAATTAGGTTTGAGAAATTAACATAGCAAAAACGTTCCATGCAATTTGTCCCAATGGTGCTTCCACTGTATAAAAACTAATTGAAGTGATTGGAAAGGGATAAAAAGTAGAAGAAGTTGAAAGTTGTTCTGTAATGACCAAATTCATCATGAAATCAATAATACAGAATTAAGTATCATCAATAATATGTTTTATTCACAAGCCTCCGAAAAAATGTAGTTTTTGTCGACATGAACAAAGTAACAAGTGAACAACTAATTTTATTTCTTTACAATATAGCCTATATTTATATAACGATATTTTCCAAATGTTTCAATTCACTAAATTCAGATTTGATGGTCGAGGTTAAGCCTTAACGGATCTTCCCATTTACAAATGAAGCGTTTTTAACGAAGGGGAATTGACGATACCAATTAAAAGATTATTTTCAATCATTTAGAAAGTGACATAAGTAACGGTTCAAAGATGTTGGTGTAGTAATGCTTCCCTGACGATTATGCATCAATCAGGTATTCAATTTGTCACAATCTGAAAAAATAAAATGAAAAATTATTTTGTTTATCATTCTGTTCCGGTTTTTACGAATGAATTAAACATTTTTATCAATTCATACGACTGCCTTGAAGTTGATAATTTAGTGAGATCGGGGATCGAAACCTTTTTAGAATGTACAAATGAAAACCTTTGCAAATATTCCAAATTCAGTGACGAAAAATCGATAGAGGTGAATGTCATTTTTTAAAGTAACTTGAACAGAGAAATATATTAATTGAAAACCAGTTTTGATTTCACAAATCTCATATAATACTTTTTCATATTTTTCTCAAACAATATTTTACATGTCTTGGTCAAAGAATCGCATTATAGTGAAGGCAATTTTTTATTACTATTGTATTGAAGTTAACTGTGATGTTTCAGATCTGCTCAACGTATGAAAACTATACAGATGTATGGGATGATGACCAGAAAACTCCTTATAAATATCACGAAGACAAATGGTTTGGATTCAATAATAAAGATTCTGTTTGGATTAAGGTAAATTCAATTTCAACGTCGGTTTTGCTGTCACCGAATGGTCTTGAGCTCAGCCCTAAGCCGATGGGGAAAACCTTTTGATTTTGATCCTCATTATTTCTGATTATTTACCATCCTCTGAAAATTCTGAGTTGTGAACATATACATAAATATGTGAAATACAACAGACGTAGCTGACATATACTTTTTACGGGACATATACAAGAGGGGATTTCAATAAGACATATTTTGTCAATTTCACTACTCATGGCAGATACGTCAGTTCGCAAAATGAAATATTAACCTATGAAAGAATTCAGTTCATTAAAGAAATCGGATTCCTTCAAATGAAATTGTATGAGATGAGAAGATTTGAATGTGAAAGGAGTTTTTTCTTCAAGTCCACAACAGTCAATATATATATACATTAAGCTCCCATTAGAAGTGTGATTTTTCTTTGAAGAACTCTTTCTGAAATTACAGAGTTGTTTATCCTCCAAGAAAAATATTTTCAATCTTTCAATTTTTTTCATTACTCATTTCATTGTTTATCAAGTGGTAGAACAAACCTGTAGTGTTCTACACTGCGGTTTTGAACTTCGCATTTTGGTTGTTATATCCTATTTCACCCAATAAAGACCATTACTATTATTATTATCAAACAATACATTAACAAAGGTCGTATAGAATTCACAGCCTGAGAACAAATTTCTTCTAACTTTTTTTTTCGAAGTAAATAAGTATTTTATTTTATACAGGGTGTTTCAAATTCGATCCTCACCATTGGAAACTATGAGAGATACGAAGATAGTTTTGAAATTCCGAGTATATCCGGAGATATCCGGAAAAAACAGAAATTTCGGAAAATGGTTTATATTTTTTCCTGGCTTCATTTTTCAAAGGATTCGAAAATAAATTGCACTTCCACATTGCCACTCTTCCCTACTACATGATGGTGTTTTCAGATTTGCTATCCGACGTTTTGTCTTCCGGCCACCATTATCAACTTTATTTTTTTTTATGGGCGATACATTGGATTCTTTCTGTTTTGAGTAGAATCGATTTACCTTTTCCATGATGTATCATAAATTATCATTCTTTTTCGAAAAATTGGAGATATTGAAAAAAATGATTCTTATCATAATAGGCTTTGACTTTAATGTTTTTAAATTTGACTTCCAATTTGTTACACTCAATGACATTTTGTTATTGTACAAGTCATTGAATGTTTGGTGAATGGCGAATGAAGAAAAAAGAGATATGATACAAATTTATTACAAATACGATAGAAACACAATGTTAGGATATCAGAAAAGTATTTAAACTTGTATCCCGAAAGACGAGAACCACATCGAACTATGCTCAAGTTATTGGATCAAAATCTCACCGAGTTTGGTTCATTTGAAAAGTCGAGGAAAAAATACGGAGACAGAATGGACCAGGAAACTAAAGAAAATTTGATAAATGAGGTATGTATGTATGTATGAGGTAAATTAGACAGTCCTTTTCAATAAAAATTAATAATTTGCAGATAAACATAATCCGGGGAAATCTGCACGTCAAATTTCCTAGGAAATGAATATTTCTCATGCAAGTGCTTGGAGACATATCAAGAAAAGCGGTTTAAAATGTTACAAAATACACACATCTCAAAAATTGCATACAGATGATCCCGAAAGGCAATTAGAATTTTGTAATTGGTTGATTAGAAGACCTGATTTTCCTGTTTTCCTGGAAAATGTAATTTGGACAGATGAAAGCACTTTTACAAATTGTAGGATATTTAACCGAAATAACGAACACATTTGGAGCTTAATCACCCCAGACAGTCCCGAAAAATTCAATCCCAAGTGCGATTTAGTATTAACGTGTGGGCAGGGATTGACAAAGATAGAATTTTGGATTTTCATTTATTTGACGGAATTCTGAATGAGAAATCTATCAGCAGTTTTTAATGTTGATTTTCGAAGACTATTTGGATGCTCTACCTTTGGCTAACTATAACAATATCTGGTTTCAACATGATGGTGCTCCATCGCACACTACCAGACGAGTATCTAATTACCTGACTGGGAGGTTTGGTGATAAATGGATAGGGAATAATGGGCCGGTGAGGTGGCCAGCAAGGTCTCCAGATTTAAGTGTTGTGGATACATTCATATAGGGTACACTTTGAAATAGAGTTTATGGTCAGAGGGAATATCAAAATATTGAGGACCTTCAACACATCATTGTTAGAGAGTTCGGAAGATTGAGGAAGAAGAAAATTATTCGGGAAGTGAATAATATACGAAGAAGGACACAGTTGTGTTATCATGAACAAGGCCAACATTTTGAGCATTTGCATGTCTTTACATTTTAGTTAATAATTATTGTTATTTGTTCAAAGTTCTATTTTCTTTGAAACGAACACAATGTCTAATTTACCTCATACACACCTCATTTATCAAATTTTGATTGTTGATTCTGTCTCCGTGTTTTTTCATTGGCTTTTCAAACGAACCAAACTTGGTGAGGTTTTGATCCAATAACTTGAACATAGTTCGATGTGGTTGTCGTCTTTGGGGATATAAGTTTAAATACTTTTCTGATGCCCTAACACTGTGTTTCTATCGTATTTGTAATAAATTTGTATCATATCTCTTTTTTCTTCATTCGCCATTCACCAAACATTCAATGACTTGTACAATAACAAAATGTCATTGAGTGTAACAAATTGGAAGTCAAATTTGAAAACATTAAAGTCAAAGCCTATTATGATAAGAATTATTTTTTTCAATATCTCCAATTTTGGCAGGAAGACGAAACGTTGGATATCAAATCTGAAAACACCATTATGTAGCAGGGAAAAGTGGCAATGTGGAAGTGCAATTTATTTTCGAATCCTCCCGAAAATCCCGAAAATAAAGCCAAGAAAAATGAAAACCATTTTCCGAAATTTCGGCTTTTTCTAAATATCTCCGAATATACTCGGAATTTTAGAACTTTCTCAACAGCATATTTTTAGTCAGGTAAATGCGCAACTTTGCGCATCCCCAACGATGAGGATCGAATCTGAAACACTCTGTCTATTGAACAACAACTTTTTATATGAACCATGAATCAACAATTGTACTGTCGATGTCGAATAAACCAGAATAACTTTTCTATTCATATAGATAGACTGAAGAAAACAACTTTTGTCTATTTTCCACTGAGTTTATTATTTGCTACGTCCGGTTTCGGTTTATTAGACTATTTTCAAAATGGTATAATAAACCGAAACCGGTCGTAACAAATGATTGAGCTAGTAGAAATTAGACAAAAGTTATTTTCTTTACTCTATAGTCAATATGAATTCCTACAAAATAAATAGGTCATCAATCGAACAAGTCTTCTATTTATATTTACTAAAATGAGATCAGTCAAGTAAAGATCTATCTCATATCACATTACCTCGAATTTACATTACCCAAAAATTTAAGTTAATTTTTTTGACAGAGCAGTTTTTGATGACTAATTTTGGTAATTTTTTTTTATTATTTTTCATTATCAACCAACCCCTGATAGAGGAGCCTGATAGAGATACTCTTTGATGAAATTGTTCATAAAGTTAATATTTTGCAAATAATCAATATCCAGTAATAAACGAAAAGACATTATGATTCCGTTTATTAGTATATTCAAAATCACAAATCGTAGAAGTAGTTTTTTTGAAACAAAAATACTGCAATTGGAAAAATTTGAAAATAGGAATTTTTCATATTTGATTTTTTTTTTCAGTTTCTACACTGTATTATACCCAAATGACTCAATTATAATTTCAACATTCTTCTTATATTGCCATTAAGATACCCTCTTGAACAATAAAGCATATTTCAACATTACTGAACAAAATTGGAGAAACCACGATTTCAAAAAAATTAATTTCGAAGACGTAGAAAATGATACTGCCAACGGTTATTCCCAAATTGTAATGACGACATTCGTACTATTTTAAATTATGAGACGATAGTTCTGCCAACGAGCAAACTGTACCCACATATTTATTTTGTTTTCGACTTGTCAACTTTATGTACCATTTCAGGGTGAATACGTGAGAAAGAAGGGCTTTTTTGGAGTGAATGTCTGGCCTGTAGATGCTGATGACGTCCATGGAAAATGTGGAACAAAACAAATTTTACTCAAACACATTCATGGAGGCATTGGAAACAAAGTGAACTGGGATAACGATTAAAACTGTGTATTATTCAATATTCCTTAGAAAATGTGATATAACTAATCGATATGATTAAATGAACTCTCTCTTTGGTATAATTTTAAGTGTAAGGTCATGAGTTGATATATTTTGTACAGTTTAATATCTACATTTCAAGGCAATACATAGTTTTGTAGTTTTCACCGATTACATTACAATAGCAATTAAATGATGAGTACGAGTTCTATTTCTATTCTGAAAAAACAAACCGTGTCGACTCGGCTCACAAAGCGAAAAAAACTGGAAAAATGATGCTCCAATCGCCCAGCATTACTCTATAAAAACGAATCCATTAAAAATTATCACGTGTCTACCTTAACAGCATGCTTCAGATACAAGAGCTGGAAGTTTCATGCAAAATATTCTGGAATGTATTGAAATGTTACGTTCAAAAAAGGTTTCCCTGAGTGAAACGGGTACCCCATCATATATATTGAAACAAGTCCTGGTACGATCAATAGAGTTATATGGTGTGGTAGCCTTCTATTCTCATCCGTGAAGACAGTTTCCATTTTAGCCTGAAATACATTCTTTTGAAGTTTTCCCCCTTAGAAATAGCTGGGACTATCTAGTCTAGTTCATTTGAGTATTTGAGAATATTCCAGAACATCCTGGAACATTCTGGAATATTGTTGTTTCTTACAAAAACTTCAAACACCTAACGTTCCACACCACAGTTGTGGAATGTTAGGGAATTGTCTCCCTGAACGAATACAGATACCCCAACTGTCTTATGAAATGAAACATTTGAAAAAACTGCCAACCTGTAGATATTCTTTGTCATGAACAACCAATAGCCTAATAACAAATATTGGAAGAATTCACGAATAAGTGACTACATATATAGACTGTATCTCTGTATCTGTGGAGTAGGAAGGGTGAGTGCAGACCCACAGCACTTAGGCCACATGTGACTCATTGTAAATCCTCCCGAGGACTCAACCTCCTAGGTCATCGTCCATCCTGTCCTTTCCAGGAAGGTGGACAGTTCACTAGGAGACATCTCATTTATATTGGCAGGTGTAGGCCAAGACTCGCCGAACACACACTCTCTTTGGTAATCTTGAGGTATCTCACGGTGGCTTCCGCGAAGGTTATGGAAGGTGCAGCGACATTACTGTCGTTGCGCGGTTTCTTCAACCTTCTTGAGGTCCCTCCGTAGAGGTGCACAAGTGAGGGAGTTTTTCTGCAGGGGCAGCCAGTTCCTTGCCTTAATTCAAGGCGGAGATCTTGGCGCCCGCCGCAGGAAGCGCCCTTGTTGTTGGAGGTAGAGTGGGGGAGGAGCAGGGTGACTTATAGTTGCTGCCACTCATGCCTCCTTCGCTCTCTTTCTCCTTTTGGCCTCGGCGCTGCAAATGCGCTCATGCATTGGCCTTTGTATTACATCACGAAGTGATTTGCTATGTTCAGCCTCATTCCAAGCGGTAGATAGGGGTGGACATTTCTGTTCATCTCCAGCCACCGCCTTGGGATTGGTTTTTGTTTTTGTTGTTTCTGTTTGTTTCATTCATGTGTGTTCCCCCGAGTAGCAAGGGAAGAGTTGGTCACCTCTGGCAGAGCCCCGAATTACCAGAGGTACAATGAGGTTTTGCACAGTTCCCCAAGGGGATCGTTCGTCCGGCCATTCAGCTGTCGGTATACGATTCCTTACACCTTAGCTTGGGTAGGCTGGACCACGGTGGCATATTTTGCAAAGGCTTTTGGGGAGTTTTACTTCCCCTCACCCTACTTATTTCTGCCACTGATCAGGAGGCAAAAACGGCCAGGGGTCAGGGCCTCCAGTCCCCTGGCCGTTCCCCTATCCTTCACCTGAGGACGCGCCTGATAGGTAGACCAAACCACGGGTATAGAATGTATAATTTCACGGACGGAGATAACTGTGCAAAATCTACTTTCCGGTGTTTTCAGCCATGGTCTGCAGGTTTTATGCCTGGTGTTTTGTCTACTGCTGCGGTAGACATTATTAAAGGTGATGAGGTAACAGTCTAAGTGATCCAATTGTTGTTCCCGTTGTTCCCAACGCAGATAATACAATGGTGGTATTTGACTCCGGTTTTAGAATATTGTCAAGTCGCTGTGGTCAAGTCATCATGATATGTATAAACTATTTTTACATTTCAATGTGGAATCACACGTTAAAAGGTAAGACCTCGTTAATCCTTAGCTCGCCACAAGTTTCGACTTCTGAGGGTTGTCGTTAGTAGGGGTGCGACAGCTGGTTAACGGAAAAACAGAATGTACCATCTAGATTAATGCCAGAACATAATTGTTTTCAAATGCAATATGACATCGCAGTTCGAAACTGAGCGATTCTTGTTTTCTGTATTAGTTTGTAATTTTTTTCTCAAGAAGGTCACAAATAGTTTTTTTGTTCATGTTTGTCTCGTTTGATGTTGAATAGTACAATTCTTGTTGTTTCACAATGAATATATTTTAAATATGAGACGTATGACTGAATTTTTTTGTCAAGTTATTTTGATGGTCTCTTAAAAATCCAAACTCCGATTCTGCAACCTTCAACATACACTGACTACTAATCCATGTGAATGTGTTTGGAATATATCAACTGGGTACGCTACTGTGTTCTTCCACCAGTCAAACTGGAAGTGGGAATTTCGATTTCATATCGGTTTAAAAATGGTTTTAAAATTGTTCAGTTTTCCATCTAATTGATGACAACTCTCCTCTCCTATGGGGATAAAATGAACACTCTGAAGATTGTTCACATTTTTTAATGATTGACCTCTTGTGAGGTTGAGGTGAACTGTTTCACGATTTAAAATGTATAGTATTTGTTATTGTAGTTGTGTGTTGCTGGCGTTTCTTCAATTATTCACTGGTAAGTCGCAATTCTTCAGACCAATCGACTTTTCCTTTCACTCTGTTTATGCGATTTATACTAATAGCAACATTAAGAATTTATCAAAAATTTCAAAGCAACTACATATTACCTGTACAATGTTTTATGTTATTTCAAATACTGTTACAGAAAATGTGACAATTATTCGCCTTTGTTTACAGATTTTTATTATTTCATTTTTCTTCACTTTTCATCTTTTGAATATATCGGAAACAATATCGATTTGAGTGTTGAAATTCGATATTGGTGCAGTTATAATTACTCAATTTTTTTTATCTGTTTAAAATGTGGCATCCTTGGACAAGTACTAATAGTAATAACGCAGGCTTTTTCCTGTGTGGTGATTCCAATAGCGCTGGTAATGCGAAAACGAGATACCAATGAATAAGATTCGGATGCATTTGAATATTGAAACACAGAGAGTATGTTTCAATGTATATAACATGGAAGCTAATATTTTTGAGGAATGGTTTGAAAACACATTGATCCCAAATTCGGATGCAAATAGTGTAATAGCTCTTGACAATGCTTCCTATCATTCGCGAGAGCTCATCAAAGTACCGAATAAAAATTTGAGGAAAGATGAAACACAAAGGTTTTCAATGGATAACAATTTGTATTTTGAAGATAACCATACCAAAAACTAACTACTTGAAGTTTCACAGAGAAAAACATTTGAAAATGTGTATGTCCTTAAGAGTATGGCTGAAAAGTATGGACACACCATACTGAGACTTGCCCCCTATTTTTGTGTTTTCAATACCATCGAGTTGATTTGAGGAAAATCGAAACAAAGCATCAGGCGTAAAAATAATTTTCCAAAATTTGATAAGAAGGTAATAGAGCTAGTTAAAGAAGAAGTATCTAAATATTACCGAAGAAGACTAGCAGAAAAGGAATAAAAAAGTAATTTTTGTTGAAAAAGACTATATGGAGATTGGACACTTCCATATTAATGGTGGAAATAAATTCATTCATTTATTTATTTTGATTTAAATGATGACAGTGATAGTGAAACAGAGAATATGGAAGAAGAATTATTAGAAGCTTTCGAAAAAACTTAGAGAAGTGTTTTTGAAGCGATCGAATGGAAATATTTGTGAGTAAGTAGTATTCAGAAGTATTTTCAATCATCATCAATCTGTTATTTAAATCCCTAATTTCCCTATATATATATATATATATATATATATATATATATATATATATATATATATATATATATATAAATAAGATAAATAGATATATATATTATATATATATATATATATATATATATATATATATATATATATATATATATATATATAGTGGATAGTCTTAGCGACTGGAGAAATGTACAGTAAAATGGATTAATGAGGAAAGTTTCATTGGATCAGTGTAGTTCTGAACTGCAGATATCACCAGAAGATGGCAAATGAAACTTTGCCGTTGTTAAAATAATCTTAGTTATGTGTCAAGCTTTTGATATACTTCACATCTTCATCAGTACAACTACAATACTAAGATTACATATATTTTGTGAAAACTTGTGAGAACTTAGTAACCTGAGAATATAATGGCTTAAAAACGAATAGAAAAAACAAAATAATGAAGTTATCAAAAGTCGACTGACAATGACAAGTGGGAAATTTCTGAATACTATTGACATGAATTGATATGAAAAGAAAGATGAGTCCTAATCCTGAACGCTGTGGAACACCACAATCAATATATTTCATTGTACTAATTTTTTTGAGTACAAGTTATACTGACTGAGATATGATTCAACCTATGAATAAATATTACCTTCCAAAACAATAAATTCAAGTATTTTCAAGAAATTTAAATCGCTAAATTGTGGATGTAGCCGTTACTACGTGGTAGGATTCGTAATGATGAAAAGGGAATTGTAACAAATAAAAGTGGTAAAAAACATAGAAAGTTTCAATTTTCTTTTCTTCATTAATTCAGATTGAATCTGTCGAATTGAATATTGAAAATTGTATTCATCACTGCGGACTTAGTATCACCGGATTTACACAGCAATTTAAAAGAATCTGAATAACCCGTATCTAGTGTGATGACCGCTTGAACAAGTTCATCATATTTTGATACACCAAGCAGCACTGTCTTGATAGAAGAGTATTGGTAAGAATGTTACATTTAACAAATATTTTTTAAACTTTCCAAGTGGTTAAGGAAATTGTCTGGGTTTTTGATATTGAACAAGGTATCACAGAACTCTGTCACTAAGTTGAAGAGCCACATTCTTGATACATAAATCACTTAATTTATTGCAGTTATCTAAGGTTAAGTCAGTGCATAGAGTAATACATGTTGATGATGGTAATCTAAGAAATACTGTGAAAAAATACATGAAAACATTATTTGAGAATATACGGTAAATGCAAGATTAACTAAGTGAAGCCAGTGTAACATATATGTGTAACCAATGGTTTTTAGTTGCGAGTCATGCGACTTAACATGAAACAATAACAATTATAGGATCAGTAGTAATCATAAAAATCAGATTTGCTTTCGATTACACGAAACGCAAAGTTCTGCTAAAGTGAGACAACGATGGTAGTGTTGAAACTACCGAAATAGCTGTCTCTAACGTCTAACCACCATTCTAGATCGGAAGTAATGCTGAACACTTTGATAAGTTCACTTTTATGACTGCTGTAGAAACTCTGAGGTCAGTTGGAACAATACAAAATAGGAATGTAAAACCAGTATAATGAGGTATTATAGGTAGTATAGGTTATTGAGAATTGTATTCACATTTATTTCAATTGCTAGCATCTTTTCATTATAAATGAATTGAAGAGGTTTTTTAAAATTCTTCCAAAACGCTTTCGACTTTCGTCATCATCAGTGCTCACCTGAAAGTAAGTGATCTAGTTGAAAAGGGAATTTAGTGATAATTGAAGTTGCAAAATTTTTTCAAGGTTAAGAAATTTGGAAAAATTGTTTGAGATTACTTACTTGTCAGGCAACAGGAAGTATCAAATTGAGTAAATTGTACATTTGTAATATTTGGCTTATATAAAACAAAATAAGCTTATAGCGAAGAAAATACATTTTTGGATTGAGGCCATGTGGTTCAGTCAAAGCATCAGATGAAGAAGAAAAACTTGAGACAGAATGAGTCAAGAGTCATGTTAAAATAATGGTACTAACTTGAGGAGTGATCCATTATGGATTTGATTAAACATGTAGAGGAAAAATATTGAATAAATTATATTAATAAAATGTGATCAATTAATAAAATTCATAATCCTCTTATGAAGGGGAAGGAAATCTCTGTTTAAGTTGACTTGAGTATTCAAACAATGATCATTGTTGGAAAGTTCTGTAGAAATCTCCAACTCTTCAAACAAGTCAAGTCTGAGGAAATTTTTATTATCTATTTTATGTAATATTTTGGAATTTCTATTGGGACTAAAGTTGTGATTGTGAAATTTTATGTGGTGGCCAAAAGCAGATTTATCGGGTTTTTTCAGATGTTCATTAATACGAGTAAAAAGGGGTCTACAGGTTCTACCAATGTAACATGCCGAACAATCAGAACAGTCAAGCTTGTAGACTCCACTTCCGTGTATTTTGTTGATTTTGTCTTTAGAATTTACTAAAAAGTTACTTAAGTTGTTTTGCGTGATTGTGAAGGCCTAGCAATGGGTAATCCTCTTTCACCTTTCCTGGCTGACATTTTCATGGAAAATTTGGAAAATTCCTTCATAATAAATAAAATTGATAAGATTCCCAGTTGGCACAGATATGTTGATGACTGCTTGGTTTTCATAGATGGTAACTCTAATGTAGTACATGATATCCTTGACTCCTTAAATAACTTACATCCAAAAATTAAATTCACACTTGAAATAGAAAAAGACAATAAATTAAACTTTTTAGATCTCACTATAACAAAAACTAACAACAAACTAGATTTTTCCATTTACAGAAAGCCAACCCAGACTGATCATGTCATTCCTTTCAATTCATTTCATCCTATGCAACATAAAATGGCTTCCTTCAATTGTTATGTTAACAGATTGTTGAAAATTCCCTTATCTCCCTCCAATTTTAATTTAGAATTAAATAATTTAAAACAGATTGCTGTCAACAATGGTTATCAACCATCCATTATTCACAAATTAATTAGTAAATTTGAACTCAGATCAGATAGAAGATTGGCCTTCACCTCTACCACCTTGACTAATTCACCTTCTGTGAAATATTTTTCCTTACCTTATTTTGATCAAAATATCTGTACTGTTATTTCCAAACTTATAGAAAATACCATACCTGGTACAAACATTTTTTTAAAATCTCAAAACAACTTAAGTAACCTTTTAGTAAATTCTAAAGACAAAATCAACAAATTACACAGAAGTGGAGTCTACAAGCTTGACTGTTCTGATTGTTCGCCATCTTACATTGGTAGAACCTGTAGACCTCTTTTTACTCGTATTAATGAACATTTGAAAAAACCCGACAAATCTGCTTTTGGCCACCACATAAAATTTCACAATCACAACTTTAGTCCCAATAGAAATTCCAAAATATTAAATAAAATAGATAATAAAAATTTCCTCAGACTTGACTTGTTTGAAGAGTTGGAGATTTCTAAAGAACTTTCCAACAATAATCATTGTTTGAATACTCAAGTAAACTTAAACAGAAATTTCCTTCCCCTTCATAAGAGGATATAATTTATTCAATATTTTTCCTCTACATATTCAATCAAATCCATAATGGATCACTCCTCAAGTTGGTACCATTATTTTAACATGACACTTGACACATTTTGTCTCAATTTGTCTTTCTTCATATGATACTTTGACTGAACCCCATGATGGCCACAATCCAAAAATGTATTTTCTTGCCTATAAGCCTATTTTGTTTTATATAAGTCAAATATTACAAATGCGCAATTTACTTAGTTTGATACTTCCTGTTGCCTGACAAGTAAGTAATCTCAAACAATTTTTCCAAATTTCTTGACCTCAAAAAAATGTTACAACTTCAATCATCACTAAATTCCCTTTTCAACTGGATCACTTACTTTCAGGTGAGCACTGATGATGACAAAAGTCGAGAGCGCTTTGCAAGAATTTTAAAAATTATACACTTTAATACAAAAAACCTCTTCGATTCATTAATTCAAATGAGTGTATTCAGCTTTTCCAAATCTTTTTCTCTTTATTATAGTTGGCAATGACAGTATTTCTTTGGTCATCTCCAGGGTGAATCCTTCTGATCCTTTCAAGTTCAGAATACTGCTCTCACATAGTAGAACCAAGAACGAACCCTCGAAGTAATCAACTCGTAACCATTTTCTTCGTCATCTCACCTATCAAAAGTATCATACCTACAAAGTAGCTCCAAATAACGAAATATAGGTAGGATGCGTTTTCTACAGCGACGAAGAATATCAGATGCAAGATCCCAGGTTAAACAACCAAAATTTACCAGTCTATCGTATCAGGACCTAATTATATCAACTTAAAAGTTGACAATTAGGAAATGGAAAGAAAACACGAGACTCTTCATTGAGAACTGATGAGTCAATCGGTGAAGACAAATCAGTGGAATCAGTAACTGATGTTCGTTGCTGTCATTACTGATGACAAAATCACTCCATCAATATCATTCATATTTAAAAAAAATTTAAAATTTCATGAAATTGATTTGGATTTTCCCCATACCTATTATCAAGAAAAGGAAATCAGCTACACTTTACGAACACACCCTCGAAATATTAGGTGAATGTAGTGTATGTATGTCATTATAGATTCCACAATTTCTGTTTTCTTGAATGATTATCGAATGTGATGTCAGCAATCTGCTAGAAGAAGACATCACTGGCATTTCTGACCACATACGAATTGTCGGCGCTATTATTACTTTCAAGTACGTCGTACGTAAGTCATGTCTTATCATTCAATAACCACTTTTTAAGGAAGTTGACGTAGGTTCATTCATAATATTCTGGATTCCAACCGATTGTTGGTCTTGTATTTCCGTTACAGATTTGTTATTTTCTGTGTAGACTTAACAAGTTTGAATGATGATCACCGACGTATTCTTGATTGAATCTGAAAGTAGCAAAATTTGATTTGCTAGTACTCAAACACTCTCACGAAATTAACTGGTGTGGTATATGTTTGTACTTGATATTATTTGTATACAGGATGTAACATAAGTAGGTACGATAAATTATTCAAGTGACGTATTCCTGAGACAATTTTAAGAAAAAAAGTCTATATGAACCTGTGTTCGAAAATGCTTCGTTTCGGAAATAGGAGGTGTTGAAACTTAAATTTTTTGTTCGCTTTTTGAAAATAACTCTTGCCAAAAATCAGTTATTTGTACAGTAATTTGGCATAAATTTTACTTATATATACACACAGCGAACGGCAGCTCTTCGTCTGGCGGCATTGGGCATGTGTTCAAGTCTAAACTAAGTATCGTTTGATAGTACAAAAAAAATGTTAGGCGCCACTAGAATTTGATTTTATGAAACCCAAAAAACAAAATATTGAGAATGACAGAGCCTTATGAAATGAAAGTCAAAATCTACAACAATAATTTATTACTACAATAATTTTTGTTCATGGCGTAGAATGATGATAAGATACAATGAGTTATATACAAAATCTGGGACACTACCTAAGATAATTATGAACGAATATGTTTTGTCCTCTACATGGATGATGAATAAAAATAATAGAATTTTATACCTTTCAAAGAGCTTCAGAATCAGCTCTGCCTTAGACGGTATATTGGTGATGGTGAACGTGTATGGTGGATGTGCCAAAAGGGTGCCTGGTGGATTTACTTCCAGCTGAAGTAAAGACTAGATTCAAACGCTTTTGCTGATATTGGTGGAATCAAATCTGCCTTACAATGGAACCTGCGTTCTGAACACTTCAATAGAACTATACATCGGACCTGGGATACATCTACGGAGTTTGGGACACTGCTACGGTTGAAAGTACTGATACGGTACAATTACAACAGGAAGCTGTTGAACAGGACCTCGTGGTACCCATGCTGGACTTCTTGAAATCGGACTCGAAAAAGGAAACTCCAGGAATGGATGGTTTCTTCTCAAATTATAGTGAGTAAAGACCATCAAGCCCCAGCGGAAAAACCCAGACAAAGTATCTTGAATTTCATTACTTTCGGACAGGTTAAGATTTGAACTGGAAATAATAAAGTTTATATATACACATATATATATATGGATATTTTTAAATGACAAAAACTGCAATGCCAAGAACTTCTATCTAATGTCAAAATGACTACTTGAAGAAAAGAGTAGTTGTTTCGACCCGCCAGATGGCATGTCTAAAGATTCACGTTTCGTAGTGTTGAATAAACAACGAACGCACCGAGTGTGGAAGGATGATGAGAACAAAACACATTAACCGATCTGTTCTCGGAACATGAAAGAAAATATCCTTCAGCTGATTGAAAGTTAGAGGTCGTGAAGATTCGTAAACTAGGATTTCGCATTCCAATATTTTGTCGTTATATATTGTTTTTGAGAACGTGAATACGTTGGTTAATATTATAGTATATTAAACCTCATCGCTGAACTGCAAATAGTTTTCAATGCATATGTTTAATACCGGGAAGTTAATAAAAACTCTTCGTTATTGGTTTGAGGAGCCTTCAGTCTTTACGTCTAGAACGTTCATGTCATATGTTTTATTTCTAATTTAGTACCAGTTGTTCAACAAAGCTGTGGATGCCAGTTGCAAAGAAATTTAAATATCTCTGGTTGAACGATTGTTAAAAAAGATTATGCTTGAATTTTCAATAATTCTGTTCATAAAGTGTCCTTTTGACGTATACTTTCAATGGGCGACACAAATCCAAAAAGAGACGGATTAGGCTGTACTACAATTGATATAAACGACGTGAATTAGACGATTATTAATATGAAATTTCACAATATCTGACAATACAAGGAACATACCTATCCACAAATGATTACTCGGAATAAATATTTATGATTTGATAGGTCTAAATAGAAATTTCATTCAACTATATATTTGGTTCATTTTTAGTCATTTCTTACATTTATATTTTCTTTTTCGGGAAAGTTCATTATAGATAATTATATAATTAAAAAATATATATATATATAATATATATATATATATATATATATATATATATATATATATATATATATATATATTAAATCTAATATATATATTAAATCAAAATCTCGGGTATGTCATCCCGAGATTCTGAAGTATGAATCTTTTGATTGTACTCGTATATCGCCTCTAGATAGTAACTTCCATGAAGTTGTTGTAGCAGAGGCTATTAATGTCATATCATTTTAATCAGTCAAAAATAATGCCTGATAACCACGAACTGAAAGTATTAATTGAAGTGCTGAAAACTTGAGAGAACTGCAATGAAAACGTTTATTAGAATCAGCGTTAAAAACAAGAAAGTTTTTTCAGAGATGAAATGAATTTTAAACTTGATCCTGAGTGATGAAACCAATTGTTATGTACTCGACAACTATTGAAATGAATTAGTGTTAGACCATTTACAAGCAGAGACATATTATATTTATCTGCATAAATGGCGCAGGTATTTACAATAATTAACTTCAATCCCTCCTATTTTTATAATAATTTAATTTGTCCGTAGCTCACAAGTTCAATAATACAAAAATAATGATCCGATAACTCCTGGAGAATGAGATTGGCAGAAAGATAAAACCAATTAAAATGAAGTAACCTGGAAATTGCTCTCTGAAAATGTTTTTGAAAACATGTCTTCAAATAAATTATCGATTGAAGTATAACTTATACATCGACGATTTCTCTCAGTGGTTATAATTCCATCATTATTATATCTACAACTTTAACGTTAGTTTCATAGTTGTTATGTGAATATCTGAAGTTCTGTTATTATATTAATATATGAAGAATTTTTAAAACAAAGCTATATAAAACTGCATTTTTTATCATTATTATGCTTATTTGGCCGTTCACTTCTTCATCTTGATATAAAAAATGTGAGAATTTTCCAAAGAAAGGAAGGAAGCAATCAATTTCAAAAATTAATTATATACAGAGATGTGTATATTATGTAAAGAAGTAATTTGCAGACACAAAATGAAAAAAAGCCCTCTCGAAACAGATATTTTCATGTAAACATTGAATTACAGGAAAGAAAAACATTTCGAAACAAATACTTCCATATGAACGCTGAATTATATCAAGTCGGACTGAATATAAAAATAAAAATTCATCTTCGTCGTCGACGAAAATTGTAGCTCATAAAATTATGTTTCAATAATTTTTTTCTACGAGCCACCGTTTCTGAGATATAACGATTCAAAAAGTTGTAAAAGTTTTAATAGTCATAATACGCACACGCCACCTATGAGGTAGCGCGTGGTTTTCCTAGTAGGTCTATTCCACGGGTCAGTTGTGATCCTGTTTAATTTGAAACTATTGCAAAATAATAGATATTAGCAAAGATGGAAAAGATAAAAGCAATTTAAGTTTAAAAAAAAAATTGAAATTTAATCGTCTGAGTTGTAACTCAAATTCTTCTTCTTATTGTTCTTCTTCTTGTTCTTCTTCTTGTTCTTCTTTTTGTTCTTCTTCTTGATCTTCTTGTTCGTCTTGTTCTTTTTCTTGTTCTTCTTGTTCTTCTTCATCTTCATCTCGAGTACATATAAACTGCATTGATAGCGATGTATCGCATATCGCAATATAAGAGCACGACCGGCCTTGACAATGAGTACATGCCAGAGAACAAAACAGTCCGGCTTTTTTGCAACCACATTTAGTACTGCACCCTTTTTGCAGTTGCAAAAAATTGTGCTCAGCAGTTTTTTCGGCGCAGGTGGAAGTAAAATTTGGACCGGTTCTAATGAATTATTGACCAATTTCCAACTCCAGTCTGTAAGGTCTAGCTGATAACCAAGCCACACTTGAACTTGGTAATATACCCGAAAAAGATGTTGATGAGCAGCTACTGAGGTTGAAGAAAGACAAGGTAATGGGTTTGTTTCATGCTATTGAAAATGATACTGGTTTGCTTAAATACTGATCTTGTTAGGGGTATATTATACTTATCGAGCCTTATCGGTTCCAATACCTCTTTATATTTGCAGAAAAAAGAAAAATTCGAGAAGCAAGAGCTCAAATTGGCCGCGTGTCTGTTGGCCAATAAAATTGATCATGCCTACGGAGGTGTTGCCAAGTGCCAATTATTTTAACAAAAATACAAAGTTATGAAACATCAGAGAGAGATAGATGACTTGCATAATTGATTTATTTTATTATAGTACATTAGCATTCGAGAACCATTTGAAAATATAGCTCGTTATGGAGAATTTTTTCATTAATTCAAACGTTAACGGGTTCATATACACTTCCATTATTGAAATTTCTGTGATATCAACATGAAAATGTCTACTGCCGGAGATATTTCAAAAATAATATTTTTATTGCGTTTTGTGTGAACTATTAATTATTACAACGATAATAATAAAAACAACAATAAAAATTAATTGGCGCTCCGGGGCGATTTCATTGTGTTATTTGGATCCCATGTATAATTGATTCTCCCTTCCAATGCATTCCTTGCACTTGCTTCTTAGATTTACTTGTCGGAAGTGACTGTGATTTTACTTTGAATCACGAATGAATCAGAAACTGTTTATACGCTCCGTGATTTTTACAATTTGGCAATGTTCATTATTTGTATTGTTCGATTTGAAAGGGTTATATTTTTAGGAGTGATTAATGGTCAATCGAACAAGAAGCTGGACTAGGTCCGTGACCTCACGGGCCTAGAAAAGCCTTTTTTTGATAATTAATTACGGGAAAACAACGCCATTTAGAGAGCTGAAACAAAGTGCACTATTTTTTAATTTGAAATTACTACCAAATGAACTGTAAACCAAAAATCATGAAACAAGCCCATTGTATTTGTTTTTTACTTTTGGTTTTTTTAACGAAACATGCATATCTATACTTATCCAAGCAGGTTGTATTTTAGGAGCTCCGTACACAGAAAGAAGAAAGCGAATGCCGTTAGTGATAATTTCTTGTCGAGTTGAATTACTATTTTCAAAAACTTTAGCACATTAAACTAAATTTTGTTTTTCAAACATTTTGAAAACTGTTATTTTACCCCCCCCCCTGTAAAATGCAGATGTCATATCACAGCCATTTATTGCATGTAAAAATAGCATGCATAATCTATACATCTTTGTATAGAGTCAATTTTTAAAATTGATAGGCTTTCTTACTTTGCTTTGGAAGATTCCCACATTTTTTGTATCAAAATGGAGAAGGCCAAAAACTTTCTTTCCGAAAAATTAATCTCTACTGATGAAAATATACCTTTTCAATAATGCTTATTGTTTGAACAATATGAATAATTCCCCAAAACCAGCGCTGCTCCAAAAAAGATGTATAAAGTCACTTTGTAGCGTTATAACCATGTTTGAAAAATAACTGATAACTCATTTGAATAATGAGCATTCATTGTTTGATATATAATTGTTCCATTGCAGGTGTCTGTTATTCTCAACTTTCAGTACCAGAGATTCTATTCCAAGCACAATATGCCAATTCCACAAAGTTCAAAAGGGAGCTGAATGAGTAAGTCTGTTTTGAGTAAAACTACAAATACAAACTGAGAAAAATATATATAATGGGACATCGAAAAGGTACGACAAGGGTCATAACTTTACACATGAATCCAAAAAAACCACCAAATTTGGAAAGAAAAACAAGTTTCGACCTAAAATTCACTGCAAAGCTAAGCGGGACTGCCATCCCCTATTTCCTATAAAACGAATAACCTAACTGGAAAAATCTTTCGATTCCCTATTCCATTTCGAATAAAAATCATATCAACTGGAATGTTCCAGATAGAGTTTTTCGGCAAAATTTCTAGTTTTTGTCGTACAGCGAATATGGGGTTTTGGCTTTCTAAAAACATTCCAATATAGTTTTTTGTAATTTCCGATATGATAAATTAACAAAACGGCGACATGTGTTTTGTCCTAAAATAAATTCTTACCATTTTATACTCTAAGAACCTCCAATCGGATAAATAATTCTAAGCTGGATAAAACTATCTGAGCAGAGCTGTTACATACTCAATTCATTAGTAAAAACAGGTAAAACTATGTTTAAATTGGTAATAACGGGTTGATGAATCGATGATTAGTACATGACACTTATTCTACTCATAGGAAGACTTGATTCCCTGATGAAAGCAAATTCAATGAATTCAAACAAATTCGATGCTTGTTATTCGAATCAATTTGACCTTCCATTTGATATTGTTGAATTTTGAATTCATTCATTTCCAGAAGGTTAACCTTCAAACCTTTCTTTATGAAATGAAGAGTTTTAATTTCATGATTGAACTCATGTCCCCCTGTGAGGAGGTGAGTATCATACGTTGAATTTACTATTTTTATATTCTCCAGTGAGTACTTGAGAAATGTTCTTTCAGTTCGGCCTATGTAGAACACGAGATATCCGAAATCAAACCTTTGTATTTGTTATTTTTAAAATACATGCTCTCTTGCATGTCATACTTGTGGTTGGACTCATGCCCTTTTGTCAAAATATGGTTTGCAAATTGTGGAATTGGTCCTCGTTCCCTATGTTCCTTCATTCACTGGAACAAGGCTCTCCCCGTTAGTATGGTGGAACACGTGTTGCGGTTTTGTGAACTGATTATTAGTGAAAATCTCACAATGAACTGTTACGTTATGGGTTTGCGCCAATTCCATCTCGTATTTACCATACAGCTTTTCATATAATTCCATTTACAGACCTGCTTGAGGGAGTTATTGTAAAGCGAAACACATGTCACGGTTTTGTGACATGTGCATTCAGTGCATCTGACTAATCCTTGGAAAGAAAATAATTGAATCCTGAGAATGTATTGACAAAAATTTCCCTTTCAAATCTTCAGTTTCGTTTTTTAATTGATAGATCATGAATCCGAAATCAATGATACCTTTCTTTGATCTTCTGCTTCTTTTTCAGTACCATAAAACAACTGGAAATTTTCAAAACAAGTGAAAAATCAACGATAAAACTAAAAAAAATTGTGGGTGACTCACAGATTTTTTTCAATATATAAACGAGAAATGAGAAAGTCTAAATCAAGCAAATTATTACTTCTACAGTATTATTTCACACCAAAAATTCACAATAGAAACTGAAACATATATCATGCATGTGGTATGCTAAATAACCAAATAACTGAAAGTGCTCTTACATAAAATTCATAAGAAACACTTCCAGTTTCATACTGGACGCAGAGTTTTGGGCGGATATGTTCTCTTTATCAGTATTTTAGACAGTTTCATCTGCAACTTGTAGCACATGTTGATCATTATCAGTCATAATGATCTCCAGAGTATGCACCATATGGAAAACTTAATTATTAAGGGTTTTTCGACAAAAAGTTATTCTTGATAAAAGTTTGTGCATCTCCTAAAACTAAACATGCACCAACAAAATACAATACAACACACGTAATATACGTGTGTTGTACTGTATAGAAAAACTAGTACTTCTAGAAAAACTAGTCAAGCTGAGGATAACTGTATTTCTGTCAAAACATAAAATCATCAATGAAGAACAGTTTCGCTTTCAAAGTGGTAAAGGCACTAATGATACAATTTTCTCACTCATGGAAAAAGTTTATACTGGAATCAATAGTGGCGAGGTTGCTGCTGCAGTATTTTGCTATTTCTCGAAGGCTTTCGAATGTGTGGATCACGAAATACTGCTGAGGAAGCTTCCTTATTACGGTTTCAGAGGAGTGATACTGAGCTGGTTCAGCTCATATTTGTCAGGTCATAGCCAGATGGTGGAAACAAACCAACGCTCAGAAATTGGAAAAATACATAAGGGTGTACCTGAAGGTTCAATACTAGGGCCTACATTGTTCCTCATCTACGTCAACGATTTGACAAGTATAAATTTTTCAGGGAAATTCACACTATTTGCAAACGATACTACCATTTTTTGGCAATCGGACAATGCAAACGATTTAACTAAAATCATATTCAACGATATGATGACAGTGAAAAATTTGTGTAATTCAAATCGTCTTTCTCTGAATATTTCGAAAACTGATATAGTAACTTTCAGATGCGAACTTGACAATAAACCCATTAGGAGTAACATCATCGAGAACAAAATTAGTCTAAAATTTTTAGGAGTACATATCGATAGTAAACTAAAATTTGAAGAACATATTTATGCCTTGTGTAACAAAATGTCCTCTGGATGTTATGCAGTCAGAGTAGTCGCAAATGAACTTGGTTTAACAGCATTTATATATATCTCAAGTGAAATCTCACTTGAGACATGGAATTCCATTTTGGGGAGTATGTAGTGGTTATCTACTTCAAAATATTTTAGTTTTGCAAAAACGACCCATGAGATATATGTGCAAATCAAAACGTACAGACTCTTGTAGATTAGTCTTCAACACTCATGGAATTCTAACAGTGATTTCTATCTTTATAATGGCAACAGTTTGTTTAATTACAAAATATTCGAACACATTTCAATCTTCACCAACCCATTATGTGACAAGGCAATCCAACAACATTAAGTTGCCAATACCTAGTACATCACTCATAAGAGATTCCATTACCTATAACGGTTGCAAAATGTTCAACCATTTGCCAAAGAATATAACAGAAATAAAATCTTTACAATGCTTCAGGAAAGCTGTGAAACGTAAGTGACAGACCATACTATAATGTAAAAGAATTTTATAATGATAATTTTTAAAAAAATATTTTTTTATTTAGTTGATATTTACCAGTATCCTGTACGACTCAATATGTTTATATATATATATATATATATATATATATATATATATATACAAACTGATTTTATGTATGAGTAAAAATAAATGCACTTTGTTGTTACATATAATTGCATTATAGATTAAGTGAAACTTTGTCCACAAGATCAATCTTATGACAATAAAGTATATTCTCTCTCTCTCTCTCTTTTGAAAGCCTTTTATATTACAAATCACACAACTATCGTGTTAAATTTTTTTGAAAAGTAAATTAATTTTTTCAGTGCAAAGTTATTTTTATTTTTTGTTATCACCAAAAATTACTCAAAATTATACAGTAAAGGTAACAAAAACTTAATATTCAATAATATCAAATCACAAAAAATCAAAATAAAATAGGTATTTCTGAATAAAATAGCTATTTCTTGTCCAAAATAAGTGTTTTAAGTTGAATCTCCAGAAAATCAATAAGTTTGTTCCGAATTACCTATTGTATTTTGATGTTATTGAATATTGAGTTTTTGTTACAGTACTGCATAATTTTGAGTAATTTTCGGTGTTAACAATAAATAAAAATATCTTTGCACCAAAAACTTTGAAAATAAATTTACTTTTCAAAACAATTGAGCGTGGTTAACACCATAGTTTTGTAATTTGTAATATTACAGGCTTTTAATATGACCCGTCGTATACAGGATGCTGTTCTTTTATCGTTTTAGCAATTTTTTTTCGTAGTCCCCATTTAGAAAAATGGGTAAGAAAATAAAACTTCACTTAGATGGCCATGACTTCAAATCTAGATGTATTTTTCAATGTTGAGCAACTTTTTCAAAAAACATTTTCCGAAATTTTTCAAAATAAAAGTACTTTACTCTTGTCACAAAATCAAATATTTGAAGGCTTCTCGTATATAACATGTGTTGTACTGTATTTTGTTGGTGCATGTTTAGTTTCAGAGGATGCACAAACTTTCATCAGAAATAACTTTTTGTCGAAAAACCCTTAATAAATAAGTTTCCCGTATGGTGCATACTTTGGGGATGACACTGTATAACTGATTATATACCACTGAGTGGTGTTCGGGAACCAACGAAATTAATACCATTTTTATGTTTTCATTTCAATATACTTTTTCAAGTGGCTAAGAAGAATTGCATAGTATAATTATTGAAATTCATTGCCATAGAGTTTTTTTATACCTATTTGTCTAATCCATTTTTGTCTCAGGTTTCAGTGCAAACTACCCAGCTATCCAGAAAATGGACAATGGAGCGTAATAAATGGATATGGAAAACCCGGAGACGATGTTGAAATCAATACAATGATCAAATTTGAATGTTTACCAGGATACATGTTAACGCCCGATACTCCTTACGTAGTATGTGATAGGAACTGGAGTCCTGATATCATCCCAAAGTGTAGAAGTAGGCAAATGAATGTTCAATGTGATTTTTTATCAAAACAAATTAGTAACATACATTTGGAGTCGTGATTTTTAACCAGTTCATTCGGCCAATCAAAAATTGTTTGAATTCGTTTTCTTCTTAATGTGTATACTCAGATTTAGACTACTTCATAATATTATGCTATAAAGATACACACGTGATAGCTGATACATCTCTCAACGTTTTATCATGTTTTTTTTATCATTTCCGCTTGGATTTGCAACGTAGTACAATTCTTCTGATCAAATCGATTAATGGTGTAAGGGACATTGTTGAATATAGAGGCTTCTATTCCACTGAGTAGTAATTTCTTTTGAATCAATGAATAATAGTTGGTTTTCTAGTTCATATCAATATTTTCCTCTTCACTTGAACACTTGTAGTTTCGTTCTGAACAACGCTTGATGACAACTGTTTTTATTTCGTTCGAGAACTATTTACTGTATCGGCTTTTCGACGGATATCCACATCTGTTAGAGATCCTTCCTGATATAAGGCAAGAAAAGCAGTATTGCAATGGCTTCTCTTCTTTGTGCGGCTCTTGTCATCTTCTACTTTATGTGTGTTCTGGTTCCTCTTTATGTGGTACCGTCTCTTGTAGAAGCTTCTCCCAGTGTCGCAAAGGCGGATTGCGTGAAAAATTAGAGTCTCACCGATTCCTTGCTTGGTAATTTGGTGGTGGATGAACTCATAACTCAGGTACTGTTCAGTATGAGTAGGATTCATCTAGATAGATGTCGGTCCTCTTCACAATCACGTCTAAAGATGGCAATTCAGTTTGTGACCTTTTTCGCTATGAATTTCATTTGGGGTTTTGAGCATTTGAGATTTAGATCTTCTTGTCTACAATGACCTTTTCAAACTAATCCATATGTAAGAAGAATACACCACTAGCTGGAAATAACAGGCTCAGGCACATCAGACATAGATGTTTCCTGAAAAAAATCATATGAGAAACTTCATCTATTTTGGGGAGATCGAATCTTTGGAACTGGTGATACATTATTGTCATATGAAAGTGTTTGATAATATTCCTCTTGGATACACAAAAGAGCTATGTCGATTGATGGCGATAACGCCTTGCATGAGTCTCATTTGAACTACCATTTCACATGATTTCATGTAATTTTTCTAGGATTATGCCGTCCGTTCTATTCTACTCCTACAACTAATTTGAAATGTAAGGATCGGAATGGATATGCCATCGGATGTGATAAAGCTACCGATGGAACATATTTAACCTACGAGTGCATCCCGCATTATGAAGTACCACTAGGTCGCAAACAAAGCCTGCTCTGTTATGACGGAATTTGGGATTTTCCAAAACCGGTGTGCCAACCAGGTGAGTAAATTAGCATTGAAGTAGGTTATGTTTGGTTGGGTCCAAAGTGAGCGGGTCTATTAGACCCTCCGGGAAACCCGCAAGGGTTTATTGTGGCTCACACCTATCCACACTCGACCAAATAAACCCAGCTTCTTAACAAAACCGATTAGTTTGTATGGTGAATGGTCTTTCAGGTCAAATTGTAAGAGTACGGCTCTGCCGAACTCTAAAAACCTGATTCGGTCTCCAGTGGGGCATGCACAAAGTATGTGCCTGCCCGGCATCGTATTTCATCCCTACTGTAGTCCAACAACTGTTTGGTATCAAGCTTCGAAGGGTGAATGAACGCCTATGAGTTAGCCAATCCTGCAAGATTCTGCCAGAAGTCCATAAATCTTCTTGCTATCCAGGTGTTCAATCTTTGTTCTTGGACCAGGTGTTCTGGTCCAATGGAGCCGCTTGCAGCACCCATTTGCAGTATGGCCAGAAATCTAGACTAGAGACAATCTGTTAAGTCTTCCTATCGAGGAGAGTCGTTTTTGGCAATTTGCTACCAATTTAAACGTGCTCGGTAGGAGCCAAGAGTTTTCAACGCCGCTTGACTATCCGAGAATATTTTTATTGACTTGTGTATGAGGTTGGATTCTTTCAATCTCTCCGCACACGTAAATTTCCACTTGAAATACTGTCACATAGGTTACTAGGCAGGTTGATATCTCTATCCTGAGGGCACTGAAGTGAGTCGGCCAACTTATCAGGTAGTTGAAATGAATGAAAAGCAGTGGTGATTCGCGTATTGTCACTATTGTTATATCTGAAAAAAATATTTGGAAGACAAGGATTGAAGTTGTCACAATATATGATGAAATATTTATCATTACCAAAACTTCTTTTTTGAATAATCTGTAGGTCGGCATGTTTAACAAAGCAACAAAAAAATAACTGCATTTCTGATGCATAAATCACTGCATGTAATAAATATTCACAAATATATCAAAACTCGAAAATGAAAGTCACTCAAATGATGGAGACTAGTAAAAATTATCCAAAAAAGTTTATTTCAATCCGATGAACTGAAAGAATTGAAGCTTTGAAACACCATAATACCTTTTGTATGGTGCTTGGAACGAATCCGACGAAAATGCTTTTCTCCTATACAGAAAACTGCAACATTCTTCTCGACGCCCATTTCATTAATTGAGCAGGATTATTTGAAGATGAAAAAAAAAGGTTTTGGCTCTCTACTTTTCTATAGTGAGAAGTGTACTTAAATAAAAAGCTGGCAAACATCGCAGAGAAATTCTTGTTGTTCTTTCATGTACCTATAGCACATTTTTTGGCCACATGTTGAAGTCGTATTCAATTGAGGCTTAATGAACCTTCTATCACTGAAAATAATAGCCAAATTTCACCAAAATCAGATACAAGATATCTACAATAATAATATGAAATAGGATTTTTTTACAAAAGTTCATTACTCCGAATTTTTTGACAAATGCATTTTCGGACCAATGTCTATGTAGGTATATTTTTAAAGGAATCATCAGTTCAGTCATTGAGTCTGAAATTTTGGAATGTTTTGGATAATTTTCTACTCACACCAGAAACGGTAACATAATTGACAGTTCTTTGATAGTATTTGATTATTTCAGTTTGTGGAAAGAAACCAGCCAATGATACCCTAACACTTTCATGGGGCGCATCAGATGCCAAAGAATCTGAGTATCCCTGGGTTGTTGCAATTTACCAAAAAAATGGAATCAACTATACTAATGTATGTGGTGGAACACTCATTAGTCGCAGAGTTGTTATTACTGGTAAGCACTCGAAATTTTTTATTTCGGAGGTTTTTCAAGCGACTCGATTATTCTATTAAATTGTTACATTGGACATTAAGATAGATTACTGTATTAAAACAAATTAACTAGTAACCTTTTTTCCCTCAAGATTTTTTAGTCCCCAACCTGGAAATATTAATCATAATGGCAACTAGGCAAGTTACCTTCAAAAAGGCGATCAGAAAAGTAGGTTCTGGTAGGTTGGTTTACAACAGAGTGGTTGCCTTTTCATAAGCTACACTTCCAGTCCTAGAAAATTATTGTAGCAATGGTTTGAAACCCAACTTGTTTGGATGATTCCTGTCTGAATATTTTTGGGCATACACCTTTGATGCCAAAAAGCAATACTCGATAGCAACAAAAGTTAAAATTATACCTATCCGCTCATGAATGGGATAAGGTTTCAATTTCAATGGTAATAATTTAGTAAATGTTTTGAATAACGTAAAACACAATATCAATAGGAATTTTTTTAACAAGTTGAATAAATGTCGTTTCCTGACCTATTCAACAGTGTATAGAAATACAGAGAGTCCCATATAAAAAACATAACTGTGAAATGTTTCACTTTTTTGAGCCACACTGTAGACTAAAAAATAATTTTCTTTTGTAGCCTTACTCAATATAATGAGATATAGAAATTTTCCAAAAAATCAATGGTTTGGTTTATAGGGATCGTTTCGAATGGGGCGCCCCCCTGTATGTAAAGTGCGTTCATAAAATAACAGATAAGTTCACTATTAGATGAATTAACGATATTATTAACAATTCCTGAAACAGGTCGATTTTTGATGTGTTTACTGTTTTTCAAAATAATGATTTCATATACAGGATGATTTATATTCGAGAAATATTATCATTTTTCAGTGCAATAAGCTACTTGTTTTTTAATTTCCGGTGTTGCTAGTTATACCAACTGAAAAATTATGATCACTAATACAAAACGGGTTAAAATAATTATTACCCAAACAACTCACTTCGTTTACAATGTTTTTTGTCGAAAACTCATGTTATATGATATAACAAAATAACGCGGTAGATGTTATGAAGGGAAGACTACTGGTTCTTTGTGTCTAGCAAAACTTAAAACAGAAATGACAATGAATAATTTTTGTATTAGTTTTCTATTTTCTATATGTGTATAGCATAGTATTTTGATTGACAAAATGAGCTACTATGGTGTCCGGGGCACACCTCTCAAGCTCGTCCAATCTTATCTAACAAATCGGTGCCAATTTGTTAGAGTGAACGTAAAGTCAGACCTCAAAGAAATGTTCCTCAGGGATCCGTTTTAGGTCCACTATTGTTCTTGATATACATCAATGACCTATACAGTCTCATGAAACCAGCAGGATGTATCTTGTTTGCAGATGATACAAGACTCGACTAGCTTACAACTAATGATGGAAGATAGCAAAACATTAGCTTACAATTTGTTTGCTGTTAACAAACTCACCTTGAATAAAGATAAACTCAAAATATAATCGTATTTTCCAATCGCAATATTCCCCAATCTGAAAGTGTTAATTTTTTAGGATTCACTATTGATCAGAGATTGAGCTGGTCTGATCATATCAAAGCCATGTTCAGCAAACTTTCTACTGTTTTGTTCGTTTTGAGGCGACTGAACGATGTCGTCACCTTGATGACGCTGAAAAGAGCCTACTACGGATTATTTCACTTAGTTGTTTCTTATGGTATTCTCATTTGGAGTCATTTAAGTAACTCGATAAGTGTGTTTCAGTGCCAAAAAAAGGCCATAAGAATTCTAGCTAAAGCAGGTTACAAAGATCATTGTTGTCCTCTTTTTATTCAACTCTGCATTATGTCACTTCCAACACTGTATGTCTATAAAGTGTTACTAGAGATTCACGAAAATGTGACAAATTTGAAAGACATGGTGAAAATCATGCATATGAAACGAGGTCCGCAAGTTTATTGAACCTGCCTAGACATATTCTGACTATCAGTCAAAGAAACTCACTGAACTTAAATCTTTATAATTACCTTCATTCATTTGTGAAGTCACTCAAAAAATGTCTCCTCAACACTGTTTCTATAATATAGAGCAATATATTGAAATGGCGGGATCTTTAACTTACGAAAGGCCTCATTAAATCAACATACCTACATTCTAATTTTAGCGGCATATTTCAAAGATTTTAAATTTATGATTTTATTCATACTTATATTCTTTACTTATATTATTTCATAGTAGATGAATTTTATCTCTGATCAAGGATTTCTGTATTTGTGACTTGCAATAAATAACTGTCTGTAAAATGGTCAAATAAAGTCGAAAGTTCTTTCCATCAGTCACCATCAGGTAAAGGAAAAGCCGAATTTCTTAGATAATTACACATATTGTTTCAGCCGCCCATTGTGTTTCAAATGATTACGGACAGACTTCACCAGTTGAAAACTATGAGGTTGCTGCTGGAAAATACTATAATAAACATGGAGATTGTAGAGATAAGGAAGCCCAATATATGAAGGTATTGATAATTTATTAATCTTCTTTATGATATCTTCAATTGTAGCACCTCACTTATTTCTAGATACATTTATCTTACTATATCCCCATATTTCATTTTTGTTTTGATTGTTGGGAGTTCAATTTTTGTACAATATACCAAATAATGGGCCTCAGACTATATAATATATTATCTAATGAATATAAAAGATTTACTGAGTTGGATTATTTCAAATATAATATCAAAGTGCTTATGTTAGATATAAGTCCATACAATATTGATGAGTTCACTAATTATTTAAAATAGAGTCGTTTTGTTGAACCTTTTAACGTGTGATTCCTAACACGTTAGGAATATACATATATGTAATTAATTAATAAGCACCATTCTGATCATTCCCATATTGATTTCAATTCAAGAGCCACCGGTATACAGCTATTTCAGCCTATTGGGCATCGTCAGTACCGTGCAGGCGGTCCTCGATTGAAGACAAAATGAGAAAAAACCAAGAAAGTACTTGATAAAAATAGCTGCATAAATGCAAGCGAAACATAAGTGGAACCACCTATTGGTTTATCAAGTACTTTCTTGGTTTTTTTCTCATTTTGTCTTCAATCAAGGACCGCCTGCCTGGTACTGACGATGCCCAATAGGCTGAAACAGCTGTATACCGGTGGCTCTTAAATTGAAATCAATATGGGAATGATCAAAGAGTACTTATCTATTTATTTTTTAATTTTCATGGAATTATTCTCCAGCAGCTTGACTGCATTAACCTTTCTAGATTATATATATATATTTGAATGATGCAACAAATTTTCCTTTAGTTTCCGTATTTCAATATTAAATTTCACAAAAAGTATTTGATGCTTCATAACTTCTATTAATTCTATTAATTGAAGGCATCTTCTAGGCATCTTCTAGGCACTCCTCAAACTGCAGTTTGAGGAGTGCCTAGAAAATGGCAGTACTACCAACTGTCGAAAGCGGTCGCAGATAATTAATGGAAGATTCTCTCATCCATTTTTTTGTATCAGATGGAATAGTAGAAAGCCAAAAACTTTCTTTCCCAAAAAGATATAAAGGTTCAAATCCTTTTTGTAAAATTTAATATTGAAATATATATATATATATATATATATATATATATATATATATATATATATATATATATATAATTTCCGTACGTAGTCATTTATGGGAATTCAGTGCTTACTATTTTGGAATAATAATAGTATACGACAGAATAGTCCACATAACTATAAATATGTTATTTTATTTTGGCTATTGCTGACTGAGATTACTTTTAAATTCTCTTCCTAGTTCATAACGAAAATCTGCAGCAAATTTCTTTATATAACGAAAATACTACAGGGCTGAAAATTGTTTTTTTTTTCAGATAGCTCATATATTGATACATAAACAATTTAGAGGAGAGCATCGTCGATTCCAGTATGATATTGCTGTGATAGTAACGAAAAAACTATTCATTTTGGGCCCAAAAGTGCAACCCGTTTGTATAAATGATATTAATTACATTTATCCACATATCGGAGACATAGGAGAGGTAAGTAGTTAGTATATTAGATTGTTTCGAAAGTTTTGTCTGTTTTCATGAGTCTACTGGTATGGTATGATAGAACGGAGGTTCTACCATTGAGAAAGTTATCGAAGTGCTTGAAAATGCTGCTGTGATGTTTTGGCCTGGTTACTGAAAGGTATACTGGATCACAACAGCCGCTGACCACCATACAGTGACCATGTTTTTTTTGTGGGTTTTCGCCTTTGGAAACTGCCTGGGTGCTGATCGGTATCCAACAACCGTCCTTAATGTCTCCTGATGTCGTAGAGTATCCACTTTTCATCACACGTAACCATCGATCCAAAAAAGGATCAGACCTCGAAATATGACAATTTTGTTGATCGTTCAAATCATTTGGCAGCCACTTTTCAAACATTTTGACTTCTCCAATACCACCTTAAACCTCATGGGAGCTAATGCCCAGTTCTTCCATCATCCCAAGCACCATTTGTTAAGGGGCAGTCTCCACCAGAGTTCTCTAATCTTCGTCCTGGCTTATTGTAGGTCGACTACCTCAAGGCTCATATGCGGAAAGAAATTTCGCAAACCAATGCCATATGTTATCCTATTACCCAAGATCTCCGCCCAATTAGTATATTAGTGTAACTGTCAAATAATGTAGAGAAAGAGGTAAAAAGCTGAGTGAATAAATACTGAGAATCTTGAGAAATACCGTAACTCCCTTGGTGTTGAAAATGGAAATGTTTGAAAAATTCAAAATAAATTGATGGATTTTTTTTAGCCAATTTTATTTGCAACTGCAGTTTCCTCCTATAAGTAAATTTTCAAACATATACATTAGGCGACAAAGCCTAAATTCACTCACAGATTAATACACCCCCAGATCAAAATAACGAATATACTTGCAGGTTTCTTTAGAAAAAACAATGTGGAAGTGGCATTCAGACCACATGCCAGGTTGTCCGATTTACTGTTCAATGCCAAAGATAAGTGGACAAGTTGGAGAAATCTGGAGTTTATAAGCTTATGTGTCAAGAGTGTAATAGTGTTTATGTGGGAGAATATGGTCAAATTTTCTCAAAACGGAATGCTGAAAATGAAAGTTTCTTCAGACTTAGTAAAATGAACGTTTTCAAACAATTTCTTGGGATGCAACCACAAGTTCCCGAATCTAAATGACACGAAAGGGTTGCAAACTCAATTATTTGGGATCCTTGAAAGTTCATGAACATAAACACTGCGGGTTCAACCTGTTGAATTGATCTACTTTACTCACCTGTTTTCAAATTAGCGTACCCACATTGTCACAGGTAAACAAAATTCATGTGCTCAATTAAGTTGAGGACCTCTGTTATTACCTATAGTGGTGTTATACAAGGGCTAATGTAATCAATCATTGTTAGTTTAATGTATAAGTTTGAAAATGTCCGTATAGGACGAAACTACAGTAATGTTAGTTACAAATAAAAGTGGTAAAACCATAGAAAGTTTAATTTCTCATGACGTTTGGGAAATTTTAAATTATTATCATGGATACTCCATGATACGACTCCAACTAACCTTCCTGTAAATTTAGTTCAGAAGCAAGTCTACAGAGGAGATGGATGTCGAGTTTACGACTCCAACGCACCTCCCTGTAAATTTAGTTCAGGAGCGAGTCTACAGAGGAGTTGGATGTCGAGTTTACGACTCCAACTCCCCAACTCCTGATCCAACAACTGAACCTTAAAAAAAAGGTTTGGTGAGGCAGCCAGGAAACGACTGAGTCATCTCCTCAAGAGCGAGGTACCTTATAAAACCGTCTTGCACCAAATTCTTGAGCGACGTATGCAGAATATGTCTCAGGTGGGGAAACAAACCCCTCCATGAGCAGGTTAGAAAACGTTTGCGCTTATGTTATGATTCACCAAAACCAGAGCCGAGAAAGCCCTGCACGGGTGAATCTAAGGCATCGTCAGGTATAGCTGACGTGCAGAAATCCTCATATGAGAAGGTTGTCGTGGGTATCAAGGTGAGAATCTTACACCTTGACTATCCGACTACCTACTATTCGAAAGCACAAGTATATGCTAAAAAATGACCTACTTGAAATATAGACAAATATGTGAAGAGGTATATTTTCAGGAGAGTTTTTACGGCTGATTTCAAACAATTGTTCTAATACCTCAAACATGTAATCCATTCTCATCTCACCCCTTATTTTTGTCAGTTTGATGTGTGATTAAATCAAGCATACCAATCGAAAATTCCTTGAAGATGGATTTTGTCAGCAAAAACTATAACGAATCTGATACCTATAAAATTCACTCATTAACGAAATCTTCTTCACCTGTGTTTTTTTCTGGACATAGCCGAATTACTTTCATAACTCTAACCATCCTTTCAAAATGCTGTAAAAAATATTGAGTATTGATTGATTATTCTTCCATGCTTACGTCACAGCTTCGGCTTTTCATAGTTTTATCACATTTTGATATCAGTTTGGTTTGTATTTGTTCCATATTTATTACCTACTTACTCAAACAGAACTCAAAGCCTAACAAGGACAACAATCATATAATAAAAATAATTTCAGGTTGCTGGGTGGGGCGTGACTGAAAATGGCGAGCCGTCAGACACTCTCAAATCACTCAAAATTCCCCTGAAGAAGTCATCAACTTGCTCTGCCGAGTTACCTGTAGATTGGGAAAGAAGGTACAATTTAGAAGACAAAATATGCACCGGCTTTTTCAGACAAAATATGAGTGTCTGCAAAGGTGATAGTGGAAGCGGTCTCATTTTCAAAAATCCTGAAGACAACAGATTTTACCTTCATGGTGTCGTAAGTCTCTCCCCAAAAGCTGCTGATGGGCAGTGCAACCACGAACAGAATGCTCTATTCACCAAAGTGGCAAATTATTACGAATGGATAGACCGAGAATCCACAACGAACTATATTGAGGAATGTAGTCTTCCAGCTCATCCCAAAAATGGTAAATGGGTTATGGAAAATGGTGCAGTTAGAAAACCTGGGGAAATCGTACCATCGACGGCAGTCCTGATATTCTCTTGTAATGATGGATATAAACTGTCAGCGGTATCTCCAAAATTTTTCTGCGAACCATCATTCCAACCTCCTACATGTAACTGTGAGTATGACTGACTGAAATGGTAATAACATCTCAAAACTTTGATGAATATTAGGTATATTTATTATGAGCAATAATTTTCATAAGGTAGTATTTCAATAATTCACAAGATATCCCATTTTTCTTAACAAATTGTAGTCTTAGAAACGTTTTTTTATAAACTGAAATTCTGTAATTTTTCAAATCTACCAGCAAAATTGTTTTATAATTTCATGGTGTTTCAACAGTTTTATTCTGTTGGTATTTTATAATTACTTCCAAAATGCTAATTGATTATATTATACGAGCCGTGAACATAATACGGTCGTAAGCAATGAAAGTTTTTTATAAATTTGTCATAGAAACGTTTATAAAATAAAATTGAAAATTCCTTATAAAATAGACACGAAATTATCACAAAAATGTTTTCACAATTTATAAAACATATTTTTCTATAAAAGTAAATCGTTTTGAAACAGTTTTATAGCACTTTTCTGTGAGGTTTTTATGGTCTTTATAAAACTATTTCAAGATTATTTTATAACTGCTTCCTGTAGCTTTAATGAAATTATTTTATTGGAATGCTTTCAAACACAATTTTGTTTTCATTTAATAATAATTTCCCAACTATTTTCTAGTATGATATGTTTACTACAATTCCATAACAATAAAATAACTGTTATGAAATAAACTTACTTCCGCTTATATATATTTGCTGTCGCCAAGAATAAAATGCAGTATTTGAGAAGAACCAGCTGACATTGATTTTAGAGGTCGTGTAATGAAGTATAATTTGTTAGTTTTATTTGACTAGCCTCCTAACTCCCAACTATATACCTAATAACGTCTTTGAAAACCAACTAAGAAAAGTGGTTCATTTTAGACGAAGACCTAGGTAACTTAGTGCTTCAATTTTGTTCTTGCTAAAAACAGGAAAAGGTTATTGATGATTAAAATCCGTCGATTTAAGTGGAGCACCGTGTTTATATACACTAAAATCACTAGCTCAAAACTCCTTCGAAATTCAGCCAGAAGAAGCTTCTTAGCCACAACATCACGACAGATAGTATTTATCCAAACAATACGTGAGGAATCGTATCTTCATTTTTATAGAAATCTATATCTTTGAAAGTAGTCCGCAATATCATCACTCCTAGAACTGAGTGTTTCTAACAGTTTTATAGAGATAGCAATTCGGAATACTGACATTAGACGAGTTAAAAATTTGAAACATTGCACATATAGTGGTATTTACAGATGAAAAGTACTTAGATATCATTCACAACAAAGAGAGTTAATTTGCGACTAGAAAGTTAATGCGTCGGCAGAGTGAATTTTTGTATAATTAATATTTTTTCCAAAAATTTCAATAAAAAAGTGGCGCGCTTAAATTTTACTAATGACATGCTATATATATTTGTCAATAAAATTTCATTAGCAGTTAAAATATCAATCTTTGAAGCAAAAACAATGTCTTTAACAGTGTTATAAGTACCAAAGTGAAATTATTAAAATGGCCGCTACCTTTCTATTTTTTGGCTTTCAGTTGGTGACATATCTATTGTATTTTCCTAGTGTCCAATACAAAATTACCTCTTGGGCATTTAAGAAAACATTTTGGACATTTTTTATCATTATCGTTTTAGGCTGCATTATATTTTATTAAGCTCACTTGGAATTACTAAAACACTGTTATAAAATTGTATTTAAGTTATACGAATAGTGTTGGAAAAATTTCATAGTAACTGCCGAAATGTTTATAAAACTGTTTTATAGTGTTTGCAAAAGGCTTTATAAAATATTCATAAAGACTATAATGTTTTATAAACCGGTGTCAATTTCCTATTTATAGCTGTTTTATAAACACATCGAAAACATTTCTGGAAGAAGTATAGTTTTATAGTTTGATTCTCCGAAACGTTTTCACAACCATTATAAAATATAAAGTTGCTAGTTGGGGTGTGAACGATACGCGGGTTAGCGATAACTACTTTTCGATTTCAGATATAAAAATAGATGAAATGTTTGTTTGAAGGTGGTTGACAATGTTTCGTGGTGTATTTCATCAGTTCGGACTTCCATTGTCTAATATAATATAAATTGATTTAAAATACCTGAAAAAAATAAAAGATTAACCGAAAATAACAATTTTATAAAAACAAAAAACTGAAATTACAAGGAAATAACATACAAGCTACAACCAGAAATAAAAAAATTGAAATATTGATAAAAGCTGAAAATTAAAAAATTATAATTAACAAAAATGAAAATTAAAATTAAAATTAAAAGATTCCAAACCAAGTTACGTCACGACGTTTCGATTGTTAGTGTCCACCATCGTCTTCGGGTGATAACTGGACTTATTTCTCCGAGATCTGACTATTTATAGGTCATTCGGGTGCTTTCACCTTTCACCTATCCCCTCTTTCCTCTTTCCGCTTCATTGGTTTCAGCGGGAGATGACCGTTTGACGGGAGTTGGTCGATAAGAAGTTTCCATATGTTACGTATCTCTACGCTAGCTTGACTAAATGCGTTGTTGGACAAAATATACGCGGCTTCCTTGAATTTTCTCCTAAACCAGTGTTCCTCTTTGTGGATGATTTCAGCTTGAGCCCACTTGATATTATGTTGATGAGTCCAAACATGCTCTGCTATTCCGGATTTGCTGGTTTCTCCTCGCTGTGTGTGTTTCTTGTGCTCAGCAATGCGAACTTTCAATGACCTCTTAGTTTCACCGATGTATGATTCTCCGCACTCGCAGGGTATCCGGTAAATGCAATTCTTGGAATCGCAGTCCGCGTTTGGTAGCCTGGTTTTTGTGAGGCTCTACGGATAGTGTTCCCAGATCTGAAACAGGTCCTGATGTTATACTGGTTGTGGCGGCTTCTCTTCCTTGTAGAGCTCTTGCTGTCTTCTAGCTAAAGACTGTTCTACCATCACTCTTGAGTAACCATTCCGTTGAAGATCATTTTTGATGATGCCTAGTTCTTTTTCGAGACCTTCCTTTGAATTACAGAGCTTGAAAGCACGGTCTAGTAGAGTCTTGATGATTCCTCTCTTAGTCGATTGATGGTGGTTGGATTTCTGGTTCAGATACTGTCCTGTGTGAGTGGGTTTTCGATATACAGATGTTTTCCATTTAGTGTCGGTCCTCTTCACCAATACTTCTAAGAAAGGCAATCCGTTGTGGACTTCCTTCTCCATTGTGAAAGTGATGGAAGGACTTGCGTTGTTGATGTGCTTCAGGAAAATGTCTAGTTCTGCATTCCCATGGTTCCATTTGTGGGCTTCTTCAATGACCAGAGTTTCAAACCACTCCATATATATATATATATATATTAGCTATAACCGTTGAAAGTGGCGATCCTAGTTATCACCCGAAGACGATTGTGGATACTAATAATCGAAACGTCGTGACGTAACTTGGTTTGGAATCTTTCAATTTTTATTTTTATTTTCATTTCGGTTAATTATAATTTTTTAATTTTCAGATTTTATTGATATTTCAATTTTTTTATTTTCTGGTTGTAGTTTGTATGTTATTTTCTTGTAATTTCAGTTTTTTGTTTTAATAAAATTGTTATTTTTGGTTATTCTTTAATTTTTTTTAGAGATTTCAAATCAATTTATATTATATTAGACAATGTAAGTCCGAACTGATAAAATACACAATGGATGAAATGTTTCAAATACAAGTTGTAGACAATACTCGTAATGGAAGATATGTTTTGAAAAACAACATCAACATACAGAATGTTCAATAGTGTGTATGTTCGAGTTCGTAATTTCAACACCCTGTATTTACCCAGGTGATTTCCTTATGAATTGTTTTTCTCGAAAATATAAAGTTTTTTGGGTTCATACAGACTGATCCGGAAGTTATAATAATAATAACGAAATTTATACTAAATTTATACTAATGTAACTACGTTACATTAGTATAAATGTTTGTAGCAAGTCGTTCAAGATACATCAATAGATTGATAAACATTTTTAAAAGATTAATAAAAATTAATGATTGTATATAACATACATATATCACAGATTTCGAAAATGGGTGACATATTCACTGACAGAATAAAAACAAAATCTCAAAAGATGAGCCTTTAATGTTCTTTTAAATTTGGTTATACTAACATTCTTCAAATCTTCTGGTAAGTAATTGTAAAGACTATAATCTAAGGTATTTTTCTGGCTCTTACTGAAACGATACCGATTGGTACGAATTCTGTTTGCATTTCTGATGTTATAATCATGTATATCTGATTGTTTTGTCAAAGAGTCCGTGTTTTTATGTATTTCTACCAAGACACTGTACAAAAATAAAGTTAATAGCGGCATTATTTTCAGTTTCAAGAAAAGAGGTTGGCAATATAGTGAGATTGATGTTACGAAATGGATTCATTCAACCCGAATATATTTCTACGCCTACTCGGAATGGAAAAGTTCTCAGCTACATATTTTTAAAGATGATGACTTTCCCTAGTGTTGCTCGATCTATAGTGGGACTGCCAAAACCCTCATCTCTCAGTTTTCTCAAATGAAACTTTTTGTAAATAAGACCATACCAAAATAGTCCATACTCTGAGCTTACGGAAAATGTATAGTTTGACCATTTGATCAAAAACGTATTTCATTACTGAGGTCGCTGATTCAAAGTAATAATGATGTTTTGATTCAATGTTGGGAAACAGATAACAAAATGAAATCAAACAATATACCTATACTCGTTAATCAAAATATATTTAGAGGTGGGAATAAAAGTTTATGACCTTCTATTTCTCCATCTTGATTTTTTTGTATCAAGATGGACAAATAGAAGGCTAAACACTTTCTTTTCCAAAAATTAATCTCTCCCAAAAATATGCCCTTTCAATTCAAATATTCAGATGTATAAGGCGAGATAATTTTCCTAAATTTTAGATTCAGGAAAAACCCCAATTGTAATAAAAAATATACTAGTTCAATCCAGTCCCGATCCCTAGACATCAGTAATATTTTTTGATCGATATTATTATCAATAGAATGCTGATGCATTCTTTGAAACTATATATTATAATTATTGAGAATTTGTGAGTTATTGCAATCAACTGTAGAATTCATAATGAATAGATAGTTTCTCAAAAGTTTTCGAGAAATACTCAAAAATATTTTTCAAATTGTGTATAGTACTTCAACAACTCAATTTTTTTCAACATTTCGAACTTGCATGATATTTTTTGATGTACACAACTATACTGAAATTAACGTTTATCCCCTATGAAATCAAAATCATCCCCATGTTAATAGTTATATCGGTGGCACTAAAAGTAATAGATTTACTGCCGGTGACATTCATCGTATCAGAATAATATCTACTGATTTTTTCGAAAAATTTGCATTTTACACGTTTAGTCCTAGAGGTTAATTTCCACACTCCTCATACAAACATTAACTTTTCTCCAATTCAAACAATACACTATTATCTCAAAAAAATATTCAAAACGCGATTTAATATAAGTTTATGACTGGTATATATAATACTCGGAGTATATAAACTAACTCAGTAAAGAACCTTCCACTTTCATAAGTACGGCCGCAGTCACGACTAAAGAAAATACAATCCAGACTACTAGGCCATGGCCGAATGGAACCTAAAGTTCCAAACGTTTTGTCTGCTACTGCGGCAGACATCATAGGTGTTATGTGCGTTTACTGCGAGGACTGAAGTTTCATCTCGAAGTTCAGTAACGACACCATAATAATTTTATATTAATCAGTCCCTTAAGAACTTGAACGACTGATGTACATTCATATAAATTTATACATTATTACTACAACTATCACAAATAATCACTGTACCATTTTTTCAGTACTATGTCCAAGCCTGATTTTTCCAAAAAACTCCACAGTTATTTGTAAAGATTATAAAAATGAAAATATCGACTGTACCGACACAACAGAAGGTTCCAGTGTATCCTTCACATGTCCCTCCGGATATGCAACTTCCCAGGGAACTTCAGGAGTTAGGTTTTGTGTCAATGGATCTTGGGGAAAACCAAAACCAGTGTGTAAAAGGAAATTCTCTGTAGCCTCTCAAACCAACACCACAGCTGCCACAACTCCTTTACTCAACCAAACTGTTGAAGATACGACTGGTGTGAAAGTTATATGCACTTACAACAGTGATTACTCTCATAAAGGCGTTTATCCCGAGAATTTAGATGCTAGTATGTGCACTCATTTAGTTTATGAATTTATCGGACTTTGGGATAAAGGAGATGTTCGCGTTCAAGATGATTTAATTGATCTGGATCAAGAACACAGAGGTAAGGCTATATTCAAATAAAGGCAAGTATACTGTGATTACTTTCAAATAAATATTATTCATTTATTTTTTTTCACCTTCTACTTTGATACGACACTGGATAATGTGTTGAATGAACAATACCGCACATAAACATTGAGATTAAGGTTATATTTACAAGAAATTATCATTCTGAGATAAGTCTGTGACCTTCCTAACCATGATACAATATTGATCTTCTGCATATTCTTACTATACGAGAGTAATTTTTTTGAAAAAGAACCCTTTTGTAGTGAAGTAAAGGAAACTTTATTTTTGAATGTAAATGGTATCACAAAATTAAATAAGAACTTAAGTTTCCTAAATATTCACCATACACGTGTTTTTTAACGCGTCATCCTTTTTGAAACTTGTGAAAATTGTTTATAAGCTCATCACTTTCCTGTTTCGACGAATTTTCTCGTAAACTGTTTGTGTCATGTCTTAATATAGACAGTATGTCATCCAGATGGTAATTCATCATGAACATATACGCTCCCTTCATTGAAATGCATTCATTCATACACCTACCTTTAACATCAGAGCAAACTTAATAATCAGTGGTATTACTGATTGACGTGGCGATAAACAAAGTATAACCACACAAGTGGCACTCATATTTTGATCTTGACTGCTTTCTTTCTTTTTCGGAAGATTTCACATTTTTTTAATGAAGATGGAGAAGTAGAAAGCCAAAAAGTTTCTCTCTCAAAATTGCTCAAGGTCTAGTGAGAGACTGACAAATGAGAGTGGTCGAACTTGAAGCAACGTCACGTGACTAAATGCGCAATCTGTTCTTAGTAGAAATTACCCTGGTACATAATTATTTACACTAACATTGTTGAAGTGTATCGTTTTATCGTTTCAAATTACTCTACCTGACGCTAAATCAAATCAAATTAATATTTATTAGTATACCCATAATTAATTGAATTTAAACATTTTCAGAAAATTTCAAAAACTACACCTCACGATTTGATCTCCACAAACTTTATTTGAAAAATATATCACATATATAACACGTTTCGCTAGCATAGTAGCTTTCAGAAAATACATATTCTAATAACGCATCTATGAGTAAAATATTTCTTCAAGCTACGAACAATTAATTACGATTTGGTAACCACTCAAAATTAAAAAAAATCTTGGATCTTTTGGAAAACATATTCCCTTTTTTTAATTTTCATCTTTCTTGATAATTTATTGAAACTCAATTATTGAAATGGTTTGTACATGTCCTTTGTTGGATGTTTGTCACAAATCAAAGTAGCCATTAGAATAGCTTATTAAAAATTCATTCAGAAAACTGAGAGCGAGATTATCCATAACCTCAATAAGTTTTGGTCATTCACTAACAAGTCAAAATATACGAATGGAATCGGAGATAAAATATTACATAAAGGCAAGCTACTCGATAATCCCTCCGATATTCTTGATGGTTTTGTATATTTCTTCAGTGGTTCTTATATAATGTCAACATCAAGTGACCATGCGAACAACAGTAGTGATATTCCCAGCTTAGTAATCAAAAACTTAAGTATTGAAGATGTTCATCATACCCTAAAAAAATTAAAGCCTAAATTCACTGCGGGACCTGATCATATTCCAGCATTCGTCATTAAAGATTGTGCCTCAGCTCTGGTTGAACCACTAACAACTCTAATTAATATATGCCTGAAAACATCAACTATACCATCGATATAGAAAATGTCGAAAGTGTGCTTAATTTTCAAAAAAGGAGATAAAATGATATAAAAAATTACAGACCAATCTCTATCATATACAACTTTTGTAAAGTGCTTGAGATGCTTCTTGAGAAGACAATCTATCGTCATGTCAGCAACATTATTAGCCCCAATCAACACAGTTTCATGAGAGGACGTTCAACCACCACTAATCTTGTAACGTTCACTCAATGTATTGCAGAGGATATTGATTGTCCGTCTCAGACTGATGTCATCTACACTGATTTTTCTAAAGCGTTCGACAGACTTGACCATAGTATCCTGCTCAACAAGCTTTCGACTTTTGGGTTATCCAATGAATTAATTACCTTCTTCAAATCGTATTTTTACAACCGTAAGCAGTACGTCCAACTCAATGGCCTCAAGTCTATCGAATATATAGCCACATTTGGTGTACCACAAGGATCAAATCTAGGACCCTTACTGTTCAATATGTTGATTTTTCTACACCCGTACTCTAACAATACACTTATATGACCATAATCCGTTTCATAATGATATCCATTATGATACAGATTTTTCATAACGATACAGATTATCAACCAATAGAAACCCATAATTTTTTAATCAAGAATCCTGTTCCTTTGTTTGTCCTAGATTCTAACCTAATTAACTAATTGCTTTGTTTGTCAAAATCAGTTTTCATATTACCTACCTATATTATCAAAATGTCTGAAAACAGCGATATAGAAGGAATACCATCGACTCCAATATTTTTAAAAGATCAGATTAATTACAATTGTTACATTCAATATAAATATAATTAGAATCTTTATAGTTTTCATATATCCATGATAATACCATTAAGTTTGTGTTTTTTTTTTTTAAATATGAGTTAATTACTGTAAATGTGTTCAATACAAATATAATATTTATAGTTTTTCATTATTTATCGGGTTTAGAAAAAATAGCGTATGCAACTCTCATGTAATGGTTATTAACACACTCGCATATACCATACAAAACTCGCCTTCGGCTCGTTTCGTATCCCGGTTAATGATCGTGTCTTAATAACCATCATTACATGATCGTTGCATAATATACTATGATGATATTGGAGCTGAGATTGATGTCAATTTCATTTAATACGCAGATGACTTGGAACTCTATCAACATGTTCTAATGATTGCGAACGTCTCGCCCTGAATTTAAATCGCGTTGCTACATGGTGTCGGAAGAATAATATATCTCTCAACATATCCAAATGTAATGTAATGTCTTGCTCACTGAAAACGAACTTGAATTTACACAACTACGTCATAAACAATCAAGTTCTGGAGCGTCCTGACACTCTCGCTGATCTAGGTGTTACTTTTGTGTTACTGTAATTGGGTTCATCCTGTAGAATAGCGTATGAAATAAATAAATAAATGAATAAAATATTTTTTTGTACATAACGTATTCAGAAAACACTTCAATATGAGATTTCCACTTGACAGTTTACAAAACCGCGACATGTGTTTCGCTGAATAACGGCATCTTCAGGCGTCACAATACGTCAGTATTGTGTATAAAAATCAAACGTTTTATGATGCATATTCCCTATAAGACGCATAAGGTAATAAATATTGTTACAGTGCGGTTTATGCATGTACCGCCACTTATCGTAATGATTCGAAAATTGTTATTGAGAACCCAAATAGATGTTACATGTATAAATATGTAACTGAGAAAATTTCAAAATCTGTTTGGAAACAAAAAGATGTAAGTGAATAACACTCATTGAACAAATCACCAATAACGAAGATGACTCAGGCTTCAATACAATACAATCCTTAGTTATACAGCACTCTGTAGCGAAAACGAAATGAATAAATTACATTTTCAGAACCAAACGAAAAATTAACAAACAGAATAATTCATGAGATTTGCAATTAATTGGGTGAAAAAAAACTTCGTGTGAATCAGCTTCTATCATTTCTTTTACAGGTTTATACCTCAGATCTACGGACCTGAAAAGAAAGAATCCTAATCTGAAGGTATTATTGAGTGTTGGTGGCACAGCAGCAAGCAATTCCACTCTATTTTCACGTATAGCTGGTCATGCAGGCAAAACAGGAGCATTTCTTGGAAGTTCGGGTTATTTCATAAAGACATATCATTTCGACGGTTTGAATATCGATTGGCAGTTTCCGAAAGAAGAAGATAAGGTATGATTGAAGTGGATGTGCTTTGTCAACATTTACTATTTTGTACACTACATTCATACACAAGGTTTTGATTAGTTGGATTTTTATTAACCACAACCACATGTTCTTCTGTAATCAGTTCGCCATAAAAACTGTTATGCGATAAATGAATAAAGTCATTAAAGATCTCCTATAAACAGGCTGATTTAGTAAAAGTTGCTACCAATAATTGTTAAAGAATGGTCAATAACACCAATATTACATATTACTTGCCAAATCATTGTATAAGGAATGAATTCTTTACTTTTTATTTCAGGAAAAATATATGTCTTTCCTGGAAACAGTGAGATATGAATTTGATAAGACCGGATGGCTATTAAGTGCATCTGTACGATCTGATCCAGCAGGAACTGGATATGATCCGCCAAAAATGAACAAGTAAGATATTTAAATATTTCATATACTTACTTATCATTTTTTATATTTCTTAGATCTTTAAAGATTCAGACTTTGTTAATTTGCAATTATATTTTGTTGGTACCCTTTTTTGCTTATTTCAAGTACGTACATCAACTAGGACACAACAACAAGGTCTGAATTTCAACTTTCCAATAATTGGTGATAAAATTTACGTTACAACATCGAAGAAAATATTACTAACAAATGTTTCGACAGCTTTATTCAAATATTCAACAGTCCTAATATTTGAAATGAATGTGAAAAGTACAGTTAGCATTGTTTGACATAAATTTTTCTGTGCTTCACATCAGAGGAAATTCAATTCAAATTGATACTGCATTCTCAAAAGTCAATAAGGTTATACTTCCAATAATGAAACTCCCAATAATTTTTGAAACATTCTTCTACTTTGCTAATACTGTCTTTGGTCTTTTCTAATGCAACTATTCGGCATAATGGTAACAGACGTACTTCCCATGTATTTCTCAGGTCTATCCAATTCAAGAAAACGCACAATTTCTTATTACCTATATCAATGAAAACACTGTCTTCTTCCTTGGTGTCATATGTCATGCGAGTGTAAATCTTCATGTATTAACATGCTATCGTGAAACAATTTTTGTTTTGTTAATTTGATGAGTGTTTCAACTCATCAAATGGGACATCCCTGTTTTTGAACTCAAACCTTATATTTACGGTACAAAATAAATGGATTCCACCGTGTTCTTAACTTGCTACTGAAAATTACATCAATCCAAAATCAATAAATTTTTTATTAATCGGGGTTCGAAACCAAGATACCCCTTCTGTTCATGCCATCTTCGTGTTCATCATGTTGGAGCCTAGCTCCCTTCCCTTGTAGATGAGTTTTTGTCAGAGGGACAAATGGTAAGATGGCGACATGAATGTTCTCAAAACATCAGTACCGCCCTTCACGGGGTACCCCTACCTGGCTGGGGTGGGATGGATGAAAAAATTGTTCATCAGTTAACGGGGGACATGAGGGCCTCTTTTGATAAAGTGTCGGGGCCTTGTATATCGGGAGGGGTCGTCTACAGCATAATCTATAGCTTCCCTAACTAAACCCCTTCTCCATGTTAAATATTTTGTCAAAAACTCTCTTCCTACGGCACTCTCGGAATATATAATATAAAACACCATCTTTAGCACAATTAGTAAATTAAACCAAAATATATACAGTGACATCTGTTGACAATTCATGTGAGTCGATGCTAATAGAAATCTTCAAATGAGTATTTCGTAGTTCCATTAAAAAAACCTAGATGGAGCAGTCAGTGTTATTTATCCTGAAGCAATGATCAAATAAAGCGGCCAAGTTGAACGAATTCATGAATTTTTAGTTAAATTCCCACAAGAGCCCTCCGAAAGAAGGGGTCTCAGAACTACAACATTTGAAAAAGTGTACATATTTCCTAGAGTTGAACGGTTTCCTTTTTCATTACAGAAACATATACAACTTTCGTTCTGCATAACCCCCCTTTTTTATTTTTTGAACGGGTCAACTAAAAAAATGAAAATTTGAGATAATGAAATTAATGCATGAATTCTTTATTTTGAAGTGAAATTGACAGATGAATCTTCCAAAATGGCGACTGGGCGCCATCTGGAAAAAAATTAAATCGAAAGGGGGGGTCTTGTGACACATCATTTTGAAGCTCCTGACGAATACTTCACAGCCCTAGAAAATGAAGTCAAAATCTTCACCTACTACAACATGGCGGGACATTTAATAATTTCCTGAAGACAAACACATTAATATCGATATTTATAGAAATATTTCTTTTTATCTGCCATATGGCAATTCCAACAACCCGATAATGTTTGTTAAGTTATTTTTTGTTTCGATTAGATTAGATTAGATTAGATTAGATTAGATTAGATTAATATGAGGCTTTTGTGCTGGACAGCCACTACACTGCGACATTTGCAGGTCTATTGTGTGTGCCCTCATGTATGCTAGAGTTGTTAGATGTTGATTCCTTGTCAACTTGTGGTCAAAAATGACTCCCAAGTATTTTGCCTCTTGTGCAATTGGAATTTCTACCCCGTGCAGTACTGGTGGCTTCAGCCCTCTAAGTACTTTTTACTTTTTTTTTTGAAACCATATGAATTCCACGAGTAGCTAGGGAAACTTAGTCCGCCGCGACAGAGCCCCGCATGCCGCGGTAAGGTCTTGATACTCTAAGATGCGACCTGGTGTCTCTGAGGTACCGTTTTTCGACAGCTTATCCTGCTGCCATTCAGTCCTCAGCACGGTAACTCACACCTTGACTTGGGGGATTTTGTCAACTTGCCTTGTTTAGATCCGTTGTGTTCGGTTCACAGCCCCTCTCTCTGCCAGAGCATTGAGAGTACACTGCTATGCGGGGCACCTCCTGCAGGTGCTATTCTTCATAGCGCACAACGGTCTTGGGATGAGCGTCCTTGAGAGGCTGGTCTGACCTCCTCGGCTATTCCCCTGGAATCAGTGACCTAGTGCCTGACTCCTCGACCCCTATTTTTTGTTTATAAAAACGTCAAAAAATGTCAGTACGTCAATGAACATCCTTGTTCAGTTAGAATATTCTCATATAGTTTTCGGTTTTACTAGTAGAAAGGTACCACGTCAACAATCTCTAAAATGGTCAATTGTTGTCCATTGGAAGAAAAAACTGAAGCGATTTTTATTTACGGTGCGACGCGTAACTTTCACGAGACTGAAAGGATTTTCAATGAACGTTTTCCGAATCGTCCTATCTGTAAAAAATATTTGAGATAACTTTTATCCAAATTCACAAGTACCGGTAGTGTACATAATTAAAAGCCCCTAGGTCATCCGTCCTTTCAGGAAGAACAGCAAGTACAAATAATTGGTGAGATGCTAGTAAATCCTGAACAGTGTACTTATTCCATCGCGATTGTTTGTGAGGTGTCTCCTTCTACTGTGTGGAGACTTTTGAAAAGGAATAGGTACCATCCATACACAATTAAAATGGTACACCAATTAACTGAAGATGACCCCAATCGAAGAAAGAATTCTGCGAAATCATGACGGAAACCATTGTAAAGCATTCTACCCTACCTATCTCCAAAATATTTGTTTTAATGACGAATGTACTTTTTTTAAACGGCAATATTCACAGACAAAATTGCCGTTGTTAGAGTGACACCAACCCTCAAGTTTTCCGAGAAACACATACCCAATATCCAGAAAAAAATAACGTTTTTGCAGGAATATTGGGAAACCATATTGATGACCAGGAAAAATCTACGCTTAATAATAGGATTTCTGACTGGCCACTGTCATATATATGAGGAAACACCTGCCGATATGAAGGAGATGTCTCCCAGTGACCTGTCCACCTTCCTGAAAAGGACAGGATGGACGATAACCTAGGAGGACAACTCCTCGGAAGGATGTACAATGGGTCACATATGGCCTAAGTGCTGTGGGCTTACACTCACCCACCCTACTCTACAAATACAGATTCAAACCGAAAAATATTTGCACAATCTACATAAACACAATTCACTTCTCTGAAATCCTAAAATATTTACCAAGAAAAAATTCATTAAAAATGGTTAAAATAATTCGAAACAGACGCTCCAAACACACTGGTTTGCAAATATAAATAAATGTAATCTAGATGTAGACAATCTGTGTTTTGCGCTTTCGCCACAACGGCGCTGACATCTAATTTTGAATTCTCAATAGATTCATCTTTCCTGAAAGATGAATCTATTGAGGGACAAGGGGACTTGGCTCAGATGTTTTTACAATGGAATAGGCTGAATTTGAACACAAGTTTTTTTACATTTTTTTTTTTCCAATCCAAGAAAAATATTAAGTATTAGACGTATATCATAAAGAGTGACCCAAAAGTCCCAGTAGGGCTAAACTAGTTGAAAATGTGCAGCAATAGAATAAAATATGGCTTTGTGATGGGTACTTTGCAGTCAACCTCAACCATCACGTCCGAAGGAAATTTGTAGGTTAAATGTTTTGTTCATTTACGTTTTTATTTTGAATACTCTACATCTGTTTCTGTTCATAACCTTGCAGTTATTTGAAGTTCAAAAAGGTAAGTTTTTGAACGAAACCTCATATTTTTATTTTTTTTTCAACTGTGAATTTGCCAATTATGTGCAGCAAAAAACTCGCTGAAATGAAACCTATTTTTTTATCTCGGAAAAAGAAATAGCGGAATTCAAAAAGTGTCTGTAGTTGCGAATAATTAGCAACATCACAATTATATCAAGGTCCACCATCGGGACAAATCGTAACTACCCAGTGGTGTATTTTCGCTCTCATCTTGAGTCCTTTCATTACTTTATCATTTTGAATGTTAAACTTCCAGAAATCAAATTCAATCGTAATTATCCAACACTTTTGGCTCTCGAGAGGAAAAATATGGGTTTTCATTTGAAACTCCACCTTGACCTTCAGTTACTTTGCTTTATGATAGAAGTCGAATTTAAGCTCCCACACTAAAGCAACAAATCGCCCCTCGACGTGCTTTCCGCTGACCAAGTTAGTATCATCAGGAGATTACTATGTCCCTGTTGAAAAATTCTTGTCATCCAAATCATTCACGTCATGTTGGAACTCGAATCAAATTTTACCGTAGGATAGTCTGGTTATTTCATTTCAACTGCCTTTACACATTTTAGGGTGATGGAACAGTGCTAGGACTTTTGTGTCACTCTTTTTTTCTTTTGATTCCATTTGGAAAACGTTTGGTTTGAAAAAGACAGTAGCAATATAGTTATCGCATTCTACTCATTTAGTCGACTGCTATGTGGAACAGTAGTTCAAGCCCAAAGAACTTACGATATATTTCTACTGCGTATCGTCGAAACCGCGCGTAACCTTTGGGGATTGCCTAGTTTAGGTCCCGGTGCATATAAATAAGAACCCAACCTAACGTAACTCCTAACCCAAGCTTTAATTACTAGTACTAATACTAAATTAATATTATATTAGAAATTTAATTGAAACAGTTGCTGGACCTAACTTAACCCAACCTATATAAGGGAGCCAGGACCTACATTCCGGTATTATCCATGAATTGATATGAAACCTCGGTTTCAAGAATGATGACGAACAATATTCATCTAATCATGCATGTGTTTTGTACTGACCGAAAAGTGTTGTTCGATTTTCAAACTCAATTTTGGCTTTATCACAACCTGGGAATTTAATAAAAGTCGTTAAATTCTCGCTCAATCATTCGTTTGTCTTTGTGTAACAATAACTTAGTTGGCGTCAAGTTGATGCATTTCTGGTGATAGAAAAAAGTAATTGTTTTGGAAGTATACACCCTTCACTCAAAATTTAACTTGTTCTCAAACAACACGAATTATATCATTCAATTTTACAGACTTCTAGACTGGATCACGATCAAGTCCTATGATTTCTACGAAGCTTCTTCTAGTAACTACACCGGAATACACAACCCTCTGTATCATTCTCCGAAAGAAACCAAATGGGAGAAGAGACATCTCAACATGGAGGCGGCAGCTAACAACTGGCTCAATGCTGGTATCAGCAGGGAGAAACTTGTACTGAGTGTAGCGTTTCATGGACGATCATTTCAGCTAAAAGATGCTGATAAACACGAGATTCATTCCCCCATTACTGGACCAGGGCCAGGTGGTGACACAGGGTTCCTGGACTACGCAGAGGTGAGGCGGGAAAAAGTAGTTGATGTCGAAGAGTAGGAATTGTCTTTCAGCAAATCATCAACCCATGCAATAACATACCGAGAATCATGATTCAGATATACATTTCATTGATCATTCTACGGCAGGAGATGTATTTGTGTCCGATCGTTAATCTAATTGAAAAACTTTGAATGAGTTACAAATATCAAACTGAACAATGAAATCTGAATAAAAGAAATTAGGAATGAATCGGTTCAATTGGGTTCAGGAAATTTACAAATCAAAAACGTTTTGTGAATAGAACTGGCCGATACTTGATGAAAATCCATATTAAACCTAATTAATACAGTTCATTGTATGATATTCACTATGAAGGGTTTTACAGAAACCGCGACACGTGTTTCGCTATACAATAGCTTTCTGAAGCGTAAAATAATAAGTTACCTCTAAATCACAACTATTTTATACTCTAACATATCACCTTCTTGTATGTCTACTTTCTAATAAATGAATCTACCTGGATAAGTCAGATATGAATTCATTAACTATATGAATAAGTAAAATTTCCGAAAGAAAAGAAAGAACCGAACAATATTTAACTTTTCTTAACTGGAATTATGGCGAACTGTTCAGTTCAGTTTGATCGTTCATCAATATATTGAGAGTTTTTGAATTTGTTCATTTTCATACAATAAGTTAAATTTCAAACTTTTCTTCTGAAAATGGAATGGCTTGAATTCATGGTTCAACTCATGTCCTCCCGTGATTAAATAAGTGTTCCTTTACGCGGGCTTTGAACGTTCTTCCAGTTTAACCTATATAAAACATCGGACATGACCTACATGATTTTTCTGAAACTGAACGTTTATCTTTGTTATTCTTAATGTACATGCCCAAGTTGTTGTTGGTTCCGAAAGCAATATATACACCTTTGTTGTGCAAAAAATTTGAAACATTCGTAATGGGTTGGCCTGAGTAGGTTAAGGTTTTATAACTCTTATCCTCATCTCTTCGAATTGGATAAACTTTCTTCAAAGCTTGGCTGTAAAACTTTTTTGATAATAGAGAATGTATTTAACTGCTATGGCAATCATTGTTCACGACTATTTGGTTTATTATGTTCAGTTCCTTCATCAGTCTGTGGTTCATACTGTTAAATGCTGCTACTGATGAAATTGTCTGTTCATGCCTATGAAACATACCAGGATATCATCTACATATCTATACCAATACACGAAACTTCTTACCAGTGGGTTACTGTGTATTTTTCTCTCCAAATCGTCCATGAAAAATTCTGCCAGAATGGGACTAAGTGGGGAAACCCACTTAGTCCCATTCAGGCATGAATTCCCATTAGAAAATAGGCGTACAAGTAGGTAATATGTTAGAGTATAAAATAGTTGTAATTTAGAAGTAACTTATTATTTCACGCTTGAGAAAGCTACTGTCACAGTTTTCGTAAAACCCTTTATAGTGCAATGAATTTTTTTTCAAAATTTATTGCACTATTCACACAATGTTCTTGTTCCAAGCAAACTATCCATTATAATTCATCCCATTAGTGCTACCTCATTGAGTATCTAATTTTCGCCCTGACTCTCTTTATTTCGAACAATTCGCGGAAAGTTTTTTTCTTGGCGGTTCTGCCTCCTAGTTAGTTTCCGAATTCTACTGTATGAAAACTAATTGAAGTTATAAAAAGTAGAAAGAATTGGAAGCTGTTCTGTAATGACCAAATCTATTATGAAATCGATAATGCAGAATTGAATATCATCAATATTTATTCACAAGCCTCTGAAAGAATGCATTTTTGTCACAATGAGAAAAAGTAACAATTGAACAACTAATTTTATTTCTATACAATATGGCTTAATTTTATGTCACGATATTATCGAAATAAGTATTTCCATTCACTAAATTCAGGTTTGATGATTGAGGCTAAGCCCAAACAGTTCTTTCCATTTACAGATGAAACGTTTTTAACAAAGGGGAATTCACGATAGTGATTCAAACAATTTCCACTTCATTGAGAAATGTCTTGATAGAAAGTCAGGATGTCTGGAATACATGGATTAGAAGATTATTTTCAATCATTTAGAAAATGAATTAG